>NW_011948443.1:44086-200916 GCF_000503995.2 Ceratosolen solmsi marchali
CAATTCTCGTTATGCCCGTGATAAATACAATTTCATATTTCGCGTTATGCCCGTGATACATACAATTTCATATTTCGCGTTATGCCGCAATACAAACTCAAATTTCATATTCGTGTTATACCCGCAATAGATTCAAGTTTAACTCGCGCTGAAGCTCTACGACACTCAAGCTCGTGGTCAGCTCCTCATAAGCACAAGTTCGCATTATGCCCGCGATCCAATCAAGCATCAAGCTTTCGCATATATCCATTGTAGACATATTCATATAAGTAAGCTGATTTTTTAGCTACACAGCGCACATTATAATCGATTCTGCAAAACCGACAAGGTACAAGCTCAAATTCTTACAACCAAAATATAATTCACTATACACGGCAACAAGCCGCTGACAAGCAATATGTCAACGAGAGCATCAAGATAGACAGAATCAAAGGAGATGTTTAATCTCCGGACAAGAAATAAGGCATTGAAGGGAACCAGGAGTTAAACCTAGTCATACCTAACTCAAAACAAGTGGGACCTCAATAAAATCATAGGCATATAAGACAAACAAAGAGGTACCATACCAGTTGACAACAGTCGACAACACCTGCAGAAGAATATTTCAGGACTAAGGAGAACATGAAACTTCTTCATTCACTCAACTAAGCATAATTGGTCAAGGGAAGATTTAATGAAATTCTTTAGATAAAGGCAACCCACCCTTGTCAGATATTTTATTGCCTTACTAAACGGAGTCTCTCATTCTCAAATATATAGAATTATTTGTATTCATGATTTCATTAATTTTAGATTTCCTTTTTGCATGATTATTTTAATTATCCTATATTGACAGTTAATTACTGTACGAACAGCTTCTGTAACAACAATGCTTAAAATAATTATAAATATTACTTAATTGTACATTAATAGCAACTAAAAAGTCATAAATAGTATTTTAGTATTGCAGAAAAAAACATATATGCATACAGTACAATATATTGATACGTGGTGACAGATAATCAGTTGATCTAATACAAAATTGTACTTAATCATAATAATATATATATATATATATATATATATATAATTACTTTTTATTTTTAAATATTTTTGTTATATACAATACTTTATTTGACCAAAATTGTATTGTTTTACATTTTACTAAATTATTAATTAATATTTATAATTATAATTACTTATATTGTTTTTATATTCATTTAAATCACACAACAATATACTAATTTAACATTTTAATTATTTATGTATAAAAACGGTTTATAAAGAAAAGTTTATTCAATTTCCAAAAGAACGTTAAATTATGTTTTGTTAAATATATATAAAAATGGAACTTATTGCTAATCAGTTAAATTCTCTATATTTATAAAAATAAGTTTAATTTAATCCATCCATGAAATATTTTAGTATATACATTACAGAATTATCTTCAATTGTTGGAATTTAAAATATTTAAAAACCTGTTATAATCGAACATATATATTTATTTACTTGGATTAAGAAATATTGAACTATGCATTGTTACCTATCTAACATAGATTTATAAGTTGTGTATCACTTGCAAATGAATTAATAATGTTACTTACCCGTTTTTTTCTTTCATGTGTACAGTCAATTCTCCGAACCCAAATTTCTTCAGTTGAATCATAATCGAGAGTACTCGAACTACTCGCTTCACTTTTCATTTCAACAAGACTTGAGTCAATAAATCTTGTGTACCGTTAGATTTTTATTTTTATTTTATTTACTAGCGCTTTATTAGTTTAAGTTTGGTTAACGGATTTTGATAATGTGGCGTCACTATTGTATTGTTAGATTGCTTATGTTTGAGTATTACATACGTGTATCGCTACAGTAAGTGATGACTGTAGAGAGAAGATTGAAGATTGAATAGTGAGCCCGTCGTGTGACTGCGTAATTGTTACTAGACTAGACTGAGAATGAGCGCTGCGCGGCAAGTGCAGCCCTTAAATATTCTATTATAATATAATATATATTAATATAATATAATATAATAATAATATAATATTATTATAATATATATAATATTAATATAATATTATAAAGTGTCTGTTGCTATGCCGATATTTGTCGTGACGTCAATAGGGCATAGCCTTGGAAGGTTCATTGGCATTATTTTTCGGAATTATAATCGTATATTCGAGCTTACGGCGTAGAAACATTTTTTGAGTACGCTCGCTAGTGTTTATAAACAACTGTCCGGGAGCTTATACCTCTCCCACTTTTGTATTCCGCTTCTTAAACTACTTCAATCCGTAGTAATTATAAATATAATTTTTTATTCTCAATATTCATTGAAAGTCTTACTTAAATAGACTCTAAGTCCCTCTGGCCTTCACTCAATTTTGAGCCTTTCAAATCGGACGCTACACTCTAATGTGTATAAATAATGACTAAATGTAAATCAAGAATATTTCACACTTTCTTTATAAGTTTAACAAATTGTTTTATATTCTACATGATATTGTTTAATATAAAAATTGTATTACTTACATCATAGAAAAATAATATCAGTTTCTTTTCTTTAATTTTGAAATAGAAATCAAAATATTAATCATATAAAAAATTATATCAAACACTAATAATAGCTAAATAAATTTGAATTATTATATTTCGTTCTAAAAATTTTCTTATTTCAAATATAGTATAGAAAATTAATGATTTAAAACAATAATACAAAATATTATTAATTAAGTTTGTACAAAATGTATTGGCCGTTCCGGCTTGTTTTACCAAGACCGGTTTGAAGGATACAAATTGATGCCGTTGACAACTCAGAGATCACGGGTGTTATGTAATAGCGATGAAAGGTCACAAGTGGAAGGGATATTATAATAATTCAGTATAAATATGTCTGGTGTACATGCTGTTTATTCTGTTATTTATCCGATCACAGGACGTTGATTAATATTACTATTATCAATTATTGAAAAACTCTTGTGGTGGATTAATGAGTTTGTTATGGCAAACTTACACTCATCTGATGTAGCGTGATAGTTCAAATATGAGCGCAGAATGGTGCGAACTTGGTTTCGTTGACACTCGCGCTGTTCGTGTGAGCGTGTGCATAGTTGATGTTATAGTTGTAATGTAGAGCGACACATGTAACTGTTATTACTTGAGAATATACTCAGATAATAGCAGGCTTACCTTAGTCCTGATATTGGCGTACTGCAATAGTTATTCAGTTGGAAGTAAGAGTTTGAAAGGCTTTTACCTTGTGATGGATACTGCTACGTGTTGTGGCTACTATGAGCATTGAATGGCACGCTGTGTAGATTCATAAGCGTCAGACTTTGAACTAATGTGAGGGTAGGCCGGCAAGACTCGCATCAGCTGGCGCGAACTTGACGACGTATTTGGAAATATTCCGCACTGATGAGAGCCTCAATTTCTTATGATGCTTGTCGATGACTGAAACTCTGAATCTTAAATGTAAGTTAATTATTGTCGTAGTGATACTACTTGCGAAGACTACTAGTAAACTCAATAGAGGGATTTTCCGCTTCTTGATGAGGACCTCAACTGGTACTTGTCTTCAAGCTCCAATAAGGAAATACGTCTCCTGTCCTTCTCCCAGTGTTTGAATATTGAAAATGTGCCCCTTAAAGACATTTGCTGGTCATGAACTTCACTTGAATCCCTTCCCTTATTTTCTGTACAATCAAAGTGTTCCTCACTTACACAGTGAGGGCAGCGCCTCTTGTGGCTTCATAGTTAATTAAAGACGTACTCATCTCTTGATCTTCATGGCAAGAAGAATTGTTTGGTAAACATTAGCTAACGGACTCAACGAATGCTTCTAACCGAAAAACTCGAACATACGACTATAATTCCGAGAAATAATAACAAATGACCCCGACAAAGCTATGCCCTATTGCCGTCACGACAAATAGCGGCATAGTAACAACCACCGATGCGCTATCGGCGCATCCAGTTCGTACGAGAATGTGAAAGGAGCTGCACGTGTCGCGGTTGCCCCGCTAGTACCAATCATGCACTCTGCTCACCACGCGGTTACTGCTACCACCTCACGCAGTTCCCGCCACCACGTGCAAGCAACGCCGACGCTCGTTCTTGCATATTACCTTACACCGCGGTTTACGCCCGCATGTAAGTAACGCCGACGCTAGTTCTTACCTTTACCTCTACACCGCGGGTTGTGCTCGCATCGACTATACGAACGTGTACCAATATCGCCACTACCTTGGAGCTCACGGACACAAGCTATGACGTCACACGGACGTTCTCCTACCACTTCGTACACTACAGCTCACCCCTCGCCGGCTGCCAAGACGGCACTAACTTGCTTCCCCTACCACCACGAGTTCCCCACTACGACTACTCAACCCAAGAAGAAGCGGAAGAACCCTCCAGGCTATCAAGCATACACGCGCAGACTCATCGTCACCACCACTACTGAAGAAACACTAATATATACACTATATCATACACTCATTCTAATATTAATAGATTATTAACTACTCATTACTTATTACATTTAATAAAATTAAAGACTATAAGCACAAAAGACAGTACTGAATAATTGCATTGCCCCTTCTACTTGCCAGCATATTTTATAAGTTTTTTTCTATTTGAATAAAATAAAAATACATTTAAAATTTAAAAAATTATTAATCTGCTTTTAAAAATATAATAAATATTAATGATTATTCATTATAATATAGGATACTAAATTAAATTCTTTGTTAAAATTTTGTTAAATAATTTTATTTCACTAATTAAAAGATTTACTATTGTGCGAAAAGAATTAAAATATTATATAATAAGATTAAAATGACATTGTCCATAAAAATATGTTGTATAGATAAAAATTAAAAAAATTAGTTGTAAAAATTGTATATATTTTAATATACTTTCATATCCTGATAAAACTAACGTTTTTGGATATTATTTAGATAATTTAAAGATAAATAATTTTCTTGGTATTTATCAAATTTATTAATAAAGACATTTGTGAATAATAAAATAATATTATAACATAAAATTAATTATTTGAAAAAAAAACAATATTTTAACAGTTAAAAAATGTGATCCAAATTTACTATTAAATTTTTTATTAATGTTTATTAATTATAAATTTAGGATTTAATATATATAAAAAACAGTTGATTTTTGTAAACAATATAAATTCTTTTTCTATATTATAATTTTGAAGGTTCACTGTCTGTATTTAAAATCAAAATTTAATTTTATGATTATTCAGAATTTTTGAAACTGAATATTTAAAAAAAATTGTACTCGAAAAATTATTTAAAATTAAAAATTAGTATTAAAATAAAACCTTTAAGAACTTAAATAACGTTAATATAAAACATAATATAAATTTTAATTCTTATTTAAATTTGTATTTAAATTTGATACACATTTAATAATTACTTTAAAATTATATTTTTGTCAATTATTAATAATGTTCAAACAAAAGTCTTTCCTACAATGTCACAAAATAAAAATTAGATACAACATATTTTATTTCTTATTTTATTTTATGTGTAAATTAATATCAGATAGATACGTAAGTTTTTAAACAATTCTAGAACGAATGATTAAATACTTTAATGCATGAAACTAAATATTATATTAATTTTTAAAAAGAAAGTCCAAATAACACGATAAAATAATAAAATGTTAACATATGAAACGCTATTTGAAATTGAAACCAGTCCTTTATTAAGTTAAACCATTATTACGCATGAGTAAAAACTCTACGATATCTAGTAACTACATAAGCAGTGTAACTTTAAATTATTGGTCACGAAGGAATACATTCATTGGTTCTTATGAAAATCCACAATGTGAATACCAAATTCTAAGATACTGAAATACCAGTAATAGAATAATAACAAAGAATTTATATACTTAATAATTAAATAATTATTTTTTATAATTTAATACATTATTAATAAGATTATTAAAGAATAATAAACTTGAAATAATTCATTTTTTATTTTGTAAGTTTCATATAGGAACTATTATTTTTCAATATGCTTTATTTATATTTGTTCGTTAAAAATAAATTAGAATTAGATTGTGTAAATATATTTAATAAGTTTATTTATTTATTTGTAATAAATTGTAATAAACTTTCTATGTATGTACTTTTTCAAATTAGATCATAATCAGCGCAGTTACTACTTTATATATATATTTATGTATATGTATATTATATGTATATTTATATAAATATATATATATATATATATATATATATATATATGCATATATATAAATATATAAATACAGAAATAGTTCGAATTGTATGAGTCGTAATAAGAGCCAATAAGTTTATATCTTTACTGCGCATGCTTAAAAAAAGCCAACTATCTACATTCCCTATATATGTTTATATAATTGCATATGCGCATACATATATATATATATATATATATATGCTGTATATTATGCATTCAGATCATATATATATATACCAATAACTTACTCTCAGTTATCTACTAATTTCATGATAATAGGAAAATGTTTAGTCTTGATCTAGATATTGTGACAATTCATTGGACTATAGAAATTTTAACAAAATTTTTAGATCGTACAATATTATTATCATGTAAAAAATCATTTTAGTTATACAAGTATGATTATAATTAAATATATTTTAATGAATACATTTATATTAATATTAATATGATATTTCATATTAATCTATAGTATTATAAAAAATAATTATTTATCACATTTTTTTTTAGGTACTACCGTATTTAAATGAATTGTATTTGCACTGTCTGTAAATCACAAACTAATGGAAGTTTTGGGTATAAATATTACAAGATTTATTTATAAATATTAGTGTTTCGGATAAATGATCAAAAGATATATGTAATTTTATAATACCATTTAAATACTTTAATTTATTGATATTGATAAATTAAATCAAAGATTAGTATTTGTATTCATTTATTTAAGGTTATTCATTTTGTAATGAATCGTGTGATTGACCAGGATAATATACCGCAACTAAACCTGGGTACAGTACAGGTTGATGGAATTGAAGAAATGGATACGCAAGAAGGTAACAACTATTATCTGTTCTATAAGATAATATTTATAATAAAATAATGTAAGTTTTATTTAAATTTAAATCAGAATTATATAAATATTATTTGTATATAATAGAAATATTATTTATGCTATTATTTAACTGAGGTAAAATTTTATTAATTTAAACATTATAAAAACAAGAAAACATTCTTTTCTTATTTTATTAAATAATTAAAAACTTATATATATATTTAACAATTTATTATTAATATTTTTTATTACCATATATAGATATTTTATATTTCATTTTGATATATTATTTGGATATTAATTTCAAACATAAATGTAGATGGATTATCAATATATATGGTATATTATTGTTACATCAAAGAATATAGTTAATAATAATCGAATTATGTATTTATACTGTATGTTAGTGTATTAATAATATTGCTAAAAGATAATAGAATTAAAATAATTGGAATAATAATTTATTATTTATATTTTTTAAAGTTAAAAAATAAGCATTCATGAATATTGAAAATGAAAAAATAGAACTTTATCTTTCTTTTGTCTTAAAACTTTTAACTTTTGCTTTTAACTAGCTTTTTACTATTATTATGATATTAAAAAATATCATTACTATTTAATTAAAATTAAAATTATAATTAAAATTTACTATTTCTTATACTACTTTCGTGTATTTATACAAATTTATTTGTACCAAAAATTATGAGAATTTTAGAAATATCAAAGTATGTTTTTTTTCAAATTGATTTGGAAAATCATATTTTATTTGAAAGAATTGAAATTTAACACGTATTATTAGAATTAATTTAATTTCAAACTCACAAAAGTTTATTTTCTTTTATAAAACTTTCTCTTTCAAGTAAAGTAAATGTAAAATCTTTTGTTAATTAATCAGTGGTAAATTATGAAGTGCAAAGGGATCCTTTAATACTTTAGTATTAATAATATTCCTTATAAACATAAATATTTATATATCTATATTTCAAAATTTTTAAAAAATAGTTATGAAAAATACTTTAATAAAAAAATCTGATTTTACTAATATTTAATAGTTTAATATATAAAAATATATCAGAACATTTATTATATATTATACATATATTATATATAGTTAAATGTATATGACTTTCTTTTACAAATATCTCTATTTGATATGATTAATTATTTATTCATTTCTAAATTTTATAAGTTCTTATAAATGCTTTTATTACAATAAAATAGTTTTTACTTCATTTCCTGTCTTATTGTAAAAATGAAAATATTTCATGCCATTCACGTATTTTTTTATCTAAACAATCAGAATTATACAATTATTATTTTATTTATTTTTTAATTAAGCTAAATTTAAAATAAAATTTACCTTACCAATTCTAAGAAGTATACAATTACTTAATGTCGTTTAATCTCTCTGTTACAAATATCCTATATTATAAAATGATAATTATTAATTGTAAATCTTCATAAGTTAACTACAATATAAATTAATTTATAATTGTAAATAAGTAAAATTATAATATAAATTATTAGTGAATTTATTTTTTATTATCTACTGTAAATTTTGAAAAGTTACATCATTTTTATAAATGATCAGTTATCTTTATTATAATTTATAAAATATACTAACATGAATGAAGATATTATGAAACTAGGATTTTTGAATTATGTTATAAAAGAGAGAGTAATCAAAATAATTATCAATAAATACTAATAGCTATATATATAGCGTTATAGTATAATTCTTGAAGCAATAAGATAATAAAAATCTGATCAAACGAAATCTGTTAACTTATTAAAAAATAAAAATTTCTTACTTTTAATGTTATTTTAATTAATATTTGAAAGAATATATTTGAATATAATATTACTAAGGGATGTGATCATAAATTATACACATTTAATTAATTTTATAAGTTAAATGAATATTGAAAATGAAATACTGGAAATGAAAGCTATATTAATGCAATTCTTGAAATTTGAAATAATGAAAGTTTTATATAGTAATCATATATAGGTAACTAAATATATATCAATATTAATTTTCAAATATTTGAGACTTTATTAAGCCAATTGTTTCTATAAAATTATATACTTCGTAATGTTCATTTTTAAAGTAGAGATTAAAAATGTATTTAATATAATACAAAACCGAAACAGAAGAAAATTTGAATATGAAATAGTTAATATTAAAAATATATAAATAGTATACTATTTATATATTATAGTTTACTATATAATAGAAATATTCTAAATTGTATCTGCTGTTTTTAACTGGGACTAGTGAAGAAAATGTGAAATAAATTCTCATAATTTTCATAGCTTTAAAGCTAATTTGAAACCTAAATTTATATAAAATAAACTAGTGTGTTATCAGCCAAGCACAATTTTTTATTTATTAACACCATGGTATTTGAAAATGTATATTAAAAGTTTTTAAAAATTTTATAGTCAAGTATAAATCGTGTTTAAAATTGATTGACTTTACGTTGCTTATATTTGAAAATCCCTTTTTGAAAAACAGGTGTAAGCATTCAACCAAAAAGGATTGATTAATCCTGTTAACTGATTCTCAATTTACAGCTCTTTTTGAAGTTCCCAATGAGTTTTGGGAAACCACATAATCTTTACATAAGAAATATCAAAATGTACATGTTTACAACTGTCTTATGCAATCGAGAGCGTTTACAACAATACATTTATAATTTTTAATTACTTGAAATTAAATTCTATATTTATTTTTAATATATAAAAATATTTTGTAAATTGCTATTTATTAATATTTTATAGTAAATTAATAAATTATAATTTTCTATCGAAATTTTTAATATTTTTAATTAAGAAATTGTCTTTTACTTAATAGTAAAATATTAGCTATGTTCTAACAACATTATACATAATAAGCTTTTGTATAATTTTTTTTAATAAGTAAAATGTGATATGAATAATGCTGATAGATAACTTTTTCAGTAGAAGTATAATTGGTTTGTATTCTTTTATTCATTAACATTATGTAAAACAAAAGTATTAATAAATATATACTATTAGAAAAAGTTATTATTTAATACTCATTTTTTAAACAATTTCATTAAAAGAAAATGTATATACATTTTTGTTGCACTATTATAAATAATATATACATATATTATTTTTATTTATCTAGAAAAATATCAAATTTTACATAAATAAAAATCTTTATGTACACAAAACAAGAAGATTAATTTTGAGAAAAAATATTCTTTTGTAGTTACAATCTGTATTACTTTTAGGAAGTTTTTTCTGTTAAATAAATAAGGATCTATTTTTCTATAATACATATTTTATATATCAGAAATACATTGGTTATCAATTTTGATGTTTCTCATTGTAATTCTTAGCTATCAATGCTAAATGTTATATAATTATTAAAACTTTCATTGATATTTTTTGGATGATTTACTAAGCTAATATAAAGTATATCACTAAATAATTCCTCATTTATTGAGATAATGCTTTTACAGCTTCAAAATCTAAAACGTAGTATGTTTTCATTATAACTTTCTTATTATTTACACTATATACGAGCATACTAAGGTTAATTTTACTATTGTAAATTTTTAACTATTAAAATTTTTTATGTAAATAAAACTCTTTTATTCATATTAGCAATATATTGCAGATATTTTTCGATTTTTATCTTATTGATTAACAAAAAGATTATTTGGCGATACAAATGTTGATTAACCGATAATTTTTACTGCGTTTAAAAAATAATTTTTTGTGCTAATATTCTTTTAAAAATTTTTATATTTTTACTTTTATTTTGATTATTTTATATATATTTGTTATGAATTAAATATTCAATCCATATTTCAAGAAATGTCTTTAAAAAAGTATATATTATATAAGTTATTCACTCTCTATAATTTAAATAAAAATAACAATATGATTATTGGGGTTAAAGATAATTTAATAGCAAAATAGTATGCATTGTGTAATTATACATTTAAATTATTTAATCATTTGATACTGTCTCCTACAGAATGCATAAACAGTCGGCTAAATTTAATTTCGTTTTCAGGTTGAACTGTGACAATATTTTTTCATCATTTATATTATTAGATAACATAAAGGTCTCGTTAAAAATGTTATAGACGAAATTTAGAAGTTGATATTTAAAATATGAAATAATTATAATTTACGTAATAATATTATATATATATATATATATATATATAATTATATATAAGTTCTAAAACTTTTGTATCAAATTAATATTTATTTTTTACTAATATATAATATTGATATAAATTCTTATAGATATAAAAAATGGGGTACTATTTCTTATTTTTAGAGGCATCTAATGACGTAGAAGGACATGATCGGCAAATAAATGGCGAATCTGAATTAACTTCTATTTCACAAGATCAAGAAATGGAAGAAGGTTGGTTTATTACTTTTAATTATTATTTATAACAAATATAGTTGGAACAAGTTAATTTATACAAATTGGTAAACAAAATATATTAAGTGTTGTAGATTTATATATGAATAAACTAATTTTAAATGAAAAATAATAAAAAATTATAAGTAGTTAATAGTAGATTAATAGTTTCAATAATATTAAATATGTACATCAAATATTTAAAGTTATGTTATTTACTCTTAGTCTACCAAATTTAATTAAAAAATTTGAAAGTAATAACAAATTATATTATGACTTCACAACCCATTGTATAAAAATTTTTAATGTTATCTTATAGATTAAGTATTAAACTTATCTTTTAGATTGATTTATAATAATTGTTTAAATATTTAATGAAAGCATTGTTTTTTTATTTACTGTATCAAATATACCTAGCTTTCAATTTTTAAAGAATAATGGTATTTTATATTAAAAATACAATAATAATTTTAAACATGTGTTATATTTCTTATATAGTTTAATATGTTTATACAAAAACTACAAATAAAAAAACTACGTCTATAAATACTAAATAATCAGATTTTATTTTTTGCTATTTAATAATTGAATAATTGAATTATTCATTGAATGAATTATTAATGTTAAATAATTGAATTATTTAATATTGAAATTTAATTAATTCTAGTTATATTAATTGTAAAAACAATTTAAATACAATTTATTTTAAATATTTGTTGAAATTAGTTTTTAAATATGAAAATTTTAGTATGCTAAATTAGTTAAACCAAAGTAGTATTTTAAAAGTAATTTTTTCAGTTAAATTTAAATGTAGATTACAAGTTTTTAAACTTTTTTACAATGTACAGTACGTTGTACAGATATTTCATTATTTTCATATTTGTCTTATTTATTCATGTTATGTATTGAGTTTTTTAGAAAATATCAATTATTAATTATTTGTTTTTTATCTCCTTAGAATTGTCCAGCAATTTCCTTTATAAGTAATATATTCTTTTTATTTATTTTTTTTCTAAGTTCTATGATGATATTTACTGCGACAAAAAAAGTTTTAATAATTTTATGAAAACTTCAGAGAATATAGTTATATATATAGACAGTTATGCAATAGATTCCTATTATTCAATGTTCATACACCTTTGATTTATTTAGAAAAGACATAAATAATCAAGTAATTACGAATAAAAGTATAAAAACATTGCAAAAATTATTGTCTTTGAATGGAATTTTAGACAATTTTATAAGTAGTATCTGATCTGAAAAAATAGTATAATATTCTTCTATCTTAAAGTTTCCTAATAACTAATTATAATAATTTATAATTAATAAAGCGTGTAATAGTAGTTTTTGAAAGAACACCTATTATTCATATCCAAATTTTATTATATTTTTGTATAAATTACCGTTAAACATTAATTACAAAATTGTTTTTTATTTTACATAATTTCTATTACATTTGTATTATTATTTAAATTATTAGCATTTATTCTATAAAAAATTTTGTCTTCCAGATGAAGCAAGATCAGAAGCGACTTTTCGATATAATGTAGAAAATGTATCAAAAATGAAAGACTCACAACTTTCTCCTCCATGTTTTGTAAGAAATTTGCCGTGGAAAATAATGGTAATGCCACGTTCTAGTCAAACGCAAGAACGGCAGCCACAAAGATCACTAGGTTTTTTTTTACAATGTAATGGTGAAAGTGAATCATCATCTTGGAGCTGTTTTGCAACTGCAGAATTACGTTTACTTTCGTGTAAAGAAGGGCAGGATCCATTTAACAGAAGTAAGTTTTAAACTTTTTTTCAATTTCGAAAGTCAATTAATATATTTTAAGTATTACATATAAAAAAGAAATATATAGATTCATATATGTTTGTGTGTTTACTTATACAGAGGAATTATAAATTTTATTGAATTCGTTTGTTTTGTTTTTTTTACAAATATTTGATTAGAAACTACGGCACAGCTATTGTTTGCTATAAATATTTAATAATTGATTTATTAATTGTTCCATATCAGAAAAAGTTAATATAATATCAAATTATAAAACTTTTTACTATTTCCAGAAAAAATTCGAGTAAAATAATATTCGTCGATAAAACAATATAAACTACAGCCAGTTTGACAAAACAGCGAACAAATTATCAAAATAACGTGTACTGATATTAACTGATCTTTAATTTCATATATAATTAAATTAAAAAATCAAATTAGCTTTTTATTTTGGTATTTATAATATATGACTTTGTATATTATAGTTATTTGTTATTATAATTTAAATATATTCTAAATTTTGTATAAAATATATAAATACTCATAGTTCATGTTTTCTAGAAATTCAGCATTTATTCTACAGCAAAGAAAATGATTGGGGATTTAGTCATTTTATGACATGGCAAGATGTCCTTGATCAGGAGAAAGGTTATATTAAAGATGATTCAATTACTTTAGAAGTGAGTTTTCTTTGAGTAATATATATTTGTAATAAATATACAGGAATAATATATAGATACAGCCAAGTTATAATTGATTATATATTTAATTTTCAACACAATGACCATTAAATAAATATTAAAATTTTAATTAATCTATACATATATTTTAGCCTCCTAAACTACATGTTTAAAGAAAATACTATTAATGGGTTTAATATAAAACATTCAAGATTGACTTCACAGTTACGATTTCATAGTAATATATCAATAAAATCATGCTTACAAAGTATTTTTGAAAACAATAAAAAAGTCAGGTTTATAATATTCAATTTCCTTGATTATTTTGTGAAAAAACTCAATGTATGTTTTTTAGGTACATGTTGTGGCAGATGCACCTCATGGCGTTAGCTGGGATAGTAAGAAACACACTGGATATGTTGGTTTAAAAAATCAAGGTGCCACTTGCTACATGAATTCATTACTGCAAACTCTTTATTTCACCAATCAGGTATTTTTTTTAAATATTGTTGAAATATATTTATAATATTACATAATAATGTTTTAATAATGTGAAATAGACTTATAGATGTAATATCTTATTTAATTTCAAGCATATTTTATATTTGTATTTTATATTTTATAAAGCTTGATTAAGAAATGTAGTATATTTATTTATATTTATTACATAAAACTTTAAATAATATTATTTGTAAGTATAGTATAGTATATACTATAATCACAAACATATTTCATATAATTTCTAATTCATTATTAAATAGTGGTGCTGAATATCGTAAAAATATAAATATTTAATATTTGCATGATTTTTTCTGCAAAATAAAAGATGAGACCAGCAATTATAACTTTATAACAATGGAAATATGCTTCCTTTTATTCTTTGTTTTTTCTGGAATGGAATTGCAGTTATCACCCAATAAACTGTATACTATTCATTGATTGTATTAAACTATGATATAGTTCACCTATTCCATTGTAATTTATTTCAGAAGAAAAATATATTATGTATGCCCACAAAAACGTAACTTAACTTCACTGTATATTTGCATTTATGTATACATTGTTCAAATTTACTTTGTTCTCCTGTAACATACGTGCATATGCAAAAATACATATATATAATCAAACATGAAATACTAGTATTAAGTTCATAAATGATGCATCCTCATAAACGTATTATACCATGATACATGTGACATGAACTAACATGAAACAAAATTCAAGGGGCTAATGAAAGAGAATAAAAACTTGGTTCTTTATTTTATATGCCAAATGGGCAAAAATAATAGAAAACAAGTATTGTTTTACATGTGAGAATAAAAAATTGAATGTATTAAATAGACAAGTTGATTTACTATTTTTTATAATCAATATGAATTTTTGAATCCAGTAATAATTTATTTCAATTAATTTAAATTATGTTCTATAATGACGTAGAACAATTAAAAGTATACTTTTTACAAATACTCTAAATTCATTTATATATAAATTATCTATAAATTGTGTATGTTCGTCAGTTGCAGTTACAATAATAATTATTTTAAGAGAATTATCAAATTTAATGGTCTAATATAATAAATATAAATATTTATACCCTGATAATGTAATTTATAATAAAGCAACTAAATTTTGTTCTAATCTATTGAACTAATAATTAAATTTAAAAAATTAAATTTATAAAATTAGAAAATACACGACTGTATGTAGTTACAGTTTAATAAATAAGAAATGCAGTCATCTTGTAACTTGTATTTTGTAAAATAAGAATATGAATCAGAATGGTAGAGATACTTAATATTTTTAAAGCAATATGTAGGTGATCAGCTAAAAATAGTTTCTGTCAGATTTGTTGAAATATTAAATTGATCAGGTACAAATAATAGACAAGAGCTCATAAATAAATTGATAAACAAAGTAATATGTTGAATTGAGAGTTCCAAAAATAACAAGAAACAGATTGAAGGTGGTATATTAATTGGAAAAAAAAATACTTAAAATAGAAGTCTTTAAAGGTTTATGTGAGTAAAGTAGTAATTAAAATAAAAGACAATAGTGAAATCTATTATCTGGAAGAAAGCATAAGATCAACCGAAGGAAACCATGAATTATTATAAGATCATGACAAATCTTGAATAGGTTGAAATAATACAAGAACTTTCGACGGGCTTAGTATAACCCGGAAAGAAGAATTAATAAAAAATATATGCACTAAAATTGTCTGATTAATACTAGATTGTTCATGAAAGTCAAAAAAAAAGAGAAAGAAAACGTTTGAAAACATTCAAGACATGGAAATGTATACAAAATCATGAGCGATAGAAGTAGAATTGGTGAACTAAATGTTGCGACTTTTAAATTTTCTAGTTATTAAAGAAAAATAGTTAAATAAAAACTTTATAAATGAATAATTAAAATTCATATATTTATCAACAATTTGGTTACTTTTTAAAGTTATAAATTTTAAGCAACAGAGTTTTAAAGCTTTTAATTATCATTTTTTTGATAGTAATAAGTGCAATATTTTTGTTATTATTATATATTATTACAGGTGCTTATTATGTATAAATATAAGTTCGGAAAGAGGAAGAGAAAGCAAAAATTAAAACCGATTAATCTGCACAAGAGCGTAACACAAGAGCACTATCGTTTTTATATTATTTTAATATCTACAAATATATATTGCTCGAAATTTATCTGAATTCAGAAATCTATTATTATTTCAAAATTTACATGATTAGGAGAAGTTCAAATAATAATAATTTATATAATAATACCATAATTCATTATATCATATTCCATTATTTTTGTGATAATATTGTAAAAGAAAATACCATCAGATAAATGGGTGTAATCTATGACAACTATTCATTGTAGAAAGCAAATATAATATATGTAACAATGAACAATATGCTGTTTATTTTAGATCGTTTCACGGATTAATTTACTTCATATAATTTTAATAAATATTTGATATATATGACTAGTCATAGAAATAATTCTAAATTTTTGTTTTCCATTTGACATTTACAATATCTAATGTTATAAAAAAAATATATTTAAGTATATTTTGCTTAAATTTATTATTTACTTTAATGTTTTTGAAACTTTAGACAAATAGAAATTATACAAATTAAATATTTATTTTGAGAAGCTATAAATAATTTCTTTTCACAATAATTTAACTAATAGGTGGTTTTTATTTTTAATGTATACTTATTAAGTAAATACATGACATTGGAAATTGTATTTTCTTAAACTAGTAACTTGTTTAAGATTATAAATTATAGTAGTTACTTTAAGTCTTTCAACAAAAAAATAACTAATTTTTACTTACAATGAAAACTAATATTTTTAATTAGTTTATAATTAAATATTTTTATTTTATTTTCAGTTACGTAAAGCGGTGTATAAAATGCCAACAGAAAGCGACGATTCTAGTAAAAGTGTAGCATTAGCTTTACAAAGAGTATTTCACGAATTACAATTTTCAGATAAACCAGTAGGTACGAAAAAATTAACTAAAAGTTTCGGATGGGAAACTTTGGACTCTTTCATGCAACACGATGTTCAAGAATTTTTACGTGTGGTAACAACATTTTTAAATAATAATGCATATTGATAAAGGAATTCATATAAGTAAACAAATTGACAGTCTATAATATCATTGAATAATATATTATAAAAACTTATAAATAAGCATCCTCTAGTGTTATAGCTTGAACAGCTGACTGTCGAAGTGGGTTCATAAGATCCGAATAGGCAAAATAAAAGTATTGTTAGAATAACTAAAAATAAATTAAATACATTCAAAGCATTTTCACTTAAATAACAACTTAAGGAAAAACTATATATAAATATATACAACTATATATAAATATATATATAAATATAAATTAAAGTAAATATAGCATTTACAGGAAGTATAAATTGTCCTAAAAATTTTAAATACCATAATGTATTATTAATTGAATACATCATTCTAAAACGAAGTTTGACGTTGAAAGACTTTATAGTACAAGGAATAATTTTTATTAATTTTTATAACAAATTGGTTCTGATTTTATTTTTACACTACCTTTGGTGTTCACTATCTTTACACATTTTAGTGAATGTTTGCATTTTAGTAATGTATGATGGTATATAAACAAAATATGTTGTGTTGATTTACGTCACTAACTATAAATTTTGAAGTATTAATGTTATTAAATAAGGTATCACAGCTATCGAAAAACACATTAATTATTGTCATTGAATAAATTTAAAGTAGATATAATATTCTCAGAACATTAAGCATTAAATAATGGTTGGATAATTGTGAGATCATTTCATTTAATTACGAAAACAAAATATTAAATGTAACAATAGAAGAAACTAACCATAAACTGGTTTAAAGCCTCTGTATATAATCTATAGTAATTTTTTCCACATTTCAATAATATATAATCTGTGCTGCTTAATGTATTGCGTGGCTTTTCAGAGACTCATTGCCGTACACTTTCTGTAGCGTACTGGTCAGTATATATATATATTTAGTATTTAGTGCATTATTAAATATTCAGGAAGGATTATTAGAATATTCCTTGAAAAAAATTTTTAATATTCAGTTTGAATTATATTAAAAATTACCTAAAAATATATGGTTTTTTTTAATATTTATTATTTATAATGTATTTTATTGTATTACATAAATTTTAGAGTGATATAGAAGTTGTGTATTAAAAATTTGTATTTATTTTTAGACGCAAAATGGTTAATGTTTTACCCTACCCTATTATCAAAAACATTTGGTAAGTAGAATTGATTCCTTGAGCAAATTTTATTTTATATTACATGCTATCGCGGCTTTTCTTTGTAAACTATGATTTTATGGTAATATTGCGATAATAGTAATTTTTCAAAAAATATTAAAGAATTTTAAGCATACAATTAAAGACAGAATTAAAGTAAAGTCTTTAGCATAACATTAAAGAGTAAATACATATTTTAATAACTTTAATAGTAATTTAATATTTATTATTATAAATTTATTATATATTAAAAAACTTAATATTGGTTACAATAATGATGTTATAAGAGAAAAATTTAAAAATAATCTTTGATTTTTTAACATTTTAAAGTATACAAATTTACAAGAAATTTGGGTAAGCAATTTTTTAAGTGTTCAATGTAAAAGTTAATCAAAAACTAAAAAACACTTAATAATATATTAAGCTTATTTTAATAAGCTATTGACAATCGTAGTGAGTACGTAAATAAGATGTAGATTTTTAAGATTAAATTTTTAAGATTAAACAATAAATCTTGGAATATATTTTTAATACTGTTCTTAAAGTTTTTATCGAAACTTTACATATGCTCTAAACACTTATAGTTTTTCTCGTAAGAACTATTACTAATATTTTCAATATCTAACGTATTACACTATATACTAATTCAATACTATAGACGTGAGAAAAGCTAAAGTAATATTTTTATTAATTATCTCATTTATTATTTGGTATGACGTACTTTTTTTTTGCTTTTGTTTCGTTTCGTATAACACTATCTAGTTGGTCTATAATAACTTACATATTAAATACATAATAATCTTCTTTGTATATAGTATTCTAAAATAGGGATTGAATTAGGAAACTAATAATCTTTTTTTTTTTTAATGAATTTCATATTCTCCTATAACATTTTAATATTATCGATTTATAATATTGCTTCATCTTAAAACTAGCGATTGCTTGTATTTTTGTTAAATACTTATTTAATTCTTAGATAATATAAAGTAGTATGAGGTCGAGAAATATAAATAAATATTTATGCTCCTTTATTGATTTAATCAAATTTCCATGATTTGACTAATGATCAGTATCAAATATTAATATTTATCATAAAACTATTAATCTTCTTAGAATTACTAGCTGAAATATTTTGTATTAATTACATATAAATAATTCCTAAATATACTAAGCAGCGTTTTTATTATGGATAATCAATAAAAAGATATGTGATACATTTTATTAGGTCAGAAATTACTTTGCAATTTTACCATACGAAATTATCTCAAATTTTTAATTTGTAATCCACGTTATATAAATATTTTTAATTGATTTGATAAAATCCAAAACATTCCTTCAACTTAATTATGATAGGTCTACAACGTGTGTTAAATTTTATAAAAAAAAAAATATTAAATGTATTTAGAACATTTTAGTACTCACAGTATCATACAAATCAAATTATTATTGTTTCGTAAATTTTTCAGCTATAATAAACTGTCGTTAGTTGATACTTGAAAACTGTAAGAAACTTAGTATTAGCTCAAAACCATGCATTTTGTATAAAATTCGATTTGTTTTTAATTAACTTCATCTATAGTGTGTTAGATTTAAATTCCATGATAATCATGAGTTATTGTAGATTTTTAGTTAAAAAAAACAATCAGAAACCTCTAAAATTTTTGTATATTCTTTAGCGTATGTTGTTCAATGTTCAAATAAGCTTTCAAAATTTTAAAAATTGAAAAACGATTTTTAAACCCGAATGAACAAATCTAAAAAATTAGTCTCTTATGGCAAAAACTATTTACCAAATGAATACTAATACAATTTAATCTACATTATAAAAATGTATTAATTAAAAAATCTTTATTTACTATAAAGTATAAATATATTTGCTAAATATGGATTTTTTAAAAATACTACTATCTTTATATTTGTTATTATAATTTAAAATATTATTAAAAAAAAAATTTTCATTTAATTTCTGGATAATCATTAATTGTAACGATTAATGTTTTTGTTTTAAAATAATTGGAAATATTTAAAGGCATACTTTGCATGCTTAAATAACAAATAATATAAAAAATAGTCTTAAGTTACAAACAAATTATTTAATGAACAATATGAAAAATAAAATTTCTAATTATAGTACTTTTATATCGTATACTATTTCGAAGTATAAGTATGTAATGGAATTATTCAAAGATCAATCAGCAAGTAGATATGGTTTAATAGTCAAGATCTTAATATTGTGTAATGTAATAAATATTGTTTTTAAGAAACTTGATACAAATGGCAGTAAAAATCAATACTGATTGTTTCTTATAATGAAAATCAGCATTAAAATAAATTATCAAATTAGTTTATATTTTCCAATATTTTGTAAAAATATTTGTATGCTTATGTAATAAATAAAAGTACGAAAACATTCTTAATTTTAAACAAACGAGTAAGTAATAAGCAATTTGGGGATAAGACATATAGTGTAAAAAAAAGTTTACGATTTTAGAACAAATTTAAAAATGCAAAAATATATTGCATGAGTGTAGAATAAGTAATTCATTAAATTAAAAATATACTTATTATTTTATTTAATTTTTCTCAAAACTAGTTAAAGATAATGAATTTTCAAATGTATTTAATCGATAAATTTATATCTTCAGCATTACTATATATAACTAGTTTTCTTTTTAAATAGTTCTTTTTCTGACTAATATTTAAAAATTTATCTTAAATATAAGCCTCTCCTTATAAACATTAACAAAATCGTTTTCAACTGAAACTACTTCGTCTTATATGTTTTATATATATTTTTTAATTACTGATATAAATTCGTATGTACAAGCTAATATTTTATTTTATCTGTTTCAGATAATACCACATAAATTTATCTTCATTCAGCTTTTTTAATAGTAACAGATATTTAATATATTTATACTATTTACTTATTAATAATATTATTATTAATTATAACGTTAATATCTTATTTTAATTTTAAGTGACTATATTTTCAATATTGACTTACGACTGTTGTGATAATATTTCATGCCAAATTAAAAAAATATATAATAAAAGTCCTCCCGTAATTCTCTATTTAAAATGTCAGATACAGATAATGTTAATAAACTCAAAAATTAATAAATTTAAGAATATCTATTTTCATTTATATGTAATTTTACGTGATCACATTTTCGACTTTTTATTTATTCTATCATATCTATGTCTTAAAATATAAATAATTGCTCGTTTATTATAACTATTCATTAAATTATTTTGTGAATGCCATCCGGATTTACGAAAATAATTTTTTATTATTTATTATAAAAATGTTTAGTAAACTTAATAATAGCTATCGAATAATTTCTAAAAAAATCACCTTTTTTATTTTTTGTTTTATAAATAATTTTTCAGTCTATACTTGATTAGATATAAAAAAAATTAATCTAAGCCTCTTATTTTTGGGAAAATGATGTCAGGCAGGACCTACATATTTTTATGTTAGATAGTGAAAAAGAAAGTTTAGTGTTGAAATATGAACTGAAAATGTCATAAAACTCCGTTTTCAAGTGACTAATAAAATACTTTTTTTCAAGCTTTCGCTTAATTAGGACTTCCCTTAATGCAAAGAATAATCCATCAAAGGAGTATTGTAGTTTAATTATAAGTAGTTCATATTTAGTAACGTTCATAAATTAAATGTTCTTTATGAACTTTGTATTATTAGTTTATTGCCACTTTCACATAATGTAATTATAAAAAAGTCAATATCTGGTTAGTTTTGAATAGTATGGAATCAGTAAATTATAATATATTTGATGTACAAAATATACTTAATATAATTAATTTTTTTACTTATATATTCTACTATAAAGGTTTGAAAATTAAAAAAAATCAAACGCATTATAGTATTATTATAATCTATTATTAACTGTGTTTTATTTGAAAATCATAAATAACCTCGTTACCAATTATCTAATTATTTTAAATTCAATATAGCTTTTAGTAATAAACATGTATTTAGTGTCAATATTGGACTTTATGAATATACCTAAACCTTAATTTATATAATTTTAATCAAAGTAATGATAAGCAATGTTACTTATTCTTACTTGTACATTAATTATTTTATTAATTTAAGATATATAAATTAAGTATATTACGCAATATACACGTATTGCTTAATTAAAAAATAAATATTCAATGAATTTAATAAATAATTATATATATAATATACTTGCAAATAATATTGTTTCTTAAATGTCGTTTATATTAAACTATAAGTATTAATGTTTCAGTTACTTGATAAATTAGAGAGTAAAATGAAAGGAACATGTGTTGAAGGTACAGTACCAAAATTATTCGAAGGTAAAATGGTCTCTTTCATTAAATGCAAAAATATCGACTATACATCCAGAAGAGTGGAAACATTTTACGACATACAATTAAATATTAAAGGGAAAAAAAATAGTAAGTTTATGTTTTCAAATATATTCTAATACCTTATTGATTTATATCTATATATAATATGCGGTAAAGCCTACATAATTGGAAGTATATAAATATTTACCTACATTGGTTTACAGTTTTTTAATTATATAAAGTATAAACATCTTAATTTTTGTCGCTAATCTTAAATTTTAATATAAAAACATACTTTAATATTTTAGATAAATGCATTCCAATTAAGTTAAATTATCGGCAATTATAACAATATATATTTACAATAATCGAATGTATAAATATAATTAATACTATAATAACAATTAGTATTCGTGTTTTGATTCGCAAACACTTTAGTAGTCTTGTGTATAATAAAAATAAAAATAAAAATAGATAACATAAAAATGACCAAATAATAATTCGTTAATTATTATCAGAACTAAATATATTAGTGCTTCCCGAAATCAATTTTTTTCTGAATTCTGTCAGTAGTTTTTAAACTTGCATTAATTTATTTTCCATTTATATTTTCCATTATTTTGTGAATAAAAATTTGTATTAAAGAATTAACTTTATAACTTTCATTTAATTTATATTGATTTGTATTGAATTCAAATATTCTACAACCGTTAATTTCTGAAAAATATTTTTAACTAATAAATGATTTATTTAGTATTTATTTTATTAATATTTAATTTATTTATATAATAAGAGTGCATAGTAAAAATAATTTATTTTATACGATATAAAATTGATTTATTATTATTTTTTACTTATTTTCCTATTATTTCATAGTTAACATATCAGAGTATTTTTAATTAATCGTTAAAAACTGTTTGTAATTTTGAAAATCTGGAGATAATAGTTTTTTCGTTAAAATATAATATATATTGTTTTACTAGTATATAGGAACCATGTTTAAAAATTTTCTATTTTGTAAAATATTGCAACAGTAGTACCTCCTATATAATATTAATAAGATAAAAAAGTGGAATACTTTTTTTTAAGAATAATAAATAATATAATAAGGATATTATATTTAAAAGATTCGCCTGTCACTTTTTAAAAATTGCAAATCAAATAACTGAATATCATTTTTTTCATTTGTTTATGAAATAAAATAGGATTAATTAAATATATAGATAATATTTTATTATATCTAAGTAATTTTTTGATAAATTTTTATTTCTAATACGATTGGTCGTTATGCAATTATTGTTTTTTTATACAAGATATTAATTATTTAATTAAGAAATATAATTTTTTCATGAATTATAAATATATATTAAAACAAAATTCTGTTATACATGAATATATATAAAAGAATTGATTATTTTATATGAGTAGAAATAATTTTTTTGTCAAGTTTTGAATTCATAATTTTAATAAACTTTTGATCAGAAACTAATTTTAGAAACCATATTATGAGTGAATAACCAGCATCCTATATTTTTATTTATTTTTTCAAACACATGTATTCTAATTAGTATTTATTTTTAACATATTGAACGCACAATTAAAAATGAATAATTCATTTTTTTACACGATATTGATATAATTAATTACTTATACTACAGTGATTTTAAAAAGTTATTATTTTTTTTAGAAAAGTAAATGTATATTGTATATATATTAATTGTTATATATTTATTTGTTACAGTTTATGAATCCTTTAATGATTATGTAAGTACAGAAATTTTAGACGGAGATAATAAGTATGATGCTGGAGAACATGGTCTCCAAGAGGCGGAAAAAGGAGTTATTTTTTCTTCATTTCCTCCAGTTTTACATTTACATTTAATGAGATTTCAGTACGATCCAATTACTGATTGTTCTGTTAAATTTAATGATAGGTAATTATAATTTTTATTTTAAGTATGGTATACTTAATAATCACATATATGTTAAATTATTTAGATTCGAATTTTATGAGAAAATTAGTTTAGGACAATATCTAAAAACTAGCAAGGATCTTATAAATGTAGATTATACCTTACATGCTGTTTTGGTTCATAGTGGCGATAATCACGGAGGTCATTATGTTGTATTTATTAACCCTGCTGGTGATGGAAAGGTAATTACTGTTCAATGTTTAAAAGATAAATAAAATAAATTTATAATTTATTATATTTATATGTCATTTGTATAGTCTGTATTATAATATAATGATATTATTATATTATAATATAGTATAATGAACTCCTAAATAACAAAGTGGAACATACGTATAATCCATAACCATTGAATGTTCATACATTCTTATTTATTTTACAAAATTAGCTACAACAATATATAACAATACTTTTAATGAAAGCCATACACTCTGTTAAAAAATTAGTTGATAATTTATTATATTCATATAACACTTGCTTTTTTAAGCAAGAATATGTTCATATTACTATGTTTTAATACTATTTACATATGTGTTAAAAAAAACAGTCATATCACTGATGTTTAAGAAAAATAAATACTATTTATAATTACGCCGAATTTTAATTTATAATTTTTTAATTATATCTTCAAGAAGTTAATCGCTTCTCACTTAATGTGATTACTTCTACAATTTTAATGAGAATAATAAAAATAATATGGCAAGGCAGAATCTACATAACA
Organism: Ceratosolen solmsi marchali; assembly: GCF_000503995.2. NCBI lineage: Eukaryota > Metazoa > Arthropoda > Insecta > Hymenoptera > Agaonidae > Ceratosolen > Ceratosolen solmsi. The sequence continues at coordinate 69,845 of NW_011948443.1, forward strand.
GCTTTTGTTTAAATCTCTAATACTCACACGTAGCTTGCAATAACAATATTTTTGCTTCTATGATACAAACCATTATCAGTATTAATAGTACTACACAATTCATCCGATCCACTTAAGATTTTTAATTAGATATTTTATAAAAGAAACTGTTACGTTAACAGCAGCGTATGTTGATTCATTAATCATTAAAAAGAAACTTCTAAATATATTAAGACTCGTTATTCTTTTGAAAAACAAGGATCAATGCCAATATTTAGATAGATAACTTCTAAAGCTTCAAACTTAACGATATAAATTATCATGAGATAATACTGATATTAGATTAATATTAACCGTCAGTGAAGAAAAATTAGTCATGTTTTACAAAACAAAAAAAATATTTTCATACGGAAAGTTTACTTGTTCTGCGAATAATTTATAGTTTTGTGACAAAAATCAAATAATTAAAATTAATAATAAAAATCTTAATTTTAATAAATATAAATTCGTTTTTTAATATTTTATTAAAATTAAATATATTTTTTCTTTGTGTGGGATAAATTTTGTATTACACATATTAAAAATCATGATACTAAAAAAATAAATGATAATAAAGGATAATAAATTATATTTCTGATTTTTCATAACTAAAAATCAATTATATAACAGTATTTTTTTATTAAACATACATACTTTATTTTAATATTATATAAAAATTAAATTTCTAATCCTTATGTATAAATACTTTAAAAAATTTAAGAATTCATCTCAAGCTCTTCTTCTATATACAAAATCAAATTTATTAATAAAAGTTTCAATCAAACTTTATACAGTATTGAAAATAAATTTCGCCGTAATTCAATGCAGAGAAAATAAATCTACTAAAACAATGATTAAATTGTCCAATTATAATTCTTTATCTTTATATTTATACGACTGTTAGTAAGTAGTAGGTACAAGAGATAAACAGAAATTAATTAAACTGGAGTTTATTTTGGCATTTTTTCAGATTTCCAAAAATACACATAATTTAATCAGGTATACAAAATTTATAGTTGAACATATTTCCTTTATAATTTCATGTCAAATTATCTTCTAAAATATCAAAAAATTTCGTTAAAACATTTTATTTAAATATTTCTATACATTTTGTTAATCATACACTGATATACTTATAAGCATTATTTATCAATATATTATGTAATTTCAATTAAAATAATATTCACTTTAATCATATATAATGATTGCATTATACAACGTATTGTAAATATTATACAAGCAAATATATACAAAGAAAAAGTAAAAGATTAGTGCTCACAGAAATTTAAATCATTAGAAAATATGGAAATTGCATAACAAATATTATACAATAAATGTTTAAAATGAAGAGAGAAATAAAAAATTGTAAAATAAACCAAAAATAGAAAACTAAATTAGAAAATCTTAAAAAGAAAATCTAACTAACGATGCTAAATGATATTTTAATGGCCTATAGATAAGATAATGCAAAAACTAAAGAATATAATATAAAAAGCTAATCGAAAAATATAGAATGCATACAGAGAAAGCAAATGATCCAAGCTATGTTCTACATGAAAAACGAGCGGTTATAGAAGAAATAGAAGACACTAGAACCAAGACCTTTAAGAAAATTTAAAAAATGAGACTGAGTTAAAATAAAAAGAGAACAAAATAATGAAAATAAGAGAAACTAAGTAAAAAAAGACAGAAACCAAAAATTATTTAAATAAAGAATGTAAAATATATATTTTAAGAAACGACTAAGAATTATTTTTATCTTTTGACAACAATTATGTATTAAAAATGTGTATGTTATAATTATAGATAATTCATTCTTTTTTTTTTAACTTAATTGAATAATAATCTAACAAGATCTAGTGATTAGAAAATATATAGTTTGGTTTAAATCACATGCGTAATCATTAGCTTAAAAGCAAGTTATCCCAGAATAACAAAGTTAGTTGCAAATAATACAAAAAACGTCAAGCATTATCATATTTAACATTTTGTATAGCACTTATTTTAACACATTTTGTCTGCTGCTTTAATATTATTTTGCATTCTGTAACAATTGAAACAATCTGACACTAAGTACTGAAATTCTAAACTAGATAAGAAATTAGAAAAATTTTCTGACCAAAACACAACGCAAAATATTATATAATAAAATCAATATAAAAATTTACTAAAATAATATAAATCAAAATATTGTAAGTGCTATTTAATTTAGTTTTGTTTTGTATTTATAATTGTCCTCCATCCTTCATATAAGTAACACATACTGCATTATTTTTTGTTTCCTTATAAATATATGGTAATTATGGTAAATTTTATATAATTTCGAGTACTCTCTTTAAGGATAATGCATTTCCTATTATCACAACTAAAATGATAGAAGAAAAAACTTGAACAATTACTTTTAATAATATAAATTTAATTATAAATTTTAGTAAATCTATCGTTAATAGTTTAGTAAAATATAATAAAATTATAGAAATAAAGAAATATTTATATTAGTACACTGTTTTAGTGTTTTAAATTATTACAAATTACTTTTACTTTCAAATTATTTATTTTATATAGGTATACTTATTATTACTTACTTTTACAGTGGTGTAAATTTGACGATGATGTTGTTTCTCGGTGCTCTAAGCAAGAGGCTATTGAACATAATTACGGAGGTCAAGATGAAGATATTTCAATGACAGTAAAACATTGTACAAATGCTTATATGTTAGTTTATATTAGAAACACCGAAATAGAACATGTTCTTCATGAAGTACGCGAAGAAGATATTCCTCAAGAGGTAAATAAATTTTATAATTGTACATATTTAAGTATTTAAATACATAATAATGAAAAATGTTTATTTTCTATTATATATATATATTACAGATAATATTTTCAATAATTAAGTAATCTTATTTTATAGCTAGTAGACAGGCTACAAGAAGAAAAACGGTTAGAGCAAATTAAAAGAAAAGAACGAAATGAAGCCTATTTATTTATGACAGTGAATGTTCTATTTGAGGATAGCTTTGATGGACATCAAGGAAATGATTTGTACGATCAAGAGAGAGTATTGTATCGCATATTCCGTGTACGGAAACAAGCTACTTTATTAGAATTTCTTGAGCTTCTTAGTGACAGTTTGGTAATTAAAGTACTTATTGATTTACATAATATATAAATTCTAAAATATTATAATAATAGGTGCGAATAACATAATATCAAATTAAACATATTAACATTTTACGACTTGCGATTTTTCCATATTTACATTATTTTACAAAATTGAGCCTCAATAATGTGGTGTCCCGCTATTCATTCACCTAATTTTGCAATTTGTTCTATACAAGACATATTTTTTATATAAGATATTACTAATTATTATGATTCTTCTGTACACCTGTATCTTCTTAACAAAACCGTAATTTATATATATGTAGCGATAGTACCAATGTTTGTATTCGTAAATGATAAATAAAAATAATCGTTTGCACATATTTTTAGTTAATGATTAGAAATAATAACATCAAAAACATCTATTTTATCTACTCACATAAATGAGTGATTCCAAAAAGTATGATATTTTCAAATATTCTAGGATTTAATTAGTAGATAAAATTGAATAATTTATAAAAAAAAGCTTTTTAAATAAAAAATTATATGAAACTTAAAAAGCTTTGGAATAAAATTGAAAAATAATTTAGTTAACAATATTAGATGACGGATGATATTCATTGAAGAAAGTACAAAAAAAGCTACAGCTATTTTGGGTTATCTTTCTTCAATTGCCGATAGAAAAAGACAATGTCTATTTTTTAAACCAATGATTTATTCATAGTTTCCTTTTTATTAATGCTGTTTATGTTGATATTTAGCATAAGTATTATCGGTGTATCAGAAAAGCTATATAATACTTATGAGCATTAATCGGTTAAATTGTATACCGGTTTTAAGGTAAAAAAATGTAACAACTGATATTTGTTAAAATATTTAGCACTCAAACAATTTCGAATGCTTCATAATATTCCTTAATTTATACTGTATGTTTGATAAAATTATTATTCCCTTTTTCAATATATATTTATGGTTCTATATTTTTGTATTCATTTGAATAAAAAATTTTCAAAAATGGCTAATGACAGTTTTCTATGAATAAGATGAGCAATATTACCAGAATCGTTGAATCAATTATACTATTAATTTTTTTAATAATTTCTTTATAATTATTAGTTAACTACGAAAATACTTTCATCTATAGCTTATATATGTTTTTCAAAATTATCCCAAATTTTTCTTATAATTAATTACCCATGTCGAACTTAATTTATAATTTATTTTAATGAAAAGGTATAATATATATTTAAATACCATCTTATTTTGTCAACTATCCATCGTGTTTCAACTTGCTGCATCAGATTCAGTAAATTATTCCAAATGCCTGAAATGCCCTCGGCTTAGGATTCAAAGATAATATTTTTCTAAAAGTTTGGAACATTACAATAACAAATTTCAAAGGATAGTTATTGTGTTCTATTGTATATTATTTATTTATTTTATGCACATTTTTATTTACACAATGATATTAATATTATTTTATTTTATTTCAGAAATATTCTATTGAACAAATTCGTGTATGGCCTTTTAGTATTAGATCAAATCAAACATGTCGACCTAGTTTGATTGAGTCTGAAGCTGATCTTCAAAAACCTATAACAGATTGTGCAGACAGCGGTAATTCATGGAATGTATTTGTTGAATTAGTATCTCCAGATTCTGGATTAACAGCTCTACCATCTTTTGACAAAGATACAGATGTATTATTATTTTTCAAATTATATGATCCTAAAAAAAGGAAGATTCATTACTGTGGACATCATTATATGCCTGTTATAACTAAAGTTCGTAAGTAAATTTTATTTTCTGATTTTTGTTTATTTTAGCCAAAATATTCATTTATCTCTAGTTTTGGAGTTATTTCAAATACATTGATATTCAGAACAATATACTTTTATTTATTATGTTATTACTTTATGTAATGAGCATAAATAGTATTGTAGTGCTTTTTTTAATTGAAAGATTCTAATTGATGAAACTACTATATTATATTATATGTATAAACTGTATTACCTGCACGCAGGTTTTTATAGTTTCTATCATGACGCGTCTAATTTATTTATTTATTTTCAATCTTACTATAAACAATGTCATTTCTTTATTCTTTCTATATTACTTTTCTATATTTAATTGATTATAGTTATTTTACTCGACATTTTCATTGTTTGAATTAATATATCAGTATAACACATCATAACAATAGATGAATTTACAAGCAAATACATTTCTATTTCTATAAATATATAGAATCTTCTTTATTAAAATTATGATTAATAGCAAATTATTCGTAGATAATCTTAGAAATTACATAAAGAAAATGTATTATATTATAATTTCTATTTACATAAATATAAGATGTACCTACCAAAAAACAATATTTCAGAAATAAAGATATGATAAAGTAAAATTTTAATAAAATTGAATTCGCGAATTTAATAGCAATAAATAAGCCTGTTCACATTTACATAATACTGTTTTTAGACATATCCTCGCAGACATCCTAAAATTCTCAAAATTTATCATATATTTTATATTTTTTTTTTTTATTTCATGTAATAAGTTTTGTATGTACTGTGTGCAACATAGATAAATTACCTTAAAATTTTTAAATCTAATAAAAATAATGTATTTATTAATATATATATATATATATATATATATATATATATATAGAACCTAAAAATGATATAATGAACTTATTATAACTCCAATATATATATATATATGTGTGTATATGCCTAGAATTAGACTAAAAACTCCCAGATGTTCGATGGGAGGATTGCAGCCAAGTGGAAGGGTTAGCACATTTATTCAATAATCAACACATGTGCGTATCGTGATGTTTTTTTTCCCTTTATTTTACAGACAATACACTAAATATGATTCTAAGATGGTATTGAAAACCTGTGAGATCTTGCAATTCGGTGATTGTTGTCACGGAGGTAAAAAGTCTTGATCCTTCATCTAGTGCGCTTGATGATAAATAATTACAGTCAAATTAAGAGATCATAAATTTCTAGTACTTCTTCGTGTAATATGCGTGATGGTAAATAAATGCCTATTGCGGCTGGCGCTTTCAATTCGCTCCTTCAATGCTGGTGCCGTTTGCACCTTTAAGACTGTCCGCAGGTGCTTATCTTTCAATTATATGCCCTTAGCTGCTGGCATGTTTGTGCATTCAATAAATGCCTAACGTGGCTGGTACATACGTACTTTCAGTAAATGGTTTCTCTTTCAATTAAATTCACAGAAATTCATTTTTCTTACCGAATTATTTGATTAATGCGCAGGTACTACGCTTCCTAGATTTCGTAATCGTTATTGGACTGCAATCAGCACTCTTGACTGCTTGAACTATAACGCACTTAAACAGTTATGAAATGTATTGGCTTCTCTGTATTTGGTTTACTAGCTTATTGTTGCCGCGTTCGCTGAATTATATACGTATGACGAGTAAGACTGACTGACTGGTATATGGCAGAATTTGGTACTGTGTAGAGTGGTAACTGATAACTGATTGATTGAGAAAATTACAGTGAGCATAGAAGCGTGTGGAGCTGCTCTTAAATATCCGCGCGGCAGCTTACTAAGCTAGCATCAATGCATGGGCTTGTTGCTAGACCGAAAGTCTTGTGACATCAGAGACCAAGCTCTAGAATATTCGAGGAGTTCAGAAAGACAAAGCTTTAGAAGGTTCGAGAAATTTTAATCGGTGTTGCTATGCGGAAATAAGATAGGTCACTCGAAAATTATGGGTAGAATATTCAAGAATTCTCAAAATCAATGTTTACAAATATGAGCGTCTGAAGGCTCGTACTTTTCTTGCTTTAAGTTCTTGGAAAATAGCTCCAATCCCGAACAATATATATTTATTCAACAATCAAAATGACTGCTGTCCACTTATATACATATATATTATACATATTATAGTCCGCCAACATACAATTTTTTTATTTTCTATAAAATGAGACTAGTAATAATTTATAATTATTTATATCATTTTTCTTTTCATTCAAATAAAGATCCTCGGTAGTATTTTACATTTTTTATCATAATACAATATGTTTCCTTTGTTCATTTTCTTAACTTTATTTATTTTTCATCAGTTCAATCTTGTAGTTTACCATACCTATTCCTTTTTTTAAATAAAATGTATTAAGCATTATAATTATAAAGTTTAATTATACTTTGTTATTATGATAATATGATAAAATTAATTTTTTTCCAAGAGGAGCTAATACCAATGTTAAATAAACGAGCGGGTTATCCTGAAAATACAAATTTAATTTTATACGAAGAGATAAAACCAAATATGGTTGAAAAAATCGAAAATCTATCTGAACCATTAGAAAAAGTACTAGAAGAATTAATGGATGGTGATATAATAGTATTTCAAAAAGAAGTAAAAGAAAATGATATGTATGAGCTTCCAACATGTCGTGATTATTTTAGGTAAGTGAAATAATTAAAATAATTTAATACATATTGATTTTTTTTAATAATATAGGAGTTTAATGTTTAGAGATATATCGTCGAGATTGGAAGTAACTTTTTGCGATAAAACAGTACCAAATGATACAGGATTTATTTTAGAACTTTCTCAAAGAATTACTTATGAACAAATGGCAAAAGCTGTGGCACAAAGACTTGGAACCGATCCATTTTTATTACAATTTTTTAAATGTCAAAAGTAAGTACTCTAACATGAATATAATTAAATAATATGTGTAAAAAAATACTCTTATGTAAATTTCTGTATTTAAGTTATTTTTAATTTAATTATATAAAAAAAATTTTTTACGATTATGTGAAAATATTATTTGGAAATATTTTTTGATGTAAAAGAAATATTAAAAAATATTGAATTTTATAATTATTAAAACTTTTAGAATATATTAAACGTAAAAATATTAATACACATATTTTTTAAATGTATTACTACCTGGACATTTTAAATACTTTTCATTTTTAATATGAATAAATATTTTATAAAAATTATACTTTAAAAAAATTAGTGTAATATGTTACAACTAAAAAATAAATAGACAAACGTTAAAACTAAACTATTAATATAATTGTTTGATTATAAAGAAAATGAATAATGTTACTTATATATAAATTATTTAAATTATGAGAAAATTTTATTAAATGAATAAATATGCATTCCAGTTATATTATATAACTTGAATATATTAATACATTTTTATTTTTCTACACTGATGTTTACGTATTTAATTATTTTTAGCTATTAAAACATAGTTTTTTTTATTATTCGATATTATAAAAATCGTTTATAAAACATAAAATGTGATTTTTAAACATTTTACTTCTTTTTTATCTGAAATATTTGTTTTTATATAACAGCCATAAAGATATACCTGGTAATCCTTTAAAATGTACTTTCGACGGTACCCTTAAAGAATTGGTTGCTAGTTGTAAACCTAAAACAAAAAAAATATATTATCAGCAATTAAGTATTCATGTAAATGAACTTGAACACAAAAAACAGTTTAAGTGTATTTGGGTTGGACCATTATTAAAAGAAGAAAAGGAAATTATTTTATATCCAAATAAAAATGGTACTGTATCAACATTATTGGAAGAAGCTAAAAAACAAGTTGAACTATCCGACAATGGTTCTGGAAAATTAAGAATATTAGAAATCGTTAGTTATAAATTACAAGCTGGGCCAGAAGAAGATGTTTTGTTAGAAAATTTGAGTACTAATGGTTCTAAAATATACAGAATTGAAGAAATACCAAAAGATGAATTAAATTTATTGGACGATGAAATACTTGTCCCAGTTGCTCATTTTCATAAAGACATAGTGTCTACATTTGGCATCCCATTTTTTTTTAAAATTAAACATGTAAGTATTTCTATTTAACTATAACTATAATTTTAAAGTATTATAATTGCTTTTGAAATTATTTTATGTATTCTGAACATATTAATTACTTTAATTAAAATTTAGTTGTAAATATCTATCTTATATTCATATTTATTTTAATATAATTAATATATTTTTATTACGAGTAAACTCATATTGATTTGCATAAAGATATCTTTAATCCTTAATACATTTCGCATTTAAAAAAAGATCCTTTTAGGTTTTCATATAAATTCTATCTAATATTTTTCTTTTCTATGATGTGGACAAAATTAAATAAATTTTAAGACTGAAATAGTTTTAATCGCGATATTGTAATATAAGCGCTAAAAAATTTTCTTTTATTCCATATATAATTGTAAATGTATATATATTATTTAGGGAGAACCATTTTTTAGAATGAAGGAAAGACTTTTTAAACGTTTATGCGTACAAGAAAAAGAATTTGAAAAGGTACTTAATTTAGAAATTATTATACTTTTTACTAATACAACATTTCAATTTTATAAAAATATTTTATAGTTCAAGTTTGCTGTTGTTACATCCAATAAAGCACACTTCATTAATGAGTCTCCGGATTATTGTATAGATATAGCGGATTTCAAACCACATCTAAATCAGTGTAAGTTTTTAGCATACTTACGTATATTTCTTTTATCTATATTTTTCTATTATTCAACAAATTCGAAATTTCATATGCGATATATTTAGTATTATAAGAAATGCTTTCATCTGTAAAATGCTGGATGTGTTTAAGAGATTCGTTTTTCAAATACGTATATTTTTATAATTTATTATTAATTTGTTTTATAGTATCGACCTTTCAATTTTAGTTAATGTAAGCGACACCAATTACTTGAAAATCATAGAATTTCATGGTAATTTATGTAACATATAATCGTCGACTAAAGCCCAAAAATAGAATCTTTATATATATATATATATATATATATATATATATATATATTTATATTCGCTTACGTCGACGATATTTCTTATTTATTAAACCAATAAATATTTGTATTTTACGAAGTATCTTACATATGTACAATAACGTTCGTTTAATGTTAAATACCTTGCTTCACATTGATCATTGAAAAAAATTAAGGTGTTTAATATTTTCTATAAAAGTAGAGTGATTTAAATATACGAGTAAAAAGTAATTAAGTTATTAATGTAGCTATGACTTATATAATAATAAAAAGTAACTTTTATGTATAACTATAATTATAGTAGAAAAATGTACAAAACTTAGTTATAAAGTATTTATTCTCTCTTGTTCTTGATTATAATTATAAAAAATTTGTAATAATTATTATTAAATGTTTTAAACAAAATATTTGATGTAATAAAATATTTTAAGATATAAAAATTAAAAGAGCCATGTTATTTGTTATGTTTATAAAAGTTATAAATAATAGGTTGTTAATATAAAATGGCAATTTGTGTTCGAAACTGTTTGACTTCTTGGCTCAAACTGCTAATGTTTCAATAACTTTAATTTATCGCCCACCCTAGCGAATGCTTGGGAACGAGTTAAGTGGAATGGCTGGACAGGAGTGTAGAGATACAGTATGCGTTTTCTTCGAAAATATGGTTTATTTACAGTTACATTATTCTTTGGTTAGATTTATATATTATGGAAGGAAATGCACTATATTCAGTTACGATCTTATAATTACTTATAACAAAGTGAAATAAGTTGAATAAGTTGTCTTCTTGAGATGCTCTTTGAGACGTTCGATTATACACACTCATTAGTGAGAGTAATTTGTGTTATTAATAATAGCGTCATGCTAGTCTTGTAAGGACTGCCAATAATTTAGGTCGCACAAACTTTGTGTACTCATAGTGATGCAGTTGCCTTGATATGATCCTGGGATGAGTACTTTACCATTATTCACGCTCCAAATGACGGAGCATATCTTGGGAGTCTGGCCCTTTCGTGGTATAAAGAAGATAACGTTAAGATCTTTCAACTGTAGCACAGCAGGGTTGATGTATCTTCCTTCTATCGGAGGTTTACTTAAAGCTTGATCACTATTTTATTACCGTTAAGTGAGAGCTCCCTTCTTCCTTGGCTTCTCCACGTAGACAGCGATTGCATCTTAATCGTTCCCAATTTTAAGCCCTCAGACAATCAGTCCTAGATAAGGAACGTCTCTGCCTTAGCGTCTTCTCCAATCAAAGCGCGCTGCTTTCGGTGACACGACTGAGCGTGTGTGCCTCTGTCTTCCGACATCAGAAAGAGCTAAGCTTTGACGGTGACAACATTGACAAGAGTGCCTCTATCGGTAGCCCTCTCAATTAGGAAGCTCTTGAACTTTGCGCCGAGAGGAGCTCCTAACTGAAGAGTCCTTGGAGTGCTCTACTAGCGTTTTCATACATCTGACACTCGAAAGGTTCTCACAATCTCGCTTAACTAGCACCGCCGCACCCTTGTTAGCTGACAACAAAGGGCTGATCATTGCACTAGGAACAATGGAAGTGATTGTGGACGTGTATCGTTTCAAATGTACCGACTTTTGCGAACTTCCAACGACTGTTGAATAATTTTGAAATGATAGCCATTGGGGTTTTTCCCCAAATGATAGTATACAAGAGATTATTTGAATCTCTAACAATATGGATCAATGAATAATTTGTGATTATTAGAAACAAGCAGTGTATTAACAAACATGAAATTGTAATTTAAATAATTATAAAAAATAAATTATTTGTATCAAGTTATTATTAAGATATAACATTTTTATTGTTTCATATATCACTAATAATATTAAATGAAATGGTAAAAAATATATTTAAAAATGTATTTAACTAAGCGCTTACAAAACATTCAAGTCTTTTCAGTAAATTATACATGTCAGAAAAGAATCGATGTTTCTAGTTGTGTATTCCGTGATATTGCACTGCTCATAACTGTGTTTTATACCAATACTAGATGCATTATTTATTTGGTACATGATGTAACTTAGCATTTGAAAATTAAATATTATTTTTATTAATATAAAAATAGTAAACCGTGTAATGCAAAACGCACTCATATTTTGTATTTTATTTTGTTTTTTTTTTTTATGAACTTAGTTGGTATATAAAAATAATTTTATTTTTCTCGTCTACTGTTTGGTCAAAAATAATTTTATTTATTTATTTGTGATATAATTACTGTCTTAATTGAATTAATTAACTATAAAATTTTAACTGGTCCTTACTTAAAAATTTAATACATTTTTCTATTTTTTATGTAAAGATGAATACACTTTAAATGAAAAAAATTAATTTATATATATTATTAATTAGCATTTAAAACAAATATTTTTCAATATTATTTTTTATTGTTTTAAATAAATTATTGTTACATGTTTATAAAATAATCTACATCATTTTTTAAACTATTTTCATATTCAATAGTAAAATAGATAAACAAAATCAAATTATTAAGTTTGTGTAACCAATTTATGGCTTTTTTATATTATAAGTATCTTTTATAACATAATTAAATTATTAATATTTTTCAGCGCTTCAAAAATCTAATTCAGAATCTTCATCACAAAAACCATGGCTAGGTTTGGATCATGTGAACAAAGCTCCAAAACGTTCTCGGATTAATTACCTCGAAAAGGCTATTAAAATTTATAATTAAATAATTATCCATATTTAGAATCAGCCATGTACAGCATTTCATGAAACTTAATAAATAATAACTAATAATATCATGTTTACGCAATAACTTTAATTTAATTTCTACTGTAAACCAAAAATATAGAAGATATTAAATGGGCTCTAGCTAATATGATTACCAATTTTCTTCTTTATTACACATATATTTCAAGTAAAGAATTTGACGTACAAAATATAATGCGAGCATTTTAGTTTGCACTGTTTAATGAGTACATACATAAATAATTAAATTAAATTGCTATCTAATACTGTAAAGTCAGTGAATTTGGTAACTGCAGGAGAAAATACGTACATTATTTTTTAATTTTTGCTTCAAAATTGATAATGTTATATATACACATATATTTTCTTGAGCAAAGGTAAGGTACTTATTTATATCAATAATTTAAAAAAAAGTATATATGAGAGTATATGTAAAGGAGGCAAAAATTAACATAGAAATGTTACATCTCAAAAAATAAAAAATATTAATTATATTAATATTTATATTAATTTTTTATTAATCTTGTTTGTATATAAGATAATAAAAGATAACATGAATATAAAATCTTTTCTAATGTATGTAAGAAAATATTGCATAATATTATGTTTGTATTAATACAATAATAAAGTGAGACCAAAAATTATTATGAAAAATAATGAAAATATATTATATAAACAAACTAAAAATATACAAGTGAGTGAATTAGATTGAATTACGACTTATGATGTAAGTAAAATTAATAAAACAGGAGTAAACAAAAAACGAAAATCAATATTATCATGAGTATTGATTAAGTTGTATGATTATAGATTTATGTGTTGCATTAAGTTCATGATTTGATAACAAAAACTACTAGAATTTTCTATACACATAATTGGATTTTGAATATATATGTTCGATATAATATCAACTATTCAGTTTTAAATAATATATATACATATCATATTATGATAAACTATGATAGATATTCAAATTTTTATTTTGCATATATTGATTTTTATTATGTACATAGTATATAAAATCAATTATCGTAAAAGATGAAAAATGCAAAAAGATCTTTTTACATTTAGCAAAAACGTGTTTAATAAGAAAACTAATACTATATTTTATCGACGGTCAGAACCAAAAATAGAATAGACTAAATGATAAATATTAACAAAATTTTTTAACCGTTTTAGACTACGTACAAAGAAATCTTCATTTTTAATGCAAAGAATATAGAGAAATAACAGACTATTACCTATTACCTGTGTTCTTAATAATCTTTTAATTGAATTATATGCGTCATTTACTTTTAATACCTTCTAATAATTTGCAATGAAATTGAAAATCTGATAATTTTTTCTTTTTCGCAGTTAATTATAATTATTTTAACATATTACTAAATCACTTGATAAATTTGAAAATATATTAAATTGCAGTCAATAGTGATGTAAATAATTATTATTTTTGTCAAATTAGTTGTTTATTTTTATTTTGGATTTTATAATAAACGATTTATACTTAATTAAATATTAAATACGTATTCCATTATATATAATAGAATACATGTTTTATTTAAAAAAAAATGATTATAAAATAAAAATAAAATATATCTAGAACATAATTTTCTATATCGTATTATAATATTGCTTATTACTTTAATAATTTTTACACTTCTATTTTCGTTTATAGTTTTTTTATTTGTGGCATTTGTAACATCAGGCGTTAAAATTTTTATTGTTAGATATAATAAAATAAGTTTTATGCCGTGTATATTATAATAATAATTTTATAAAACTTTACTATTAGTAAGTAGTTATTATATACAGATATATTGTCCACTATAGATACATAGATTTAATGTTTATAAAGCCCACTACAAAGAATAACAGAAAGATTGTATATATTGTAACAAACCAGCTTTTAAATGAAATAACTATTTAGTTTATAAAAAAATTTTTATGTAAATGTATTTCACAAATAATATTATTCAAAATGTATAAAATTCTGCACAATAACATTAAACTTAATTCGAAACATATTAATCGACACGAACAAAAATTTATATATGCTACGATAAGCTTACCTATGTGCATTATTATCCAGAGTAAAATAATATGTACATAGTATTTTATACGACTAATCGACCATGTTAAATTAAAATATTAACCCTATAATTATGTAAATTTACCGTGTTATATCAACTAGAAATAATCTATTTCTCATATTTGAGATCCATTATTCTACTTATACATTTTATATTACGAGTATATACTGTAAATCTTTAAACACTTGTTATCTATGTTATTCATCAAGGACAAATTAAAACTAGAATATACTTGGAAATTTTTGTTTAATTGCTTAAAGACGTCTTTCGTATCCAAGTATACTTGCCTAATTTATTGTATTAATAAGTGTACCCACCTAAAGTGTGTTAGATTAATTGTTATTGCAACCGTCGGCAGAGTAATAAATTCGAGTAACAAAACATATATTGGCTCTGTGATATAATTTGTGATGACAAAATTCGATATAACTTCATACAAATCTGCTAGTTTTGTGTAGTTTTATTATAAAAATTAATGTGTTATTTCGAATTTAATCGCGTAGATTTGATTAAAATTAATAATTTATACACATTTTCTTTTTGGTAAAGTAAAAGCTATAAAGATAGTTTATTTTAATTATGAAATGCAGCAATAAGATAAAATATTTGTAAATTCCAATGAAAATATAATAGTCGAATATTGTAAATATTTAGACGATAAAAATTCAGTGTTAAAGTAGAAAACTGTTTTGTTGACAATTACATATGAAATTGAGATTAAAATTAATATATAAAAAACAAATCTATATTGTAATAATTAAAATATTTTTCTCTACATTTTTTATTATAATAATGTAGCAACTTATAAAAATTATAATACAATATGAAAAATATAAGTAATCTATTTTTATATTTTTTTTGTATTAAAAACTCAAGTTTTATTTTTATATGCTAATTTCTTTTAGGAAAATCTTTACCATGTGCTATAACCGCATGTGTATGCGCGTGCGCGTGTGTTTATGCAGAGAGAAAAAAGATAGAATCAACACATAAGTTTAACGATGGATGAACTTTATGATAAGTCCTCGTATCAAACGCATTTATACTATTACGTTTTGTGATCATCTTCCATTTATTTTATAAGATTTGCAGTAGGTTAATAATAAACTTTTTTAGTGATCGTAGATAACAATATTCATGTATATTAGAACATTTTCAATATTTGAAGCAGCCGCGATCCAGTTGTTTGTCTCACTTTTTGTCTTCTATTTTTAATTACTAATTAGTAGTATTGGTTTGTATATTATTATTACATGTATTATTACAGTAATTATAGGCTTTCCATACATCTTTAAAAGTTGTTCTTATAAAAGTATTTTTATGTTTTTTTTTATTTTTCAATTCATATTATGTACATATATGTTATTTTTAATTTTTATTTCACGGTCCTTAGATGCTCAAATAGAATGCACATGCGCACTGCAGGAATAGTATGTTTGGATGTTTATGCATATATATAGATATATATGCGTATATATATTGAGCAGTCGTCAAGTAAATAGTCTTATGTATCAATATTTTTTTCAATTTATATATTTTATGGAGACATTGTTGCACATAATTTTTTTAAATCTTACAAAATAAAAATTTTTTTTAAATCCAGTTTTTTTCATTTACGTAATTAATTTCATCTGAACGATAAATTTAATACTTTCTATTGCTGTATATATTAAAGCAAAAAAATTAGTATTGTAACTAAACAGCAAGAAAATTAATTATAGCATTTTAGATTTAGAAATAACGTAAAATGACTTTAACAATGAATATCTGAGTTCATTTGTAGAGTGTCAATCATAAAAAATATATTAATGAATACAATTAAATTAACCTTTTAATATAAGTAATAATAATAGTACAAATACAAATAAATAAAAAATTTAAAAGGTAAGCATTCAGTTTGATACAGAGAGATTGACTATAAACTTTTAGACTATATAATTTAAATCTAATTATGTGCTTATTATTTTTTAAAATATTATTTATATCTATATTCAATATTGCTCCATTCAAAGAGAAATTTAAGAATTTTGTATATAATTCTCTTGTAAATTTAGTTTGAATGTTCTACGTAAATCATTATATTTAAAATATACTCTTGATAGGAAGTAAAATCTAAATTAATTTTGTCATGTAATTTACTTTATTTGCTTAATATGAATTTTACTTATAAATTTAAACACGCGTTACTTAAAAATACATAATCTCATACAATTTTTTTTAACATATTTAATATTTGTCATCATAACTGACTTAAAAAATAGTACTTTAAAGTTCTTTATATTTATATACATATATTACATGTTTAATATGATTTCAATTTAGAATATGTTGATCTACAATCTATTGAAATTATTCAAACTTGCATATAATTAGTAATATTATTTATTGAGATTTATATAAATAAAAAATTCGAAATCATAATATATCAGATATTATAAAAAAGTATCATATATATAATTAATATATAATTAATATTTAAGAACAATTAATAAATTATTAACTAAGGTTCAGGTTAACAATGGCTTAGATATATTTAACAAATAAATCATTGTTTGAAATTATTGTTTATATAAAAATAAAAAACTAAAAAATTATTTTTAAACAATTAACTTTTTATTTAATTCTTTTATATCTGATGTTTGTATTCTGATAAAACCATTGAGCCTTCTCTTAAGTATTGAACCTCTTAAGTATACATATATATATGCATGTATCTTATATATACATATATAAGAATTCTATTTTATAGATTAAAAAATAATTTCAAAATGAAATGGTATATGTAATATTATAATATATTACATAAATCTTATACAGCTTCTTCCCATATCAGAATTCTTTACATAAAATTTGTTTTTCATTTATAAATAACATTTGATCGGTTATAAATAACTGATCTATCTTATATATATTTGTTTATAAGCCATTTTTTAAATATTAGCTTATGTTTCAATTATTTTTTTAATTAGTTTTGTTAAATATTAAATAGCTTACAATTTTATTCAATTTTATTTTTAATATTGTATTCTGACATATATTAAGTCTTATTTAAAATTGTTTATAGATTTACGAGTAAATTTTTTTTTGATAAATTATATATAGAATTTTTTACTATTAATATATCACTAATATATTACTTATTTTAAATTTAATTTCATACTAATAAAAATATCCTTACTTTTCAATCATATTCAAATGGTTATTTATATAAAGTTATATATTGTTTGAGAATAAATGACAAAATAATTTATATTCAGAATAATACGTTAGTATCAATACACAAATATATCGGTATGTTTTAAATGTAATTTTCTGTTTAATTATATTTTATTAATTTTTATTCAGATTATCTAAAAATTTATTAAAGTAATGCAGTCAATGTTGAAGCACGAAAAACTATTACCTACTCAAGGATTAAAACAGGTGAAAGTTGACAATTGGGGTACATTCTTTTTACAACGATTATTACAGTTATATTTCAATGAAGAATTATTAGATTTGAATATCAAGTTTCATTCAAGCAATAATGTATTGAAGGTAAATACAAACCATAATTTACATATATTAAAAATTTTATATTTCATGAAAATCTGAATTTCTGATTATTAAAATAAGAAAAATGAATTTCTGATTATTAAAATTTTTTAATTTTTCATGAATTTTGATTGCATAGAGTCATTTATTTTTTAAATTATTTTTTATCAAGTGAAAAATATTAATGAAAAGAATTAGACAATCCTATGCTATGCTTGTTTAAAATTTTTTTTATTTGTTTTCTACCTGTATAGATGTTATCTGTACTTTCAACAAAATATTTAAAACCACATTGTGACATATTGGTTTTCCGTATTATCATTATAATTTAAAAAAATATATTAAATTTTATTTTTTTTAATTTGCTGGGATGAAAATTTCGTTCTAATGAAAATCACTAATACGTGATGATGGTATTGAAAGATATTAGACTCTTTTTCGAAGTATATATAAATTGTAACTCGAAATAAAAATTAATTTATTTAAAGAATTATAAAGACAAAAAATTATGAATTGACTGATATTAATCATTAACATAACGTGAAAATGAAATATCCATAATTATATCAGCTGACTTGTGTAATGACAAAATATAGAGGAAGTAATTTTTATAATTACTTATAATCTGAATGTAGTATTTAAAGCAAAATTCAGGTAAGTATAGAAAGATAATTATAATTCCTTTATTTAAATAGTATTATTTTAATATAGTCTCAAGATGTTGATGGTTATAGTTGCTGAAATATGTTTTATTAATACACACTTTTATGATTCCAAGAAAATAAGAAATTGTAATAAGTATATAATGGATATTGTTTTATCATAAAATCGAGTTTTTTTTCTTGAAAAAAAAATAATACATTTTTTAATTTGTGCTTTTTTCACTTACACCTAACATAATTATTTTGGCCTTGTCTTACTATTACAACACATACACACCTTGTGCTACTACTACAAGTCTTACTACTTACTATAGCAAATCATGATGTGATACGTGTATATTTTGCACAGGAGTTACATTAATACTAGCTGTATAAACTATTTCAACTCCATTCAACAAAACATTAAATGTATAATTTAAATATATTAGTACATTATCTTTTAAAATAAAGCAGAATATTTAAACAAATAAACTGTTTTTATTGAAACAATATAGTGTTAAATAAATGTGATTCAAAAATATACATTTATGATCTGATTGATATAAGGACAGCTTTCATAGCATCTACTGACATAAATTTTCTTGGAATAATCAAGTTTTGTTTCTGAAACTTCTAACTCATTGTTTATAAACAACATGTCTTCATGTTGGGGTTCTGAACTTGATTATTTTAAGCCATGACAAATCATTTATCTGAAAACTGAAATAAATAAATTGTGAAACTATAATCAAAAAATTCCGACAAATGATAATTCAAGAATAAATTGAAAAAACGAAAATAAAGTTTTTAAATTTAACCGTCATTGTATGCCTTTAATGAATGCTATAAATTGTATAAATGTGTACTGCAGAGATTTTATATATAATTAATTTTGAAACATATTGCATGAAGATAATTGATACGTTTAAATATTTTGGAATAAATTTTGGTATGTGTTCGAGATTGCGAGGCCCTTTTTCAATGCAATATAACATCTGGCAAAACAGCAGCGTCAAATTTGTGTTTAGAATTAAAAACTTTCTTGCTCGCAACCATCTAGCAATAGTTGCCACCGGAAACATTAATCCACCCCAAGAGTTATTTCAATAATTAATAGTAATACTAGCCAATCTTGTCATCAATAAATAACAGTATAAACAGCATATACATCAGTCATATTTATATTGTATTATTATACTATCCCTTCCACTTGTGACCATTCATCGCTACCACACAATACCCGTGGTCTCTGAGTTGTCAACGGTATCAATTTGTATCCTTTGAACGAGCCTTGGTAAAACAAACCGGAACGGTGAACACATTTTGTACAGTATGAATTATTCCAGATATATTACGAATTTATAACAAATCGATGAAAACTTATTACAATAAGAAATTCGGATAGATGATTTAACCCAATAGCGCTCGTAGAAAGATTATAAATTCTTCGTTAATTAGATATTAGAAAAGTAAAATCTAGGATTACAAGAAACATATTAGTATTAAAGCTACAAAAATTCGCCACCTTATGACTTAGAAAATAAAATTTTCAAAGATATATTTTATAAGATTTATTTATAAGATTTCTTTTTCTACTTCGAAATAATTCAACACGCTGTATACGAAAAAGGTTAAATAATTAAATAAAATACTTTGTACATGTAATTGACATCAAAATATATTTTATAAAATATTCTGCGGATCCTAATACTTAAAAATGATATAAATTACGAATAATAAAAAAAATTTTATTTTAAAATACACTGTATACATTTATATACTTTTATTATAATAAACAAATATTAATATGAAATGTCTTATAAAAAAGATTTTAAATATAAATTGCACATTTTAGAGATTATTTTTCAGTTTAATATAATTAAAATTGTTATTAAATAATTACATAACATCAACAAATTTTTTACCTCTTATAAGGTGAAAAAACTACCATGTACGTAAAATTTTATTAAATTTTTAAGAAAGATAATAAATACCATCATGGTTACCCAATATTTATCTGTAAAATTAATATTGCGATTTGCAAGAACTCATACACTTTAATAAATGACAAAACTGCTGTTTTCAAAAATATATTTGTAGAATTAAATAGCTAAATTGATTTTTGTAAAAATTCAAAGCCCCTACTGAACTACTGACAATAACATATAGCAATAAATAATCTTCAACGAGTATAATATATATAATTAAATAAATTCAATTTCTTGTAAAGAGCTAAGAATAAGTTATATGCATTAAAGACAAGAAATGAATAAAATTTTATTCTTTGCAATTTTTAAGGTTTTTCTCTCCTTTATTTCATGTTTCAATTCTGTGACTAAATGATATTGTAGCATATAACCATTTCATAGCAATCGTTTGAATTATTTTATAAATACTTTAAATATTTTTACTAATATAATAGTTTTTATATTACAAGTCATATTTTTTACAAAATCTAATGTTTGATTTAAGATTTGATACATGTCATAAATAACTGTCTAAATGTAAATATATAAAAATATTTTCACGATTTTTATGCATATTAACTTATATATGTATACGTGTTCAGAATTGGAGGACTTTCCAAGAAAATTAATTCTCCGAAATTTGGAATCATTCTAGCTCACGAAATCATAAACATTGACTTCGAAATTTTTCAATCTATCTAAAGTCTTTGTTGGCGAACGTTTTGTAATGTTTATCTATTTTCTGCATAGCAACTACCGTAGAATTTTCCAACTTTCTAAAGCTTGCTTCCTTACAATTCTCGATTGTTCTAGAGCTTGGACTCGCATATGTCACGCAAGAATTTTCGGTACAGCAACACCTAGGCATTGTAGCCAGATAATGAAACTCGCTCGAATATTTAAAGCAAGCACACGTCGAAGCTCGTGTATTTTTGCTTGAGTCAACTAAGAGGAGACACGCTGAACTGCAAGAGGTCACCACTCTCGCGTTACTGTTCTTCAAATCTATTCTCCGGATGAGGTGCTGCACCATCTGTAAACGGAGCTGTTCTCCGGACGAGACGCTGCATCTTCTGTAAGATGTCATTGTAATCGGTGTTGTACTCCGAATTGAGGAGACAACGCCTACGCATCTCGAAAAGGGCCATAATACTGCCATGATACACTGAGGTATTTGTGTGAGGTATCATTATATTTGTCATCAAGACGAGATTCGTACCTAAAGTACCATACGTGGCACTATACAAAGAGTGCCAAGGATTTACGCCCTTACATCTCTCAGTATAGTAATTTTCATCAAGCGCAATACACGAAGAGGATCTGGAGATTTACAACTTCCAACCTCGATTATTTCCACATAAAAAACCACTAAGGAGCGGTAAAGTATCAACGATTCTCACGACCACCGTAGAATCATAATTGTGTGTTTGTAATTAAAAACTCAATAAATAGCACGAAAAATATGTTGATTACTGAATTAACCTTTCAACAGCATTAACCTCTCAGTTATTCACACTGTTCCACCCGTAAAATGGTGGATATTGTCTAATCCAATCATCTTGGTCTTTCGACCACTGGGTGACTTGAATTCCGTACATATACGTCTTATATGTAATATATTATATAAATTTATCTAGTCATTGAAAAATTCAAAATAACTATTGCAAAAAATGATTTTAATAAAAAATAAAAAATCATGCAATTAGTCCATTATTTATTGTAATATTTAATGTAATATTAAAAAGAATTTTCGACAATATGTTTCAAATGCGGAAGTGAACTTGATTAAGTAATAAATTAGTTTGAATTTTGTCAATGTAATTTTTTATGTATAAATTAAATTAATAGTAAAATTAAAATTAATCACAATTTTCATATATATTTTAATAAATAATATAAAATGCATTAATGAGAACATATTGTATCATTCCATAGCCATTATCCCGACATGTTAATTTATTTTACTCTTCATAACACGAACAGATAATTTTAACTTCTTTCTCTTGTATTTATCCTATAGAAAAAATTGTTTGAAAAGAGTAAGGAAAAGCTAAAATATAAATATATGTTCAATTGCAATGTACGATAGTACTTGGTAGTGAAAAAAATATATAATTTTATTATTTATTAAAATAAAAAATGCTTAATGAAAAGTATATCTAAATGTATCGTAGAATTTTTATTATTATGGTTTAATTGATGATTAATTCTTAATCTTTCTATTTATATGAACATATATTTAAAGTTATAATTTGTCTTTAAATATTTTAATTGATATTTATTATTTAGGTGCATAGATTAGTTGTTACTACATGTACTGATTATTTTATTCAACTTGAACGTGAACAGAATAAGAATAATTCTAATAATGACGTTATTATTATGCCATCGGATATGCCTTTTGAATGTGTTAAATCTATTGTAAGGTAATTATGTATAATAATATTTTACGTGTAATATTTTAAAGAATGTATAATTACAATTTGCATTATATTTGAAAAAAAATGGATCATTTTAATGACATTTTTTCAAGTCATATTTTTATATGCTATTATATATATCCAATAAATAATAGCTAAATGTTATAATTTTCAATAATCTAAATAAATATATAGTATTAGTTTTTAATGTATTTATTTTTAACAATATAATTAGCTCTATTTTATTTTTATTTTTATACTCGTATGAATAAAGTAATTGTATTATATTGATTGACAATGTATACATGTACATAAATTAATTTATTCAAATAATTTAAAATAGGCAAAGTAAACATATTGAAATAATGAATATATCGTTCATATTGAAATAAATATTAGCTCATCTAATTATAAAGTTCTGTGTAACTGTATCTTATAGTATTTTAAAATAAATATGGAATATTTTATGCATGTTAATATAAACTTCGTATTAATTATATTCAATATTATTTTATCTGAAAATACAATCAAACCACTAAAATAAATTATTTGCTGTTGAAATCAAAGCATTGAATGAATTTTAATTCTCAAATAAGCAATTGTTAATAATGGTTAATTAAAAATTAATTTTATGGTGATAGATATTCTTTCTAAAAACATTTTTAAAAGAAACTGTAGAATTGACTAACAGTATGTACTAGCATTTGTACAGTTATTGTTAAAAGGTATTTTGTCCAGAGTTTTCTAATATTTCTATTTATTTATGGTAATTCTCTTCAAATATTATTCTACTAATTTAATTATTATCAGAGGAATATATTATAATTTCATGCATTATATTCCAAATAATATCGATATTTAATTTATTAAAAATTATATATTGTATTTGTATTGCGTGTAGTTTCTCTTCGTATGTTAGTAAAGTTTTTATTAGTAAATTAATATTCACTTTTATTAAAAAATCATTTATGCTTTATTCAAATTCGTTGATTCTTTCTTTCGTTGTTGACTTGTTCGTTTTAGAAATTTTTTATCCAAAATAGCTGTCAGTCATTGCATACTAAACATCTTTAGCATTTTTCGACTCTTGCCACACGTGTATATATTAGTATTTTACTTCAACATATTCGAGACAATTAGCTCATTATTTCTTCTAACAAATTACTGATATATCAATCTTTTTTCAATTTGTAGTCGTCATTCTAGCTATCCGATTCACTGGTTTCTTGTTTCCTATCAATTTTATATTTACTTTTATTATTTTTTTTACTTATATATATATATAGTACAACGTAGTCTGTATGGTTAAAACAGTATTTCAACGTTTTACACACTTTGGTCATATATCGTATTGATTTTACTCATTAGAATTCAATTTAAAAATACAATGTTACTATCAATTGAATGATGATAAAATAAATTGTAAAGTTTTAGCATGTGAAAATAAAAATAAAGAACAATTCTTTTCCATATATAACGTAGTGGATTTATTATAAAAATATACAGCTTTAAGGAATGCGTATTGCTAGCTAATGGTTCATTACGCGAAAGTGAGAAAAAAACTCATAACATAGAGGAAACTTCGGAACACTTTGTAACCATAATTTATTGGAGCGATATTAAATGTATATCATGATTCCAAAATTTCATGCTAGTTAGTACTGCACTGTCTCTGATTATATCTTTGAGTACAATTTGTTATTAATCAATGGATTAATTGATTCTAAAGAAATTATTTCTCAAATATATACAAATAGAAATTTCATATACTCTATTAATATTTGTCCACGTCATTTTCTCAATCTTTAGCTATTTTGCATTTGTACGTATATTGTTATGCAATTTTTATACATTTTCCCTGTGTTTTACTTGAATTATTATATAATATTATAGATGTTCCTTACTGACAGGTATCGTATATTATAATAAAATTAATAATAATTAGCTTTTTATTTTATGTTTGTAAATTATGTGTATATATTCCCTACATGTTTTTTTATTTAATGTAAATATATGTATACTTATTTTATGAATATTTTTTATATGCATATTATACTTTATCAAGCTTTTGCGAAACTCATGTATCTTTTGTTTCATAAATTCATTTTTTTTATTATCTATTCTTAGATATGTATATAATACTGAACTCAGTATTGATAAGTACAAATATAACATACTAAAGTAATGCCAATAAAAATGATAACAGAAGTGATTTTAATTTTTTTATATAATATCAATTTCAATATCGATTATTGTTATATTATTAGTATTATGTTTGATTAAATTATTCTTTTATGTTCAACATAAATTAGTATTAGTACTTGTCTGTTTTCAATGAGCGCATAATTATATATCAATATTATAATAATATTTGAAATAAGTATATAAATTCATATTTTTTTATTTAAACATTTTAGGTATTTGTTAGTGTTTGCAAAATGTTTAAATATATTGCTTCCTAATTGTTTATACACAGCTGCACCGATGGAATTACATTTAATTCATTATAATTCTCACCTATGCACCTTAATTTAATTAGATAATTCAATACAATTATTGTATTTTCAGAATGATTTTCTACCCTGTTCTGTCAATTCTTACATTATAAAATTATATTTAATAAAACCAAAAAAACCTTACTTTTCAAAATTTAATAATTATCATTAATACTTTATAAATTTGGAAATGCCTAATTTTATACAATATTAAATATTTGAATGTATCTTATATATTTTTTAGAATCTTTTCCACTTATCCTTTTACAATTTATGCTTTAATTAAAATTAACATTACATTTAAGTATTACATTTCTATTATTTAATTATAAAATATAAGACCTATATGTACTAAATTGTTTTATTTTCAAGAATTTACCATCTGTTCTTGATTTGTTTTTACATGATTAGACTTATTCATACATATTGATTAGTTTTTGATTTGTTCACCTGTTATTAAAATATTTTGTATAAGTATCTATTATTATTATTATTATAACATATATAATATAGAATTATGTCTAAAAATAGAGTACCGGCGAGGAGGGCCAAATATCTAAAGTTAGGTGTAAACTTCCAGATGGTTGACGAAGGATTGTGGACAAATTGACAGGATAGTGAATGTATTCTATAATAAATAGTTATTTGTAGTTTAATTTAATATTAATTTGTAGTTTATTATAATTGCATTAGTTGTATTATAATGATTTTTAGTTGATGTTTGAATATCTTCGTTTTTTGAGTGTTGTATTGCTTTTGTCACAGCGGTAATGTGCGTTGCATATATAGGTAGAAGATCGTAACCTTCTGGTCCTCTATATGTAATGCACGTGGCGGTGGAGTTATACACATAGAAAAACGGTGTAAACCCCCGCGCTTCCTTGTGTAGTGGCACATAGCAGTAGCTTGAGTTTACCTTGTTATTGTCTTATTGCTTACTTTGTAGGCTCTGCAGGTGAGCTCTTGGTGGCACTTCATCTTAGTCTGCAGATAGTGCCGCGTACGGATCTTCGTAAGTCTATCTTGTAGGAACTAAACTTGCGCCTTATACGTTTGCAGATTGTGTACTGTCTGGGATCAGATTAAAGACTTCCCTGAGATGATGAAGGGAGGCTTGCTGGCAAGTGGAATGGACAATGCAATAATTCAATACTGCCTTTGTATGAGTTGATTTTACTTTTATTGAATATAATGATATAATAAATAATCAGTGGTCTATTGAGGTGAGATTGAATGAATGATACAATGAATAAGTGAGAGTTTCTTCAAGTAGTATGAGTGATAATAATCTTGTAAGTGTATTCTTGATGTGACGCGTAATTATCCTACTCGTGGTTAGGACTCGTAGTGGTAGTGGGGGATGCGCTGATGATGCCGCCGTTGCCCCTACCGATAAGCTGGAGAGGCCTGAGTGGTGCTGGTATGACGTTAATGGTGAGGAGAATTGATGCTGCTACCGATAAGCTGGAGAGGCCTGTGTGGGGCGCTGGTGCGTGACGTCACTGTTGAGGAGAATTGATGCCGCCGTGGTGGTGTTGATGTGTGACGTCACTGGTGAGGAGAATTGATGATGCCGTGGTCTAGGTATTGCTGCTTACTTAACTAACAGAGCCGTGTGTTAGTGATTCGTAAGAAGGTGTGTAATAGCGCAGCTTACGTGTGGAGTCTCTCATCTCAGTGCATTGATGGCACGTAAGAATATGTGTAATAGCGTGACTTACGTGCAGTGAGGTCGATCTGTGTGGTATTAGTAAGCTAAATGTGTATAACTTACGTGTTAGTTGGAGACAATCTGTGTGTATGGAGGTGATTTCTGTGTAAGTGGTGTTGACTTGTAGGACGGCGATCCGATCTTGATGACTGCTTGATTCAACTAGTAAGAGGACGAGAGAGTCAAGTGCAGCTCCTTAAATATTCTCGTGCGAATTTGCTGCGCCGATAGCGCATCGGTGGCTGTTGCTATGCCGATATTTGTCGTGACGTCAACAGGGCATAGCCTTGTAGGGTGCATATGTTATTACTTTTCGGAATTATAGTCGTATATTCGAGTTTTTTGGTTAGAAGCATTCTTCGAGTCCGTTAGCCATTGATTTACAAAACAAATGTTCGCGCGCTCATACCTCTCTCACTTTTATTCCGCTTAAAAATGCTGCAATCCGTAACATGTACGTTTGGTTGCTTTACAGTTCTTTCTCTTGTGAGGCATATTGTGTATTATTATCATTAATAAGGGATGGAACTTTACCTTGTGAGTACTGCAGATTTTGTGCTCTTGATGACAGCTAATGATATCTGCAGACTTTGCCTCATGCGAGAGATTGTAGTTTATGTTTTGTGTTTTGCTGGCTATACCTCGTAATGTTTGCTGAATTTTCCTCGAGCAACTTCTTATAGGTTATGATTATGTTGTGCTCTGTGCACCACTGTTTTCTCGTTCCCTTTCCTTTTCTTGCACTGTGGCGAGTGTATGATTTGATTTGCACTTATCTTACACTTGTTATGAATTGAATATGACTAGGCTTTGCCTCTTAATTGGCCTTTACTGTGTATGTCTACATCCTTATTCTTTGGCGTTCCTTTGGAGAAGAAGCCTTGCCGGATTTTCGTGTGAGAATAAGCTGTTGGGAGTTGCCGGCGTCTTTCTTAAAAGCATTCTCAGCCACCGCGTGGATTTTACAAATTGCCTCCTTGGCGTTTTTAATTAGAATGCCTCTTTCTGAGCGTCTCCAATCGAATTGATACTTTCATTATTGGCGACTCCAATCAGAGCGCTTCTTACTTGCATCCCCACCATGAGGGGGACTTCTTTGGCGCGTTCTCGCTTCACTATCTGAGCCACATGTAGCTGGGTTTGACAACAGTATGCATGCAGTGTTGCCTTTAATATCCCTTTTTCGGATGTCAAACGACGTGGCTTTTTGCTTATATTTTTATTACTTGTTTTTCACAGCATTGAATGACATGTTTTTGCCAGATGCTTAACGATTTGATTTTTTGGATCTCTAATAGCTAATTTTCCAGATGTCTAATGACTTGGAAAATTTTTTACATTCTGGAACAAATTGGAATCTTTACGTGGAAACCATTACGTTTCTTTATAAAAATAAATATGCATATATATTAAAGTAATTGTGTAATATGTTAACATTTAAATTATTTTAATTTAGATTAATTTAGATGTATTTTCTATATTTCAGTTTTATGTATACTGGGCAACTTGAATATTGGAGTTCTGAGCAGAATGCGTTATATCGTACAGCACAAAAAATGAATATGTCAGTACTTATAAAATTATTAGATACACAGATAACTAATAATATTCTAGAAAATAATTCCGAACAAAAAGATTTTAATAAATCAACTACTTCAGTCTCGGAATTAATTCCAAATAGAAAACTGAATACAATTTCACCTACCCAATCTCTTCCGGGAAAAAAGTAAGGAAATATAATTTAATGATTTAAACTGATATTACGATTTATACATTTTAAAAAGTAACAAAATTTATTCTAAATTTATATTTAATATAAAATATAATAATAATGTCGTCATTTCTACGGTCACAAGTTAGAAAATACGCAAAATATACATTTTATTTTATGGAATAAGAAAGTTTATGTTATGATTAATTGCCAGACATATTTTCGTATTTAAAATTAATGTTTGTAGTAAAGAAAACTTAATGACTAATATTATTGATGGTAAACTCGAAATTCACAATTGTACTAATGAAATATATACATGATTTAATTATGTAGGTATAAAACTTATTAAGCAGTAGCAGCTGACTAATAATATAATAAATACATGATATAATATAGAAAAAATAAGTACACTAAAGTGTTCGTCAATTTATATTAATAATTTCCTTTCTAGATATTATAAAAACTAGTCAATGAAAAAGCATTAATTAAAATAATAGCAGATGGGTCTTATATTAAAAATAAAAATTATTTCTAAAAAAATTGTATATTTACTGTAATTATAGAAGAGTAATTTAAGAAATACTTGTAGACTACTTCATACTGAGTATAAATTAAACAACATAATGTATGTATTTTTTGAGGGATTAGGAAAATGTAATTTTTGTGATATAATAATTTTATATTCAGAAGTATGCCCCACCATTTGTAGACTATGCAAAATATAGTTGTCTTTTCAGCATTTCGAATACTTTTTTGGCCATGATCATTGTGTGATTATTAATATATTAATTCTATCATTGCTGTGTAAAAATTATAAATATGAAAATAATCAGTGGATGAAAATGTGTATGAGATATATGAGATCTCGTAATTTCCTTATCATTCAGTCACATATACTCTTGCTCAATTTTCATTCAGGGGTATTTATCAATTATTAATTAATTTGTTCATTTAAATAGTTAATGCATAATTTACGAAACAATGCTACGCGTTAATTTGAATTATTCAGTCTCTCAGGAATTCAAACATTCACACTTACGCAATATTGGTAACATTAGCTGTTACTATTACTTTTTATTAAGAGTGGTATACTTAATTATCAAATTAATTCTAACAAAATCAATATTATAAATAAGAAAATTTTATAAAATGTAATCGAAATTATAGAAAATAAAAGAACTTTATCGTAACTTGAGGAAAATAATACAAATGAACCATTGATAATGTACTAAATTTTTTATTTAACTAAATATTGATCAAAATTTTTTCATCATCATGAATCATCAACTACTTCTTTCAGTTGTCCAAGTATATTACGACATACTACGACGTATGTTTTGGTTACAGTATAATAGCATACAAATGTTATAATTTGTTTCAGTATATTATTTTATCATTTTTAAGTAGCAATGGATATATGTTCTCAATCTATTATAAATACACTAAAAATAATAAATAAATTGTTGTTTGTTGAATGTTTGTTATATATCCTAAACTACATTATGTGAAACAATTAAAAGTATATTTTCACATGTGCTTATTGTTAAATAGTCTTTTTTTTTAATATATATGTATTCTTTAAAATATTTATCTAATGCCATATATTTTGATTATAAAATTGTTTTTATATTACCCAACTATTATTTCAATTCTTTTCATTTATTCAAATAGCAATTGACCTTTTTGTTTACGTATGTTAGATCTTAATTAAATTAAATTCTTATTAAATAAGTAAATTTGGAAGAATTGTTAGGACAAACTATTTTTTTAATTATAATGAGATGTCAATTAATTTAAATACCGTTTTGTAAATTATCAGTATATATAAAATTGTACACATACTTTTAAAGTACAAAAATTGAATAAAAAAAAATTTATAATTAATATTTTTTTCATTTATATAAAATTTGCTAGTAAGAATTTACTTTGAAAATAATTGTTTAGGTTGGTTTAGTTAAATAGCTTATTAAATTTTATACATATTGTTTATACATAAATGCTAATATAACAAAAAAATAAATTCTTTAAAAATTTTTCTTACAATGAACTTCATAAAATAAGAAATAGCTTTAATTGTAAGATATATTAAGTATGTTTCAATTCTTTCCGTAAAAATTTTTATAATTTTCTTTTTTTTTTAAATCAGTATTTTTCCTAAATCCCTTAAAAGTCAGCAACTAAATTAAAATAGTTATGCGGTGCTCTATGTATTAATTTTTTTATTTTCAAATAGTCTTATATTTATAGCATTTCCACTGAATTGGATAAATAAGATGCATCTGACAAAATCTGCCTTAAGTCTTAATAAAAAATCCATAATCCATTATATTTAATTATGTATGATATTGTATTATATACACAGATATTGCATTAAGTTTAATACATATCTAATGTTTTGTATGTATATGTTATTTACAGATTACCTGTT
This sequence comes from Ceratosolen solmsi marchali, assembly GCF_000503995.2. NCBI lineage: Eukaryota > Metazoa > Arthropoda > Insecta > Hymenoptera > Agaonidae > Ceratosolen > Ceratosolen solmsi. Next base: position 101,521 of record NW_011948443.1, read on the forward strand.
TGGAAACGAAAACTTGATACTGAAACTACAATGATAGTCACTAAGCATACATTACCTTCATATAATTCAGAAAGTGGACGATATTCATTTGAAAATAATTGCGGTCCGTCACGTTTTGATGTTCCAGAAATGGAAGACTTGACACTCGGTGTTTTTTCTTCATTTGATGATATAACTTATAATACAAAACCTATTGCACAAGCACCAGAAAAAACAAATGATGAAAATAAAACAAATATTAGATTTTCAAATAACAATATATCGACAATGTTTTTATCGTTTAATGGCGATGACAATTGTATAAAATTACAAAATCGAAGAAATGATAGTTCTGATGACGATTGGACTCAAGCTGAATTTGATTCAAGTTCCGAAAATACTAAAAATTTTCCAATTAAAAAAGTACGATTTAATTTAGATGAAAAAGAAAACGTTAAAAAATCTGAAAACGATTTCATTTCATCAAATACTACGTCTGTGGATTCTGTCGATAATCATGCTAAAATTATACGTGAGGTTTTAAAAAAATATCCTCATTTGGTTCAACATAATAAAAATATTCGATTAAAAATCATGCAAAAAGAATCAAAAAATTCTGAATGCTCTGTGCCTAGTAAAACAAAGGTTTCTTACCTTGTTTTAAAATCGGATTCTTTAATGATAAATACTACTGATAGGTTAAATTCATCTAAAAGTATTAATGCTTTCAATTCCGACAATAATGAAACTGGTCCATGGAAATGTATAAAATGTAACTTGGATGAAAAATATACAAATTATTTCATGTACAGACGGCATATGCAAGATGTTCATGGAGAAAAGTTTGATTCTCGTATTTGCGAATATTGTGGATATAAAGCAACTAAACGAAATATTTTGTTGTATCATATGTATACTAAACATAATGTGTCTCGAATAAAAAATACATCATTTCCGAAATGTCAAGAATGTTCATATATTGCACTATCTGAGTCCCTTCTAATAAAACATCAAATTAGTCACAAACATCGACCAACAACACTAAGTTTACAAAAATTTACTACTGAATCAATAAAATGCGTGCAATGTGAAAAAGATTTCACTGATGTAACAGAATTAGCATTACATGAAATAACTAGTGGCCACGGAACTTCCTTAAAGAATAAAAAAAAAAAACATTACTGTACGTATTGTGGTAAACAATTTTTAAAAATAAATAACTTAAAAATTCATATCGATTGTCAACATAAAAATATACAAAAAATTGAAGATTGTTCGAATATACCAACTCTTTCAGAACCATCATCTGAAGCCGAATCTCTTAGTAATGTAGCTAGTGGTATAGCAACTTCACTCGGTGTTGGAGATGTTTTACAATCAACCGATGCTAATGAAAAACAATTTGAAAAATCACAAATAAATTCCACATATATTAAAAACTTTGAATTTGAAGATCAACATATGGTTATGTTAATAAACGATGAAAATTATCAGGGACAGAGTTTTAAAAATGAATATCCTCTAAATATTTCAACAAATGATGAAATCGTCGTTAGAAATCCTGATGGAGAGTTAGTTGTTTATATACAAAATACTAGTAACATTGAATCTTCCCGGAAATTGAAAACAAATGCTACACATGAAAATTATAAGTATTTGAAAAATAATGATGAAATTGTTGAAGTTGTAGAGGAATTAGAAGATATAGAAGATGTAAAACAAGAATTAGAGTATAAGAAAATTAAAACAACTCATGTTTTTAATAAAGAGGAAAAACAATTATGTTGTGTTGAGCATATTTTAACTTCTGAAAGTATAAAAACTAATTCAATTGCAACAGAAGAAGTAATTCAATACGTTGAAGAAGAAACAGAAATTTTGGAATATGAGACTTCTACTAATATTTGAAAAAAAATTAATTTATCTAGAATATTAAATATTTAAATGGTAAATTAGAAGAAATAAATAATACGGTTTTATTTTAAATTAATGAATTATTTTGTATAAGTTTCTACTATTATTTTTATCGTATTGCTTCATAATATAAGAAAATTAATTATTTGTGTGACATAATATATAAGAAGTTCTTGATTTATGTCAAAATTAAAAATTGTGAATTATAATTTTTTTTACGTAATAAATAAAATATATTTTCAATATTTAGCTAAGTTTTTAAATATTTACATTCTTTATGTAATGAAATTTAGATATTTTATACAATCTAATTTAAAACATCTTTTGCATTTTATTGATACACATAAATTGTATATTACTATGTGACTTGTAAATATTACGATTATTTCTGTATGTTTATGAATATTTAAAAGAATTATGTAAATTCAATTGTGTAGTAATGTAATTGATGTAAATACATTTTAAAATTTTTAATAATGATCATTGCATTATAATCTCGATATGTGCTACAGTATTTTCAGAAGATCATATGCAAAAAATCAAATACCGATAATATGTAGATTCGTTATATGGCAATAGATAGTGGAAATAATTTAAATAGACAATTTATTTACATATATCTATTGCTGTATAATAATTAGATCTACGTGTAAAAAGAATTCTGTCAAAATAATAAATAGAAAGGATAGGTACAATTTATTAAAAATTATTGGATTATTACTTTTAATTATTACTATTGTTATTAAATTATTACTATGATTACCTTTAATCCAATTTTGCTTATACATTTTATGGCATAATTTAGAATTATTGAAAATGATATTTGTCACAGTATGTTTGAATTCCTGCGTTGATTTTTTTCGATTATGAAATGTGTTAATACGCAGAATAGAGTGTTCCATATTCTAGTCAACGTTAGTAATTATATGTATATAGAAATTATAAAGGAAAATGTTAAGCTCTTTCTAATTAAAATTGAAAATTTTGATACTCTCCCCTTTTCTTTTTTTTTATACTACATTTTGAAACATTAAAAAATAATAGACCAATGGTTTCATACATTAAATCAATGACATTTTAAGGTTTTATAATTAATTAATTATATATAATTTAAAAAGTTGTAAAAATCAATTATATTCTTAACTGAACCTAAATATAAATATTTTATAAAGCTTGATTTTACAGAAAATTAAGTAAAAAAAATATGAAATTATATTTATGATTATATAAAGAAGAATTAAAAATCTAGATGCATTTATGAATAATTTTTATAAAAAATGATAAAATTATAATCGTTTGAATAAAAGTGTTTTAAAAACAATCGGTAAAGACCATTAATGTACAACAGTTTTATATACATAAATTTTGACATGGTATTATGAATGTCACTGAAACTATCTGATATAAGGAATAAATAATTGAATTGTACCTAATCGTAGAATAGTAGCACAATAATTGCGAATATATATTACTATGGATGTTCAATGATTACTTTATATAGAGATATTTAAAAAAGATATCACATAAAAAGAAATGAAAGACAAAAACCATTTTCAGTTAATCAATTGTTAATACCAATCGCGTTTCTATAAAATATTTAGTAATACATTGGAAATTTGATAAATAAACGCTCATCCAGATATGGTCATACAATTTTTACACATGCATTGATAAATTAAAATATGAATATATCCAAAATCAACTATTTGAAAACTAGAAGTCTCATATTCTGTAAATCGGAATCATAAAATAATATTTATGATAAAAATTATCTATATTATTTTTAATTAAAATAATTTAAATATTATTTTTAAATGTCTAAGATATAGATATAAATATTAATTTTATGATATAAAAATAATATCAAATTTTTATATTTAAACTAATTGTATAATATAATATATAATAAATATATAATAAATAATATGCTGTTTATCACGACAGATAAAAAAACATTCAACAACTTGATTACAAAAAATAAATTATTCTAAACCATTGTATTGATGGGCCGCCGTATTAATATAAAGTTTATACACATTGTCAATAATGTTAGATTAATATAGAGTTATTATAATACGCCATGTCTATAAAATTTAAAAATGATTTATTTTTCTACAATATGGAATTCACTTGCTCTTGCTCGGCTATTCTGCGGTGTTTTACTTATCTCATGATTTATTATATACAAACGTACTTTTTTGCAGTAATTTAAGTTGATAAAATTTCTGATTTGTTACTTTCTTTAGATAACTAATAATGTTCATTCGAATTAAGATAATATATATATATGAAAATAAAACTTTTTAGCAGTAATTCGTTTACTCTCTTTTTTCATTTTACTATATTTTAGTGATCTTATAATTTCATGATTATGTTATGTACTTGAATCTTTTTATAATTTATAATAAATTTCAACAAACTGTATATTCTTTTACTATGTTTATTAGAAATTAAAGTCCCAATCTTTACAATTTTTTTTCTTATATATATATATATATATATATATATATATATTTTTTTTTTTTTTTTAACACTATTTACTATTTACTATTTGAATATACAAGATATTCAACATTCTGTCGTCCATATTTTAGAGGTAAAGTTGTAGAATAAGATAAAAATAAAACATGAATATAAATACATTGTTAAATACCGAAATTATAAAATATTATAAATTATATTATCTTTTTAACAATAAAAGCTATTATTTATATGAAATTATTTCTTCCAATTTTAATTTTAGAAATAAATTAAATTATTTTATTAATACCATTCTATTGGATTCATTTTAATTATCGTTCATAACTTTAAAATTTTTAAAAGTTTAATGATTTAATGCTTTTTAAATTTAAATTTGTATATACATATATATATTTACTGATTTATAAGAAAAATATTATTAATTTTTTAATTTTACAATTTAAATTATTCCTATTAATTTAATTTAAATGTTTCATCTACCACTACTTATTACGACAAAAATCAGGAAAAGTAAAAAAGAATTAATATAATTAAACGAAATGTTACAATATTAAGAATTTTTATTAGAATGCGCGCATTTGCAAGAACCAATAAGTTTTCATCTCTGATTGCTTACCTCAAGTATTTTACCAAGTTTGATTTACAAATAATATTGATTTTTCCATTCTAGGGAGAACTCTTTTGAAATTGAATTAATTATTCTTGATTAATTCGTGACAAAATTTCTGTATATAACCTATTTCGAATTTTTTAGTTTAAATCAATTTAGGCAACTTCTATCGAAAGTTTGTCGAAAAGTTTAAAAGTAATTTATTTATAATAAAAATTATTAATAACGATGTAAAATATTTAATACGTATTTTTTAAATATTTAAAAATATAGATTTATTTATTCAATATACATAAAATAATTAAAGGTATTGCTTCAATTTATTCGTTATTTTTTTAACATTACGACACTATTTTAAAGATTATATAAATTGACATAATCTTGCCAATATTTAACTATGAGTAGAGAAATTTGAAATAAAATAACAGACAAATATATAAACATTTTTATTAAATATTGTGTACAGGTAAATTTGAAATTAACTTACAATGTTTAATTATAGTTTTCATTATTAGTGCTTATAGTATTATTCAAATACGGGTTTTCGATATAAATTTATAATAAAATATTGTTAAAACAATGGAACCATATGATATGATTGTTAATCAGCCAGTTGTAATAGATAATGTAAGTACAATTTAATTATTATGAAAAGATTATATGAGAAGTATTTTAAAACAAGTTATAATTATTGATTAAAAAATATTTAGAAAGGAAGAAATAAATTAGTAATAATATGACATTTCAATATAATAAACATTTATCAAAATCGTTTTACTAATATCAGGTATAATCAATTAATTTGATTAGATTTTATTTAAACAAAGAATGCATTATTTGTATTAACTATGAAATATATATTATAATTAAAAATCACATTTAATATATATGAATCAAAATCAATTTTATTTAGTTTGGATAATGAAGATATTTTAATAATACTTGTAATAAGATATATAAATATTGGTTTTGTTCTATATTTATCATCTGTCATTAAATAAAATAATTTCAAATATAATTTGATTAGTCTATTAACAAATTATATATTATTTGAATTTTCAATTTTATAAACACTATAATTTTGTATTTCTTTATTAATTTAATCGAAGTTAATTTTTTTTTAAATTAAAATTAAAGTCGGAATTTAAATATTTCTCTTATATTTCATTTTGGTATCATTTATCCATTTATAATTTAATTATTTTTAAAATGTCATGTTATAAATTTTTTTCCGGTATATAGTTCATATTATTTTTTTTTAATTATTCAAATTATTTTGAAATTAAATGTTTTGTGGAAAAAATATATGTTCGACATATTTTAATAACTTGTATATTATACTTATTTCTTTCTTGTTGATATATTTTATAATATTTTGTTGTATTTGAAAATGTGGAATACGAAGTTACATGATTACAAATAGCTTTTCAGTATAAATATACAGTCGGCATAAAGTTAATAAATTACCAAATTGATATAATAAATAAAAGTACATATACTTATTAATTTAATTATCTGCAATCATAATAATGTGTTAAAAATTTTCAATGTAACTATGTATTGTACATGTGAAAAATTATTTTTATATAATAGTATATTATCTGCTGCCTATATTATTTGAAATTATTAAAAATAATAATGATATTATAGTTAAGTATTTTGTGAAATATAATATATACGAAGTACTGCATTACAAAAAATATCTAATTCGTGAAATAGATTCAGAATTCAAAATTAATTTTATGAGATTATTCAAAATTTGAAACACTTCCGTTTTTATACTAGTTGACATATACCGTTTAATGTTGGTATAATAAGTTGAAGGGTTTTAATTATAATTTGTAATACTTGTATACTATGATTTCCTATTCATTATTTTCATCAGTTAATTGGTAACAAGACAATTAATATGTATATCTTAGATATTTAAAGATAATATTTAAATTTTTTTAATTAAAAATAATATAGATAATAAGTAAGTTGGGGTATCCAAAGGTAATCCAAAGACTTGTTTGAAATAGCAGATAGTCATAGATTAAATCTATGTAATGTTATTTTAGCTAAATGTTACATTTAGCGTAAAAACAAGAAATATTGACACTTTAGAGTAGATACAATACATATCAATCATTAGAACAATAGATGTTTATTTAGCTGAAATGCCTATAGCATAAAATTAATTTTTACAAAAAGTTATAGTGTTCAAAGATTAAAAAATGATAAATAGAAAAAAATAATTAAGCTTAATAAATATAGTGCAGGATAAAGTCATTGTTTATTTTATTAGAAAAGATACATATGGGAAAGTATAGGGAAGTCTGAACAAAAATAATTTCATGAAAGAAAGAAAAAATGTGGTAACTAAATAAGTAAGCAAAGCAAACCTTAATTAAGATTTGCTTTTATGAAAATTATTTGCATGTGGATAGTGCAATCTAGTTTAGAATTTAATAGCAAATCAAGTAGATATATAAGAATGACACAAAGAAGTTGTAAATAAATATAAGCATGAAAATGTATAATTAATCAATAATTTATAAATAAATTCATTATAATTAACTTCAAATCAATTTATATGAAGTTAAATAATATTAATAAAAATTATGTTACTATTTTTACTGGTACAAATAAAATTCTTAATAAAGTTTGACATAAAATATCATTTTTAGTAAATATATAATGTATAAAACAATGTTATTAAATATGTTTAATAATATAATCAATGTAGAAATTTAAATAATAAATATGGAAAAATCTTTGAATACAATTTGTTATAAATAATTTTATAAATACTTTTAATGTAGCTTAAATAAAATATAAATACAAAGCAGATGGGCTACAAATAGCAGATTATTAAGACAAAATGTAAAAAGTATCAAAAGTATCAAAATTATTTTTTTTAAACCTTCATATAGAATATGTGGCTTCATGCTACACAGCAGAAATGGTTTGTAAACATATTAAGAGTAATATGAAAGAGTTGATCGATTAAAAATAAAAAGCTATAAAATTCTTTATTTAATTAGCAATAATAAATTTCTACCTCTGAAGATAAGTAAAGTTGTAATTGTTAAATACATGATTATTTACGCTTAATTTTGGTATGTGGTAAATACTTTTATGTAGATGAAGGATTCAAAATAAAAAGAAACTTATATACCTCATTATGTGTAAAAAAACTGTATAATGAACGATATTTTTAATTCAAGAATGCAATTAATGATAAAGTAATAAATACGTAAAATACAATTTTACAAATAAATATTGTAATATATATTTCTTGATTAGAACTATTTTTGTACATACAAATATAAAAAAACTAATTCTCTATAATTAAACAATTTGAAAATTAATAATAAAAACCATAAGTAATAAGGATATTTATAATTTTATATATTAATTACAAAGAAATTAGCAACAGTACAATATTATCTTGTTTCATCCTGGATTCGTTCAATGTTGGATCTGGTTTCATTGATTTACAGAATGATTGAACGAAAAATTATAAATTATTTTAATATTATAAAATAAATACAGTTATATTCAGAAATTAAAATTTAAGTAAAGTGTTTTTATATAAATATAATTAAGAACTATTATTCGAGCATGGGAAATACTAGTTATGAATTTGTAATACTAAATGCTATTTGGTATACTTATAATTTTCTCATTATGATTTTATCAATTTTGGTTTAGATGGATTGGTGATATGTATTCGATAATGGATAGATATATTAAGACAATTTCTTGTATACTAAGTTAGAAATGCTTAAAAAACAACGATTGAGAGTGATTGACTCATTTCATGTATCCCTTTATATACATACCGAAAGCAATTCTTGGATGTCGATCATATGTATCATGAGTTTCTTATCCTAAATATTAAAAAAAAAATAGATTATATAGTTGCGCTTAGTATTAACATTGGTCGTAATATATTAAGATCCGACCTATTATTAATTCTTCCAACATGTTAACTACTATATTCGTGTCTAGAATTGCATTTTAGATTTTAATTTTAGATTTTGGTAGTACTTATTTCAATAAGAATGAGACAGTGAAATATATGTTTGATATAATTATGAATTCACATATTCAAAATAATTAAAATTACAAATAATATTAGTTACTATGTAATGATAATAATATAATAATATGTTTTAAATATAATTAAAAGAATAAATTTATTAATTACGAATAACAAATAATTAGAATAATTGTAATAGTAATGTAAGCAAGTTTCAAAATATTCAACGCAACAAATCCACTTCAGTCGTATGTATTCATGTTCTTAATAGTATCAAAAGAAAATAGCATGAAAAACATTGTCAAATGACAAAATAAATTTAAATACCTTTTTTCAGAAATTATATATGTATCTTTTTAATATTTCACGGGTATTGTTTTATTTAAACACTTTCAAAATTCATTAAATTCTGTTTTTTTATATATATACTACTATGATTTTATATATAGAGATTATATTTATATATAGAGCGAACGAATTAATGTAACTGATAAAAAAAACAATTATTATAGAAAATTACAAATCTATATTATTTCAAAATATTATTTTTTATACTATGTAGTACTAACCCTTTTCATTTTTCTCAGGGATCTGGAGTTATAAAAGCAGGCTTTGCCGGAGATCAAATACCAAAATGCAGATTTCCAAATTAGTAAGTAAACTATAATAAAATTATCCTTATTTGATTATCTTTTTATTAAATACAAGTATCAATGAAATATATCAATATAAGGGGCTATATCATAGAACGATAGAAGTGAAAATTATTTTTTATTTAATATTGCATTAATATATTAAAAATAAGTATGAATTTATTATTTCCAAAAATATTTTTAGTGCGGCAGAAAACTCACTTTCAATATTATAACTTCAAGGATAACAGTATTTCCGTCCACTGATTTAAAAAAAATATTGGTAATATTATTAAAGTTTTTATTATAGGATTTTTAGAATTTTTGTGGCTTATTTTCGTTTTTTTTTTATTAAAAAATATATAAATAAATATCAAGTGATAAGATTATTAAAATCTCTAAAATATATAGATCATTTTAATTTATTGTAGTTATTGTTTAATAACTATATATTCTTAATCAAGTTTTTGATTAAGTAATTAATTTAAACATTGATCACATTGATTGCACATTGATCCTTTTTTTGTATTTTTTATTGACATGTGTACTTTTATTAAATATAACATTTTTTGGAAAAATTAATACATCTTTTATTTTAAACTAATTTAATTTTTAATAAAAAATCGATATTATGATTTTTAGTATTGGAAGACCAAAACATACTAGAGTTATGGCCGGGGCATTAGAAGGTGATTTATTTGTTGGCCCGGTAGCTGAAGAACATCGCGGTCTATTAACACTTCGTTACCCAATGGAGCATGGTATAGTTAATGATTGGAATGATATGGAGCGAATATGGTCTTACGTATACAGTAAAGATCAATTATCAACCTTTAGTGAGGAACATCCAGTACTACTGACAGAAGCTCCGTTAAACCCTTGCAAAAATCGAGAAAAATCAGCCGAACTGTTTTTTGAGTCTTTTAATGTTCCAGCTTTATTTGTTTCCGTACAAGCTGTATTAAGCTTGTAAGTTTAATTAAAAAATCATTAATACCTTAAAATATTTGAAAAAATTAAAATTATTTGTCATTGTTAGATATGCAACAGGAAGAACTACTGGAGTAGTTTTGGATGCTGGAGATGGTGTTACACACGCCGTTCCAATTTATGAGGGATTTGCAATGCCTCATAGTATAATTAGAATAGACGTTGCGGGTCGTGATGTCACAAAATATCTTAAGCTTCTATTAAAAAAAGAAGGAATAAATTTAAGTACTACTGCTGAATTTGAAATTATTAGAATTATAAAAGAACGTGCTTGTTATTTAGCGAGTAATCCACAAAAAGAAGAAACTGTTGATACAGAAAAATTTATATTTCCTTTACCAGATGGAAGCCATGTAGAGGTACTAAACATTGTTAATAAGTTTTTAATTGATCGATATATGAAGATAATTTATAAATTTCACAATTCATTTACAGAAATTTAAAATTGAATATTTTCAATGTATTTTTTAATGTATCTATCCTGAATTTTTTCTTGAATTTATTCTTAAATGTTTAAGATTAAAAGTTATTTTTTAATGAACGTGTGAACTATGAAATATTAAAGTAATCTTCTATGTTCCAAATATTATTTATTCGTTTATAATTTTTATTTTTTTTACATACAGTATATTGATTTTCCATTAATTAATACAATATATAATAAAACAATAATATATTACATTATCGAATCATTAATTTTGCTTTTTTGTTCATGCTTTCATTGGATTATTATTTTTTCACCTTTTATATTTCAGTTTTCCCATATAACCTTTTTTAAAAATTACTTTTAACAGCGTCTACTAGCTCAGCGTTTTTATTCGTTAGCCAATTAAACTAATTAATGCTGAATACAATGTAAAATATATTGACTTATGAAATTTCTTAAATGTAAATATATCATAAATATTTATGACATAATGAAATGTTTTTAATTAATTTTTTATATTATTTATTGTCAATAAAATTAGTTAAAATATTTATTTTAATTACTGCATTTTATGGAACATTTATAGTAAAAACCTTTTAATTGAGAATCTCAAGTGTATGATATATAAATAATTTTAAAAAATGTAATATTTACTTTGTAATTAATTTTAGTTTTACGAAAAATTTATAATTATGTATATTATCGTGAGTGAAAAATTTATATATATAATTATATTTGTTTTAATTATAAAATGGGATCGTCATTATTTATTCAAAAGTTAACTACTGAAATAATTGTAATTTTTATCTTTTTAAAATTACTGTTCATATAGTTTTTGTATGTTCTGTTGATGACATTTACTATCAAACTGATGCTAAAATTATCAAATTGAAATTTAAATTCAAGTCCATTCCTAAATTACATAAATACTTTGTTTATTAGACTTATTTAAAAATTCTACAATATATTCAATGTAAAATTATATAATTAAAAATTTTAAATATAATTTTATAGTTGCCAATTTAATTTTTTAAGCAGCTTAATTTGTATAAATAATGAAAAGTAATTCTATTTAAGTGAAGTTTATATACTAATGTGAATACTATATTTATGTTTTTGAACATAAACAATACATCTATTAATTTAAAGTTTATAAAAGTGATTAATAAAGTATGTATAATAGAATTGATATACAGATTGTATATGTTTAAGGAAATACAATGTAAATAAAATTAATATTTCTTATTAATGTGAATATTAATTGGATTAATTCATAACAATCCATTTGGTCAATACACAAGGACATATGTATTGTAAAAATCGAATAAAAAATTAAAATAAAGTAATTTAGTGTCTTAATATTTTACTTTTAAATACATACACATGCATTGTTTTAGTACTGTGCAGTACTAAGTAAGTAAAGTACTGTAGCAGTAAAAAAAGTAAATAAAAGTAGAAAAATATTTACGAAATTTTTTAAAGTTATAAAAATTAAACAAGATAATTATGCAAGCACAAGAAGTAATCTTTTGTCACATTAATCAATTTTGAACAATATGACAAATAACAAATAAAATTAATCTGAATTTCTGTTGGTATTTATTCATACATTCATGAGATTTTTACATATTTTATTAGTAAGTTATAAGCTTATACTTACAATCTTATTTAATGTTTTTATTTCAAGCAAGTTACTTCCACGCACTTATTTAAATCAATCACAGTTACTCAGATCCTTTTAATTAATATAAATATAAATGTATTTGTAATATTAATATTCCGAAAATAAAACTAATTATTTAGACATCTTACAAAAAGTATGGGAAACAAAATTAAACAAAATTGTTATTTCTATTCATATTTTAATTAAATTATTGTTATAACCATATATATATATGTGTGATATCTATTAGATTGGACCAGCAAGATTTCGAGCACCTGAAGTATTATTCCGCCCTGATTTAATAGGAGAAGAATATGAAGGACTTCATGAAGTGCTTATGTACTCTATTCAAAAATCAGATTTGGATCTGAGGAAAATTCTTTATCAAAATATTGTTCTTTCTGGTGGTTCTACATTATTTCGGGTAAGTAATATATCTATATTTCTTTTAAACGTTTATTTGTTTATTTTCTATAAATGTTTTTGAAGGATCTAATATTTTTAATATTTTTACTATCGTATTGTTAATTTTATAACCTATCCAAGGTGTTTTAATTATCGAACCAATTTAAACATTACCTAATTCAATAATTACTAATGTGTAGGTTCAATTACTAATACCTCATTTCAGTTATATCTTTAGTTTAATTTTGATCTAAGTCCTGTAAAAAAAAAATATTTTTTAATAAAATCATTTATTTTTATATTCATCTTTCTTTTTGCAAGTGTAATGAAAATAAAATGATTATATTCAATTACCTAAAAGATCTCATACTTATATATAATTGTCAACTAATTTTGAGATGTAGAGGAATTTATTTTAATGTTGGCGGTCAGTTGTTTGTTATTCTTTGTTACTATTGTTTTTTATGAAATTATCTCATAATATATCCCTCATAGTATAATAGGTAATCTAAGGTTATATAGAAATATCACAAAAGTAAGTTATAGAATTTAATATTTATTTAAGATTTTCTAATTATGGCGCGTAATTGTTATATATTTTAAAAATAAAGTTTGCTAGAGTTATTTTTATGTACTTATTAGTTTTGAGAACTATGCATAAAATTTAATGTAAGTTTTACGTTTTAAGATATTTTTATCAGATATACGTAAATACTATATTGAAGTAATTATTCTTTGTATTCATATGGTCAGTAATATTTCTTTCTTTTATTTTTATATATATTTTATACTATTTCATTTATGGATTATTTTTCATAATGTACAATGAGATAAGTGTAGAGAGTAGTACGTGCATTAGTTTTGAAGACTGTGGAGTAATTTAATATTTAATTCTTACATGACAACATGCATATGAATTTAGATAATACCTTTAATATATATAAAAAATCTTTATAAATTCTTCTTTAATTTCAAATTATTCTATATTACATTGATCAAACATTCATATTATCGTGACAAAAATAAAAGTTGATATGTATAGAAATAATTTAGTTACTTTTTTATTATTTAATACATAAATTTTTTTTTTACAAAAAAATCTTTCGTTTTTACCTAAAATTATGGTTAAATACCATTTATCAAATAATTAATTTTTTATTAATATCTATAGGGATTTGGTGATAGACTATTATCTGAAATACGTAAAATGGCACCAAAAGATGTTAAAATACGGGTAAGTTACTTTTATTAATATATAACTTATATAAAAATTAAAGTAAATAAAAGTCTATAATAATGCAGTGAAGTTTATATTAAAAATGAAATTGTAAATAATTCATTTGTTGGTTATACTATTATTCGAGTTTGTTTAGCAATATTTATAAGCGTTTATTTGTAAAATATAATTTCTGTAAAATATTTATATGTAAATTATGATCGAATAATATATTGTATATTATTTTTAAAATAACTAGAGTTTTATTTAAACTATTATTTCTCAAAAAGCTATTTATATCAAGAATTTTAAAAATATGGATATTACCTATTTTCTAATTTTAATTATCATGTGGTATATATTGTTTAATACATATTTAATATATTTTAATTTGTTTTATTTTAATTTATATAATATTATATATATAATATATAATAATAATTATAATTTAATAATTGTTTAATACATATGTATGATTCTTCACAAAATTTTTGTTGTGATGTTACGCAAGTAATTTTACTTTATATAATTATATTTCATAAAAAACAATATTTAATAGGATTTTCTCCAAGTTTTAAGTCTATCAATAATATAGTTACTATATTTAAAATTACGCAATTTTCTGGGCATTTTTTATAAAATAATTTTATAATTTGTAATGCAATTGACGTACACAATATATTACTATTCTCATATCAATACTGAATAAATGTTTAGGTAATACCGTTATTCTATGAGTAATTTTTTTTCATCGTAATTAGGATGAGAAATATGATAAATACTAGTAAACATTATTCTAGCTCTTAGTATATCACATTTATGTTACTCAAATATAGTTTTGCAATTTTACACTAAAACAAGTATTTCTAAAATGATCAAAATTACTTCTGTATAATTCAATCCCGTAATTATCCCATAATTACCTTCATATATTTTTATTTATTTTAAAGATATCATTTGAGATGAAACAATAATTTACTGATCGCCTTATTATTTTTATCATTGAAGAGCCAGTTTTTTTTTGTATTGTTTTTATTTGAATAAGTATAAATTTTGAAATTATAATAAAAAAATATATATAATTATAATTTGATAGTCTAAAAGATTTTTTCGTTACTAATGATATTATTAAGAAAATCTTAATTTATTAAAATTATAATTCAGTGAAATATAAATTTCTTTTAAATGGTTTGCCAAGCCATTATTTTTGTGTTTTGTCCTCTTGCTGGACTCATATTTTTATTTGATTTGATGAATTGTTTCACTATTGTAAAATACTCAACAATTAACTACATTCATTCTTCTTTTGCATTCACTTAAAAAAATTCAATTCGTAATCGCCAAATATTTATAGTTAATTTGTTTTTTGAAGTAGTACTAAATTACTGAAATAGTTTTAATCAATTTCTATAAAGAAATTAAAACTGCGAATACTTAAAAATTTTGGTAAAAAGTAATCGGATTCGACTGCATAGTTATTCAAATAAAAATATAGATATAATATTGAACATGATTGATGCACTTAATTTGTAAGTTTTCTAAAAATTTAAGAAAATCGAGTCTAATATAACGAATTTTAATGTAAATGTTACTAAGTTAATTTAAAAAAAAAATGTATTACATGTCATTTTAGGAGTTGGTAATGCGTTTCACCTATATGCTTTTTAAATCCATTTTGCTTCATATATGTATATATATATGCATTATGAATTACAATCAAATAAATGATTTTGAAATAGTTGATACGTCAATATTATTACAAAATTATTTTTTAAATTATTCTTATCTGTATTTTAATGAAATAAAATGATTTATAAAAATCAATAAATATAGTTTGTTTATTGTAAATTCCGTATATCATTTATTAGTTGACTAGCAGAGTTGATTTATTTAAAAAATATAATTTTGAAAAAAGAAATATAAATATATAAATGCAATTAAAGAAATTTATTTAAATTTGTATTAAATACGTTTTAATCGACCAAATCTGTTTTCTGTTTTATACATTAGTGGATTCGTACATTGCATTCAAACTGTATTGCTAATTTGTTATTTTTATCAATTATTACAGAATACCTTTTTATAATTGTAAAAAGAGATATATAAATAAATAAAAGTCTATAAAATCAGTCCTAAACACAAATATTTTTTTAATGTAAATAAAATTTATAGCTTTATAATAACATTAGAAAAGACCTATATACGATAAAATTAAAAACTGTTTTCTTGAAATATCATTTTTATTACAAAATACATATCATCAAAATAAATTATATTCATTATATTATTATAATTGGAATATATATTCTTTTCTATTAACGTTTAGTTTTATTTTAATTCGTTACTAATCGTCTTAAAATATTTAAGAAATTCACTCGGTTTAAAATTAATTGAAAAGTAATGATTTATAAAATTAAACTATATTATCATATTTTTTAGATATCTGCACCGCAAGAACGCTTATACAGTACGTGGATAGGTGGGTCTATATTAGCGTCATTGGACACTTTTAAAAAAATGTGGATTAGTAAACGTGAATATGATGAAGAAGGACGCCGAGCAATACATCGCAAAACTTTTTAAATATAATTTAATAATTTTATATTTCTAATTTAAATATGATGAACTGTAATATTACCTTTTTTAATTTTATATTGAATTCTGGACAAATATTAATCCTTTATAATAGATAAAGAAATGGAATATATAATCTTACAACGCTTTTCATACTAAATCTATACGTCTTTTGTATATGTGAGTATTATAAATGTAATCAATATGCTAAATTGATATTTTGCAAATGATTGTACAAAAAAAATTAAAATTGTATTATAATAAATAATACACAACATAAAAATAAAATACAAAAAATGTGACGAGTTTGTATATAAAAACGAGATGTTATATATAAATAAAAATTTAATATGAAATGATTATAACACTGCGGTTAATAATACACGTTCCATAAACAGTAAGAAATTTAGTATTTTCATAAAAGAATAATTTGTTATAACGAATGTTTTATTATATATAAGTTTATAATTTTATGTTTTCACAGGTTAACCCCGAATAGAATATATACACTAATATACAAATTTCAATATTTTAATATACAAGCACTAGTCATTGTTTATTATTAATCTTCATTATTGTCTGAATATTAATTAAATAAACCAAACGTATTAAAAATCCTTTTATATCAAATTTTTCCGTTACATGATTTTATTTTTTATAAACACTGATTACATACCATACTATGCACATGCACTTTATCTATTTGGTTATACGCGTATTTGAAATTTTCCAGCTTTAGTTACATATTTAACACCTTTAAATGGTTTGTATTTTTCTCCATACATGTCTAATCTGCTGACTTTTAATCCTGAGACAGCTAGCTGATTAATAGAAAAATGAACCTAAAAGTATAAAAAATAAAAAAAAATTCAAAT
This sequence comes from Ceratosolen solmsi marchali, assembly GCF_000503995.2. NCBI lineage: Eukaryota > Metazoa > Arthropoda > Insecta > Hymenoptera > Agaonidae > Ceratosolen > Ceratosolen solmsi. The sequence goes on from NW_011948443.1 coordinate 119,314, forward strand.
TTGAATTTGTGACAATATTAGTATAATATAAAATTAAAATTACAAATTTTCTATTAATGACATTGTTTATTAGTATAAAATATTCAATGTTTTTACTAATAACTGATAAAATCATATACAAGAATATTTCATTTGTATTTATAATATTTAAAAATTAATTTAATTATCGATATATACTTTTTCTGTTTACTTCAATTTAGAAACACAATAAATTGATATTTATTGCGAAAAATTAAAGCTAATATATAATATTTAAGTAATCAGTATATATTTAATGATGCTGAAATGTTTGTATCTATTACCCTACTTAATCGTTTATCACATCCATAAAAAATTTCAATTTACTTATGTAGTTTTCGTGTAGAAAGTTTTTTGTTTTATTTTAACTGCTAAAATCTTTTTCTGTGATTCTTTTCCTCTGGAATTCATAAAAGAATGCAATGTATTTGATGCAATATGTTGGCCAAGAAATGAAGACGATTTAGTAAATTGAATAAACAATGCACTAAAATAAATTTATTTAATTTTATTGCCTAATTCATTACGTTTTTCCTCCGATTAAAATTTTTAAATTGTATTGACCAATTAAATCAATGGAAATTATCAAATAATTAAAAACTGCAATATCCTCTATTATATTTTTAAATGGATTTTTTAATATATTATATAAAGAACTTTACCATTGTATTGGAAACTTTTTTTGGGTAATTAAATTTTATAAAAATATTCGCTGCAATTATGTGATCATATGGTAACTCAGAACATTGTAAATTAAATGATTTCATTTTTTTGGTTACAAATTACTTGCAGTTCTTTAGTCATATAATCCGAGTATGTAATCAACTGACTCGTTTATTTAAGGTTCAATTATGTCAGCGTAATGAATATCTTTCTTCAATAGAAATTTAATTAATTTCATTTTAATACAACCACAAAGTTCTTGAATGAGATTTGAACATAGATCTATCAAGAAATAAAGCTTTTAGATTTTACAGAAAAAACAAAGAGCAGTATACATAAGAAGCATTATATACAGAGTTTAAACTTCATCTTATTTCATATATTCTATGTAATAGTATTTAAATAAACGTAGTTTTATGCAAAATAAATAGTACAATATTGACAATTATTCTGATATAGCGCGTGAAAAGTTTATATGAGCCTAATGAACAAAATAATTCATTAAGCAGATGTCGATCAATATTTGATTAATAATCAATTCAAATAAAATTATAATATAAATTCAGGCATCATGATCTTCGTTCGTCACATAGAAACTATATGAATATTATACTATTAACTACTACGTTAATAAATATGATTACCTGTCGAAACAATCACTTTTATTAATTACATTTTGCTTCCAATATATTATTTATTGTGGAATAATTCATTCGCTTGATATTTTATAATTTGCGTATAATGCATTTTTCTTCAAATTTTTCAGTTGATGGTATCTGGCATACATGCTGACCGAGGACGATTTCTAATGTTTGTTGTCACACCAGGGACAGTAAACACGTACTATACCTAATTATATTCTGAAACACCATTTCAGAACACTTTTTGACATTTGAATAACTTTAATTACATTTACGAATTACTTTCAAGAATGGAATACAAGTAAATATTCATGGCTATGAATTTTCATTACTAGACATCCCTTTTTCCATGAAACAATTGAAATTTAGATTTCCAGAATTTATAATTACTATAAATTTTTATGAAAATACAACTTTGTAGATACAATGTTAGAATTTTTAGAATTTCTATGAATATTCTTTCCATATATATATATGGAAAGAAAGAAAGAAATAATATTCTTTCTATGAATATAATTTTCGAAAATGTAAAAATTTCCTGGGCCTCAAATTGTATATGATTACAAATGTAATTACATGATGTTGCATTACATCTTTGCTATCAAAATCGCCAAAATGTTAAGGTAAATTGAATTATACATATAATTATGAGAATAGATTTAAAAAATTATTAATATTATTTTATAATAATTATTGTTTGTAATATGTAAGATAGTTTATATTTATTATAGGACAGTAAGGATTCTATTTCAATTGGTTAACGATAAAAATAATTGATTTCTTCAATAAAATACATTATATTTATATTATTATTAGCATAGACAAACAATTTATTTTATCTAATTAAAATATAAAAGTCTACATATAATATATACCACAGAATGTTGAATTGTATTGCATGTTGATTTTACACGTACAATCTTCTTAGAAAGCATACCGAAATTTCGTAGACAAATTAGGGTTCTCATTAAAATTATATTATATCGATTACGAATTATTACATATTTTTATGTAAATATGACAATTAATACGAGTTGAAGTAAATTTTACTTTCTCTTTTTGAAATAAACAAGTGAATCGATTCAGTGTACTATTAATGTGACTGTTTGGTTTTTTCACTATTATTATACTATGAATGATAAATTATAATTGAGCCACATATATAGTTTTAAAATTATTTTATTCACTTTCAGTTCTATTTATCATTTAAAAATGACTATCACTAATAGAAAAAGGAATAATTGATATAAAATTATTACTATTTTGGTTTTAAATTTTAAAAAGTGTTTAAATGTTGATAATATATACATATAATTAAATACTAGGTATAAACCAGCAAATTTGCAGAGTATAATGGTGTAAATAATGAAACAAAATTTATGAGTAAAGAGCTACCGCATATTTATTTTAATAAGTTAACTGTCTATAAAATTTAATGGATTGTCTATATTTATGATATAATGATACTAAGCAGAATGTCTTGGATAAACACATAATTACTAATATACAATTCGGTGTCTCGTGTTATTTTTTTGTGTGAGGAATTAACGATACTTTTTATAACGTATATCCAATCCATTTTTAATTTTATTATTAACATATCTTAATATTTTGACACGATTTATTCAGAGTTCTTTGAAAACACTTTGTTATAACAATATTTAATAAACTTAATGTCTGGAGATAATTAAACTATTTGAAATTAAAGATTTATTAATAAATGCATATCAAGCTTTAAAATAATTTTACAATGCAAAAATACAATGAAAATGTAAATATTTAAAATTCAATCCACAAGAATAATTAATAGAATAAAAAATCTGATTTTATGTAAAACAAATCTCACATACAAATCTATATATAAGAAAAATTGAAATATTTTTTTAACAAATTATTATTTTAATTTAATTTATTATACTTTTATTGTATACATTTTAGTATATGATTAACATCTACTAAATAATGCAAAATTTCAAACAAAATATTTATACTTACGTTTATAGCTGGATTTGATTCTGAAGTTATGATAGAACTTTGAATTGCAACCTATAATAAAATAAAATATGTTACTTTAATGCTTTAAAACATTTGTATTTTTGGAAGTAAAGTAAGCAAAAGATACTTAACAGATCCTTTTAAATTTGGTAACTTAGAAATATCTAATCTTCCAATATCCCATTGCAAAATTTTACTAACTGGATCAAAAGAATATTTTCCTTGATTTGAAAAAAGATTACAGTTCAATACAATTTTGGGCATTGGTATTATCAAACTAACATTTTCAACCTGAAAAAAAAATTGTAATTTCAAATTAAATACAAAATAAAATTAATAACCTTCATTCTTCACTTTTTAATATGCATTTTGTACTCATTATGTATGATTAAATAAATATTTATCTACAATTAGATTTCATTCTTGTACACATTTTATAATTATTTAATAGTTATGTGAGAAAAGTTTGAGAATCATAATAATTATAGATTGAAAATATGTGGTTACTATTATAATTATAAACCAACTTGGAACCACATAAAACGCATTAATTTAGCATTTATAAAACATTATGAGTTAACTACTAGTTTTCTTTTAAGTACAAAATTATATATTTCACATATAGAATTTATTAAAATAATAATACTGAATATTTGTATTTAAATATTAAATATATATATATATAAATTAAAAAAATATACATTTATATATCATATACACCTTAATTTAGCAAGAGAATAATTCATGAAATGAAGCATGATAAAGAGAAAAAACAATTTTTTATAAAAAAGCAATAGAATTTGATATTTTACGGATTTTGGGTACAAAGTAAGATTCAAAAATTATATTTTATAATTAGTGTCATCTAGCTATATATTTTAATAATTTTATATATAATTAATAAAAATATATTAAAGATTAGCATACATTTTAATATATGTATATTAGAACAATAGTTTAAAGTAATATAAAATGTAAATTTGATACTAATAAATGAAAGTAACTAATAATACCAACTGTTTATATTTTTTTTCAAATTAATAAAAAAAAAAATTACACACATTGTTAACATAATATTACTATTAAATGTAGAATGAAATTAATAAGCGAGAGATATAGGATGAATTCCATAATCCTGAAAACTAAATTATTTTGTAAATCTAAAAAAATTAAAATACTTATTATTTTAATTTTTCTGTAACTCATTATTTCCTTAATTATATATATTTTTTTTTATTACTAATTATATGGAGTATTTTCATACATATAATTAAATTACAAATAACAAATATACTTACTATTCTACCTATTGTTTGCTTTGGTCCTACTGTAATATCTAATTTTCCACCTCCAGGTTCTCGTAAATTTATGTTATGTCGAATATAAATTGGAATTGCTACAATATTTGGAGGTCCAATATGATATGATAATAATCTAAAATTTCCATCTGGAGGAATAAAAGATAACATTTTTTCTGACTGAAAAAGTAAAATGAAAAATAAAATTTATAACATAATAATGATTAAGAAAATAATTTACTATAATTACCTCCCATCTTTTCAATCTAACACATGGATGAAAACTGACATCATCAAATAATCTGGGATTTACGAAAGAGAGTGTTAAATCTGGCATACCACTTAATTTAATACAGCAATCAATCTAAACAGATTTCTTAAATATTATTTTGAAATATATATTAGTTTTATATAACTTTCTATAATTTACTTTCTTTAATCATTTTTATTAAACAACAAATAAAATGAAAGTTCGATATTATACATCATCGATAACAATTTTATATGAATGAATAACAAGGGTATATTTTGAGACATTAATAAAAATTTAAGTCTTTCGCATGAATAGATACGAACTGAAATATACAAAATTAACCTACAACCTACAATGTTTAAAATAAGGAAGTAAGATAATAGAAAACACCTTTAATATCAGAGACCTATAAAGTAAAAATTAATTTGTAAATATCAACCAGTGTAAAGTTAAAAGGATTTGAAGAAATCATTGTTAAAATAAAATTTTAGAGTTATGTATTGCTAGTGATAAAGGGCAATAGTAATAATTGACATACACGTGGTTATTAATATATAAAAAATTATATAAGTGTTTAATATGTATAAATATTCCTACTTTATTATCTTGTTATTTTATCTATCCCTTCTTATATGATTTGAATTTTTTTAATCATTTTTAATATGCGTTATAATATCATTATAACATTTAATATACTGTACATCATACCTAACACTATATTTATATCTATTGTTATTAATATTAATTATATTTAAAGATATATAGTTATAATGAGATCTAATACTGGGTCTTTTATGGTAGGAAAGCAACCTATTACACTTATGCATGTGTATAATGTTGATAATATAGCAATAGATTTTAGCGTGTAAACCATAAAAAGGAGCAGTATCACCACATTGTCTATAATTGGAATAATAAATTCTTTACATATATTTTGAGCGTATTAAATAAAAATTAAAATTAAAATTAAAATTAGGAACATGTGTAGTATAACCATGAATAACATACATCAGAATTCTTGTATAATTAAGAATAAAGTAGCTTCAAAACAATATGTATGATATGAATTATTTGTTTCTATGTTTTTATTGATTTTTAGGAAAGAAATTATTAGTGTAACTGTTATAAATAATCGAATTCAAATGTCAAAAAAGAGTGAGAGATTAAAAATATGAATCAATCAAAAGTTAAGTTTCATATTTTCTATATGTGGCTAATATAGTCTGTGTGTAAGCTAGTAGTAAGCACTTGTTGACATAGAAAAAGTGAACATTATTAATATATTGAACTTTCGTTAATTGGAATGTATAAATTATGAAATATTTATTCTTTGAATTTATAAATAAAGTTACATAGTTATTTAATTATAATTCAAATATAAAAAATTTAGATCTGGTATATTAAATATATTCTTTCTATCTCAATTAATAAAGACTTACATATCCTTGAATTTCTGCAAACACAGTAGCACCTGTCTTGTCAATAATAGCATCAACTTCTTCAATAATATCGAAGTATGCTTCATTATTATTATATTTAACACCTGTTCGTCTCCAGGGTACATTAGATAGTTGACCACTAGGTAGCGTTGCACTAACACTATTAGAAAGAAATAATTATTGTATATTATATTAAAATTTTCATTATTGTATATGTAAATTCATACTTAGACTTTCCGGTCACTGTATTTGCAATAGTTCTAAGAATATTCGGTGGTTTGATAAGTTCTTGCAATATGTTTGATTCTGTTGTTAATGGAAATCCATTATCTAACATTTCATCTAATAATTCGTAAACAATAACATAATTCTCTTTAATTATAATTTCTGTGCAATCACTAAAATAGTCTTCAAAAGTATTTACAACACGGTGTAAAAATTCAATAATAAATAATGGAGGAACTGGAATAATATACATATTTAGAAATTAAATATTTATTTTTATTTAAATTGTTTTACCTTCCGTCGAACAAACTGCAATAAAATACATACTACATCTATAAATACTAATTAAATAATGATGTGGAGTTGCTATAACTGGAGGAGTATCTTCAGGAGATAAAACTTTATGTTGTTCTTCAAAAAAATATTCACAAAGTGAACGTGCAACAACACTCTTCCAATGTTTCTCCATGAACACATCACTGTCAAGTATAATTAATGATATAATCTATTAAACTATTGAATAAAAATAAAATAAATAAACAACATTAAATTTCTTATATATCTTACCCAGAAGAATTAATAATAAATAGACTATGGATCATTATCCAAATATTAAATGGTTAATTCAATGTACAAATCAATCAAATTCCTCAATTTTGTTGTAACGTTCTAAATAAGAAAGAATTATATGTAAAACAAGTATATACATATTTGGTGGAAATTTTAGATAATCAATTAATAAGAGGATTTGCGATTTTTATTTTACTGATTCATATTAATAAATGATTGATTAATTATTTATAAGGTTATTATATTTTATAAGAATAAATATATTTATACATTTAAATAATAATTTGAAAAAAATTTATTTTAATTTACATACATTCAGTATATTAAGTTTGACAAAAATTAGTTTTGAAACAACTTGACATGGCTATTTTTGCTTCTATAAAACATATCCATAAAAGACAGAGCTCCTACAAGTACAACTATATGAGATTATAAGATAATTTGACGTAAAATAATAGAACAAGATAGACAAAAGGATGTTAGACTGTCAAAAAAGAAAGAAGCAATAAAAATAATTTTATTTTTTACAAATGTTTTTTCGTAATCAATGTTTTTTCTCCAAAATCAGTCTATCCATTATGCTAGCAAAATAGCCGTATGTAATTATATCATTACAGAGATAATAATTATGAATTTTTTTATGCTAGCCTGATAAACATCATGTTAGTGTTTCTGTATCTATATCTATATTATTTAATGGATTTTAAATAAAATATTTTCTTTTAATTTATTGCCTACATTCTATCTGTAGCATGAAGAATTTTTTAAGGATGACCAAAATATGAAATAATAATACTAATTAAGGAATTCATGATAAAATGGTAAAGTTTACAATTTAGTGAGTTTACAATTTTGTCTCAGATAATAATATTGATGGTAAAGAGTAAAACTTGGAAGTGTTATATATTAGTGTATATATATATATATATATATATATATATATATATTGTAGATTAATTTATTTTATTTATCATTAACATTATTCAGCATGTATTTATTATTAACACGTTCAGCAGTTCTGTGGCCAACTCGTCTATCTTTATTTTGTTGACCTTTTGCAAAAGTGTTTGAGAAATATAAGAATGTATTAAAAATGGCTGAATACACTGTAAATTACAGAAAAAAATGAATTAACAAACAGTAACTAGTTGTAGCACTCAAAAAAGAAAATATACTAATGTAGTTACAATTCACAATTAAAGAAAATATCTGTAAATTTTACATAATATTAACAATTTTATTTAATGCAAATAAGAAAATCAAGAATTATGAACAAAATTAATTTATCTATAACCAGTAATATACAATATAAATATTAATTTTAAATGCTTCGATTTTTTTTCATCTTTTTTTTTATTCTCATATTTAGTTTATTATTAATTCAATTTATTTTTATTCAAAAGTTTGTTTTATTTAAATTTAACAAATTTAAATTCCAGAATTTAAGCATGTTTTTATTACAATTATATTTCAATTACAAAACCTTTATAAAATTAGTTGAATTTGATGAAAGTTTATTCTAAAAATATTATTAAAATTGAAAGACATTTAATAGATAGAGCTGAATAGACAATATTATAGAATAAAAAATCTACAAATAAAATACTATATCATAAGTATCCAAGGAAACTCATTGTCAATTATGTATAAAATATAAATATGTAATTAATTTATTATAAACTAAATTCAATCAATTATTCTTTTTATCATTTTCAAATTTATTTTTAATCAATAAATATGGATATTATGTAACTTTGTTATTTTCTAAAATAAATTTTATATAATATCCATATACTTAAGTTCATCTGCTATTTCTTTCTTCCTTAATTTAAAAAAAATATATTAATAACATTAAATTGGTTTAAAAATTTTTTGAAATATAATTAAATAAATTTTCTTAACTTACTTTTGAAAAAAAAATAAAAGGCATATTTTAATTAATCAAATAATTTATCCACAATACTTACATTTAATATTCAATAATATTATATCGTCAACAAAATTACAGGCAACTATAAAAAAAGGCATACTAAAATTAAAATCCACTTAAAAAAATTTAATTTATTACAAGTGCATGTTTATGTGTGAGGTATGTATATATTTGTAAATTATTTTAGGAACTAATATTATATTAGCATTAACATTATTTATATATAATTATAAAACTTATTTATTACAATATGTTTTCAATATTTTTATATTAATAATCTTCATTGGAACAACAGATTTGAATGAAACAAAAAAGTAATACAATTATAAGTAATAATTTATATATATAAAAAAATTCCATTAATTTCTAAAACATTTTTAAATCAATTATATATTAAAAAAAATTAATATTTTTTATAAATAAATACTAATATTAGTGTTTCTAAAGTATTATAAAATAAACATACTTTAGATGTTATCCATAATTATGTTTACTAAATTATTTATGAATTTAGTAATCAATAAATTATTACTATAGTTGTTTAATTATCTGGACATATTGTAACAGCAATTTTTATTAGTTTTAAAAAATAGTAGTTAAAAATTAGTAATTGTAAAGTCTAAAAAATATTTAAATTAATATATTATATATTACTTTAAACTTGTAAATGAATATTATATAAATATGAATATTATATATTCACTTCAATGTTAAAAATTTTTTTGCAATGAAAACATGTTCCTCTTTAATTTTGTATTTTATATAAAAGTATATTTTGCAATTGTTATTAATCTATATATTTATGATTAATTTAAATTTAAATATTTGTGTTTAAATACACAATGTATATTTTATTGAAAAATTTGAAAAATAAATAAAGAAACTTGCCTTAAATAAGTAATAATAATAACAAATACTTAATATAAGAGTTAATTTAATATATGATAAATAGTAACAGTTTCTATATTTTATTTTAAAATATGTAATGTATTTTGACTGATGACTGTATAATGTTAGAAATACCGTGTACGCAGTGAAGGTCTTAACTCATAGTGAATACAAAAATGCTGTAGATATTACATACCAAGTTCATAGAAATTTTTAGAAATGTATGATTAATAGGAATTCATTAAGTTTTTCGAAGTCAGAAATTTATAGCAGGAATATTACCGAAATTATATTAAAATTTGTCTTGAAAAAATTATATTAAATAAAGTAATTCTAGTCACCAATTATTATAAAACATTTTTTGTTTAGATCGTATATCTAGAATTTCGTATATTCATGACATATATAAAAAATATAATTTTTTATATTAGTATACAATTATTAAACTAAACAATACCAAAAGTAATTCAAATATAGAAAAGTAATATATATTTTACATATTTCAAAATTATACACAAAGCACGCTGGCTACGAACAACATGATATATATTTTTTAACGCAATGGGAACACAAAATAAGCTATTTTTTACAAAGAAATTTTTAAATTATAGATTTGCTATATTTCATTCTAGAATTTTTATTAAAAGCTTGAAATCCTTATAAAGAAGATTTTTTATAATATTGAAAGAATCACATGTTATGTATCATTAATTTTACCAGAAGATTCAATTATCCAGTTTAATTTATACAATTAATCAGTTAATGTATGATATTCACGTGATATTTTTTAAATTTTAATTTTAATTTTAACTAAGTTTGCAGCATCATAATTGTAACATTTCTCTTATCGTTAATAAAAATATTTATTAGATATTATCGGTTTCAATAGAAAATTTATCTGATTTTAAGCAAATTTGATTAATTCAATTATGTAATTCATTATAAATATTTTAATTAATATTGTAATGAACATATTTATAAAAGTCATATAGTTAATACCTATGAAAAAGTTTCGAATTTTTGCAATACTAAGTTGTAAAATTTTATTTAGTATTTTTTTTATCATATAAATAAATTGCATCACAAAAATTCATTAATGTTTATATTATGAATCATTATTATTAAATTAATAATTTAATTCGATTATAAAATCTAATGTGTATGATATTATTAAAACGTATATTGGCAAATATCCAATTATTCCAACTTAATTTCTTTGGCATTAACATTATACAAATATTTTTTATTTTAATAGTATATATCATAAATCTTTCGAATTAAAATTTCGATGTAAAATTTTAATAATGTCTTAATAGTATCTTTATATGAGTGTTTTTATTAATATATTCAGGCATTTATTAAATAAATAATTTATCGAATGATCCTATTATTAATACTTCTATAAAATCACCAACCAAAATAAGGCATATTAAGTTTTCTAATTAAATTATTAATATATAAATCACCTTTAATAATGTTTTCTCATGTTTTTAAAAAATATATACTTTCATCTTCAGCTAATTTATATGAACTGTTATAACTTAAAAAAGTAAAATTAATGTACTATACAACTACATTAAAGTTTTATAATTTTACTTTGAAATATGAATCAAAATGTTAAATTATCCTAAATTCAATTAGATCATACACTTTTTATATATTAATTAATTTTAATAATTTTACTTTGGAATATGAATAAAAATGGTAAATTATTCTAAATTTAATTAGATCATACACTTTTTATATATTAATTAATTTTTAATATAATTATCATTGTTTGGAATTCCAGCCACCAAAATGGTCCGAAGACTAAGGTGGATGGATTAGACCGTACACCGGTGGAGGGAGGATAAGTAAGAGGTTAATGTATCAATTCAGTGTGAACACAATTGGTTGTAGTGATTTTTATTTAAGGTTATGTTACATAGGTTGTTGTTACCGTCGTTATGAGAATTCTTGAGCTCGTCGTGAATTTACCAGTTGGCAATAAGTGTAGTGCGTCGTCCGAGTGTGCAAGGCAAGACTGGTCTGTATGTACTATTAGTAGTATGGATTCTGGAGAACATCGAATAGATTCAGCTCCCTCTTCCGCCGTCTGAAAGATCAGAATCAAGCAGTAGAAGGCTAAACGAGAATGTCAGAACAATGAAAATATCAGTCAATAGATTCGGCGCACTCTTCTGCCGTCTGGAACATCAGAATCAGGCAACAGAAAGCTAACCAATAATCTCAGCGCAATGCCGAAATATCACTGAATATATTCGGCACCCTCTTCCGCTGTCTGAAAGATCAGAATCAAGCAGCAGAAGGCTAACCGATAATGTCAGCGCAATGAAATATCATTGAATAGATTTGGCGCCTTCTTCCGCCGTCTGGAAGATCAGAATCATACAGCAGAAGGCTAACCGATAATGTTGTTGCAATTACGGAATAACAATAAATGATGATGAATAGCTTGCTGGTGGTGTCAGACTATGTCGTCGCCCTCAATGCAGTCTGACTAGAATCAAGTTTCGGAGGGCGCACCGATAGCTGGCCAGCAATAGATAATAAATAATATAAACAAGTAAGTATACCTTGCACGGATTCCTGTAGACAGACATGTAGAACTTTAACTTGGACTAATTTCACTTTGACTTACTCAACAAGACTGATTTTCTTCGTCGTTTGTTGCTCCTTATATACGATTTCGTACATTTAGAATTTGCAATTCTTGGAAATTCTGTCTAATTCTCGGAAAGCAAGCTTTGGTAGATTCGAGAATTTTCTTTTGTCACTTTGCAGATACGGTTTAATATAATTATAATTAATAATGAATTTAAATTTAATGGAATCATGTATTAAACAAAGCAATAAATTCTCAATACTGGATACTTCAATCCTGAACAATCATTGAAATGTAAGTTTATTTGTAACACATTATTTCATAACATTTTCAAACTAGTTTTAATTAAATTAATGAAAAGTACCATGTATAAAGTTTATTTTATATACTCATATGTAAAGACTGTGTTCATGCATAATTTAAGTAATTTTTTTTAGTTTTTTGGAATTAAAAATATACTGGTGTACAAAAAGTTGAATTTTGTAATGTTCTCATTAAAACGAATTTTCAACATCTATATTATCTATAATTATCGCCATAAATTTAAGAAAATAATAGAATTTATCTTATTTTCATTATTTTAGTATTTGAACTATTATTGTTTAGCAGTTGAAATTTAGATTCTATTTTCAATTATTCTAAATTTAATTTTTACTACAAAGCTGAACTTGAAACATATTAATTATTCTATCATTTAATAATGGATTAAATATAGAATGTATAAAATCTTCTCAGATATACAAAATTTTATATTATTGATTCCTTTGTACTAATTTATTCACTTATAAGTTGTAACAAATTTTCGTATTATCTAAAATTTAACATTTTGTTTAAAATCGCTGTTATGATATTTTTCATCTACATAATGAAATATTTAATTTAATTCTTTTGTTGGAATATTTATGTAAAAATATTATTTGATAAATCGTATTGTTAAATTATAAAATGATTTCAGAATTCTTACTTAAGACTAGCTCAAGCAGAGATTATTTCCATTAATTTCTTAGATCTATTGTTATTGTTTATCTATAATTCTTATTGATACGAGAACTTGGCATTCATTATGTATTTTTTACAATTTACAACTAATATTTTTTATTCTTTTTATCTAAATGTAAAATTATATAATGTGTTTTATTGCAATTTTTATCTTTGGTTAAATCATATAAATTATTGTGGTAATGTTTTTATAATGAATTTTATCAATATTAACGATGTGATAGTCCGAACATAGAAAAAATTGACCATAAACTTTAAGCGTTATAGACCAAATACAAAAAATTTCTCACTAGAAAATGATATTTTATAATTTTCTTTACTAGTTAGAATATTTTATAGAAATTCATTGAAGATTGCATTTGTAAGATAAGAGTATACCGTGAAAAGTGTGTTTCGTTCTCTTAGTTATATTAATCATTGACTATTTAGAAACTTTGTATTAATTAATTAAGAAAAATTCTTTAAAAATAAGTTTTTAATTCTATGAATAATAAATAATTCATAAAAACAAGTAATATCTATTTTCAATTAAAGAGTCAAATAATTTGATCCAATAAGATTAAATCTTTATTGCACATAAAAAGGTATTATTTCTAGTTGTCATTTACATAATTAATTGTTTACATAACTAACAAATATTTATTAATTAATTTTTTTTAATATTATTTGGAACTTTATAAATAAGAAGTAATCGATACAGTTGAGAAATATATAAATATATGTTTTTATTTAATAAGGTTATACAATTTTAAATATAAGGTTAAGTGTAATATTCTTAGATTATTTAATATTAATGAAAGAGTATACGAAGTTTGTATTTTAAGTATCTGATTGATTTACTAGGCTGTTGAGATTATTATTATTATAGATTAATTCAATTACAATTTGAAGTTTAGATTTATGAATCCTAGTTAACCATAAAAGGTTTATAAATAAATTTAAAAATCATATTCACTATAAAATTTTGTATTTTCAAAATAATATTTTTATTAATTTACAAAACGTTACATAATCTTTTAATTTTGAAAGGAGCATAAATTTGTGTGCAAGGTATAATATTCTAGAATATAATAACAATATATTTATTTAATTCATTAATGTTATCAAAAATTAAAGAAAAATAAATTTATGCTATTTAGTCGTTTAGTATACAAAATCATTTTTTATATTTTTACAAAACTTATATAATTTAAATATTACTATAGTTGAAATATTAATAACTTTAGGCTTTTTTAAAACTCTATTAGGATTGGTGTTTGTCATTTAACCTTAAATTTTATCTTATTTTTTAAAATTAATTAATAATTATTTGTAGTTGTTTCCTAATATTCTTTTGTGATACTTTTTTAAAAAGATTGTTTAATATTACTATTAGAATATAAACAATATATATTATGGACAAAATTTAAATGTTCTACAGAAATATAATTATTTGTTTTGTATTATACATGTTCACCAAATATTTTATTAAAAATTTATTGTAGGATTTTTATAAACGTAATTCTTTTTTAAATTTTTAAATTAATTACATCAAGAAAATGTATAAAAGTTTTTTATTCAATTTATTGTTTTTGTGATCAATGTATACCTACATGAAAAATCTTATTTTTATATTTTAATCATATGATGTATATTTATGTCCCTAAATTATAAAATCCTTAAATAAGATTATTGGCACTTTTCCATTGATTTTATTTTTTTTTAAGATTCATGTGCTTGCTTACAATCACAATACATATTTAAAATATTATAAAAGTGATTTTGATATATAGATACCTAAGATTTCGTAAATATTTTAATGATGATATCATGATTCATAGAATGTTGATTTTCATATAGTAAAGACCTTTTAATATTTTTCAGTACTGTTGTATATTTTTTAATGTAATAGAACATTGGAAATTCGAACTCTATCAGGTTATCTATTACTGCAAAATTTTAGTTAACAGCTCCATTTCTTACATGAACTATGAATATATTTTAGTTATTTCTTTTTCATGTTTTACCA
This sequence comes from Ceratosolen solmsi marchali, assembly GCF_000503995.2. Lineage (NCBI taxonomy): Eukaryota > Metazoa > Arthropoda > Insecta > Hymenoptera > Agaonidae > Ceratosolen > Ceratosolen solmsi. The sequence goes on from NW_011948443.1 coordinate 134,846, forward strand.
TTTTTGTTTTTAAAATACGAATAATTATTTGACAATTCAGTAAATAAACTTTATCAGTATATATTATATTAGAAAATCTTAAATATAGATTTATTGATCTAAAATATACATTTATATTTTATATTTCCAAATCCAATCATATATAATGAACACAATATTTTCATGTTTAGTCAATTAATCATTTTAAAATAATTCATATTGACTGTATGTATTTAAATCAAGTTAAATCATTCAGTTATAAGCATCCTCTTAAAATTTTATATAGTACTTTCACAATTCTTTCATATTCTTTTTTATATTCTTTGTAATTGTATTACAATCTCATATAAATTAAATAATTCTATAATTATAAAGTATCTATAATTTGTTACTAGCAGTTAAGACGATTAAAGTTAAAAAATACTGATTTAAAAAAAATCAAATTTAAAGAAATACATAATGTTAGGCAACCAAAAGATTTTTGCGAATCAACATGTGTGGAACACGAATTAATTAATAAAAAGCTTTAAAAATCTTTCGAACATATATTTGTGAAGATTAGAAAAACTTTTGTGCATTTAAAATATGATAAATTTAATAATAAACATTAATTAAGAATTTTAAATCTTATTAATTTCAGTATTTACAATGGCAGCAACAATGCCTATTAATCCAAAGCCATTTTTAAATGGATTAACTGGAAAACCAGTAATGGTGAAATTAAAATGGGGTCATGAATATAAGGGTTATTTAGTGTCAGTTGATGGATATATGAATGTGCAATTGGCAAATGCAGAAGAACATATAGATGGTAACTGTACTGGCAGTCTTGGGGAGGTTCTAATAAGATGTAATAATGTAATGTATATACGTGGTGTTGATGAAGAAGATGAAGAAGGTGAAATGAAAGATTAACCCATATTATAATTTTTTAATTAATAAATAATTAAATTATAAATTATTTAGAATGTGTTTGTTTTTTGTAGTAAAAAATAAAACCAAATAAAGAACAAGTAAACTTCCAATAAATATGTATTATAGACTCAGATGTAATTTATCAAATGTGATTATATGGTAGAAAACATATTGGAATTAATATTTGTAATATATATTTAAAGTTGTAGTATATATCTGTAATACATTTAAAATATTTAATGGTAGCACTAATATTTTTTAATTTAAAATATGTAAAGAAAAATTTAGTTGAGTTATAGAAATTTAGCAATAATGCTTAGATAATATTTACTAAAGTTTTAATTTATATATTACAAATAATGGATGTAAGCAGGTATACGCCTATCTAAATTTATTACTACATATGTATATATGTATTTATATAATTAGTTGAAATTTGTTAGGGATTCCTAAAAATAAAATAATTAATAAATCTTACAATATTTATATTAGGTTTTTTATATTTCTTCAGTATATAAGTTTCAACATGTCTGGTTAATAATAAGGAATTTTGCGAATATAAAAACTTGCGGTTACATTTCCGACCTATTGTCTTAATTTGCGTGTACCCCCTTTTCTCTTTTTCGGACTACAATAAAACATGACTCATTTAACCATAGTGAATAATTAATGAAGTTCCATTCAGTATATAAGTGAAGAAATTTGAAAAAGCAGTGAAATGAAAACGGTTAAAAGAATGTGAAGAATGGAAGAAGTATAACAATGAAAAACTACTGTTTATATGATATTGAAAACAATTTTTATTACAATAAATGGACAAACAAAACAAGTTGAAAAAATATTTTCTATAAAGAAAATAAAAAAATGATATTTTAATATACCAACATCATTTAAAAATATATTATAAGTTTTTATACTATTATAATGTTATATATATAATTATAATTTATAATGTTACACTATTATATTTTGTTTGGTAAATATTAGTGGAATGTTGATTATGTAGAATATATATTAATTGATTATATAAATTAATTGAATAAGTAATTAAAAAATTACATTGATAACAAAATTGTAAATATAGATTTGCCAATTATACGTGTGCTTGGATCATTACATTGCTGATTTTACGTGCGAGATAGGTAACCTCTGTTTAATAAGATATATAAACAGTACAAATAATTCACAGTTTATTTTGTTCATTTAATCGAATCATAGCAGATTATCTCTAGTAGATTACCGATAATATTATTAAAATTGATGAAAAATTTAATCCTTGTTTTGTGCTCATGACCTCCGCTGCTTTTCTGACTAAAGAATGTAAATAATTTAAAAAGAAAATTTTTTAAGTATAAAAATGTGATTTATGTCTGAAAATATAATCTTTTAAAATTCTATATTATTGTGAAAAAAGGTTTATCAATAGAACTTAAAGAGTACTTTGTCGTTTTATAATGTTAATAACAGATATGAGGTTCGTATTATTGATAAAATTTATTATTAATAGTTAAGCACACGGAGATGTAATTAGTTTTTATATTGTATTAATTCTTCAATAAAAATAATCATTCAAGAAATCTCATGGTATTGGTATAACCGATTTCAATTGGTTATATGTGCAACTAAATCGATTTTAGAAATAAGACTTTTCTATATCTATAAATTCTAATAATTGTCCATAAATTTTACTAATAAATAAATTGATTAAAACAATAATAAAAACTTAGTTAAGTAAAACGCGATTTCCTAATATTTAAAATTTTTTTTGAAAATATAATGTACGTTTTATATTTTATATAAATTTAATTGTAAATCAAATAATAAATTCAAGTAAATTGATATACGTATAATTCGATTTTTTAAATTTATTCTACCAAAAAGCGTATATATAAATATATTTAAATTACTTTCGTATCGTTTGTAATTTTACTTTTACCCTTTTCTGGGAAATAAAATATTTCCATAAATCAGAATTAACACATTTAGACAATGTGTTTCAGCAATATAACCAATTGTTTTTCTATAGATTATTATAAAGTAATAATCATCCAATTTACTAATATATAAATATTTTAACCTAGTATTTAAGTAGCATTTGCGAAAAAATGATTGTAAATTTATTTATTTAGGCAATTGAATTTTAACAGTAATTAATGCATCTTCAAATTTCATTTTAGATTAATAAATATTAACATGCCTAGTTCAACAACTATAATAGTTGAAATATATTAACATCTAATACTTCATTGAAAATATATAATAAAATCATAGTTAGTGTTGATTCTTGCAAGTGAATAAAAATGTAATATAAAGTAATTGTAAATATACAAGATTAAGATAGAGGTCAGTCTTGAGAATAAACCTGCATTTAATTATGTTTGAAACTTGTGTTTGCATTATTGATGGATTTAAAATTTGAATTTTTATCAGTCATGAACATTTTTTATATAAAAATGAAAATAAAAATAAAATAATTTTGAAACATTTAAGAATATTAACATTAATATTTGCGCGATGTATGACGCCATAAATGGATGTAAAAATTACTAAGCTGATAGAAAAATTGAAGCAAAAAACTACAACAAATTTTGTAGTTTAACTACAACAAATTACAACGAGTTTTATAAAAACAGATATTTATTAAAAGAAAAGACTTTAAATATAAAGGATATCTTTTACATCACAAGTTCGAATTATTTAAACAGCTTTAAAACTATACTATCTGTCTGAGATCAGACTAAAACGCTTCCCTGAGATGAATAAGGGAGGTTTGCTGGCACGTGGAATGGACAATGCAATAATTCAATACTGCCTTTGTATGAGTTCGTTTTCCTTTTATTGAATGTAATGATATAATAAATAATCAGTGGTTTATTAAGGTGAGATTGAATGAATGATACAATTAATGAGTGAGAGTTTCTTCAGGTAATGTGAGTGATGATAATCTTATAAATGTATTCTTGTGTGTGGTGCGTGATTCACGCCTCCGATTGTCGCTACCGATGAGCTGGAGAGGCTTGAGTGGGGCGCTCGTGTATGACGTCACTGATGAATGGCAATGATGCCGTGGTTTGGGTATTGCTGCTTACTGAGTTCACGGATCCGTGTGTTAGTGATTCGTAAGAACGTGTATAATAGCGTAGTTTACGTGTGTGAAATCGATCTCAGTTGTATTGATAGTACGTAAGGACGTGTGTAATAGCGTAGCTTACGTGTGTGGAGATAGATCGTTGTGTATTGGATGTGACCTCTATATAAGTGGTGTTTGACTTGTAAGACGGCGATTTGTGTGAATTGAAGGCGATCTCTGTGTAAATGGCGTTAACTTGTAGAACAATTATTTGATCTTGATGATTGCTTGATTGAATTAGTAAGAGGAGATTTTCTCGTATAAACTAGTTGCGTCGATAGTGCACCGGTGGCCGTTGCTATGCCGATATTTGTAGTGACGGCAACAGGGCATAGACTCGTAGATTTCATTTATTATTACTTTTGGAATTATAGTAGTATATTCGAGTTTTTTCTGTTATAAGCATTTTTTGAGTCCGTTAGTCATTTTTTACAAAACAAATGCTCGCGCGCTCATACCTCTCCCACTTTTTATTCCGCTTAAAAACTACTGCAATCCACAACACTATCTATAAATCGGGCTAAATTTATGGCAATCAACAAACTTTAATTAATTATATTTAAAATATAACAAAAATATAATTTCAGATATTTAGAACTTACAAAGTACAAGATAAACCAATAAATTAATATGATTAATGTGACTTTGAATTATCATGAATACTTGTCTATTAATAGAAATCAGAATTAAAAGAAGTATGTTTTAAATGAAAAATTAAATTTTAGATCAATTAAATAAAATTATACTTTATACATTTCAATAAACAAAATACACATATATATTTATGTAATTGAAGCTTTAACAAAATATTTTATTTTAGTAAAAATTTGTTTGAATAATAATTATTATTCAATTAATTTTAATTCAATTCATATTAATGCTTTGTAGCATCAATTTTACACTCATAAAAATACTTCTAAGAAACTATAAAATTAACTTCATAGTCTATATTATTATCTTTAAATGGTAACAAAATAAATAAATAAATGCAATATTGTTTTCACGATTATTTATTTAGATCCAGAGTTTTCAGTATCTGCAGCAATTTATTACATTAAAATTAATACAATAGTTTTTTTATTTACATTATCATTTAAAACATATATAAATACAGACGATTTAATAGAAAAAATTTAAATCAATAAAATTATATGTTCATTTAAAATACTTTCTAATTTTTATTATGCACTTATAATTAAATTAAATAAAAAGCTTTAAGTACCGAATGCCATTATTCTAAATGTTTTAATATTAAATAATCTTTAAAATACAAATCAATTTATATAGACAATACATTTTATTAATATTTAATAATTAACTATCAGCATAAAGCATAAAATGTAAATTTATAATTAAAAACTTTTATACATTTGTTAAATAATTCTTGATATGGATATTCTATAAAATGTTTTTTTACATTCGGATTTAACTTTATTATCTTATGTATTAAAGTTATTAAATGTTTACAAAAAAAATTGAAAATGATATTGAAAATGCATCCTAAGGCATGTAATGATTTTTTCAATATCTTTCAACACTTTGCTTAAGTATTATTGTAAATTGTATGTTCATTTGGATGAAGATCTAAAGATATATGAGGGAGAGTATTTAGGTTATACGTTTGTGTTTGTGTGACAATAGCAGATTTTTTTATTTTAAAATTTTCATTGCATTCTATAGATTGTTTGTCTTCGCTATTTGATTCGATTAAACCTTGAGGATCCGATAAATCATCTTCTTCTGGTCCGAGATTTCGAAATCTAACGAAACCGTCTTCGGCTACTAACATTGTGGATCCAGAAGTGGAATTTTCATTAATTTTGTGTAAATTATCAGATTTACAAAGTGTCTGCATTTCAGTTCTACATTGACCAAAAGAACTATGCATTTCTTGAGGAAAATGTGTTATGGTTCCAGATTTTCTACTAGAACGCCTTTCAAATGTATTACTTGTATTAAGGTGCTCTGTTAGAGTATTTAGGGGAAAACTATCATCATAAACTTGTTTGCCAGTACGTATCGTATAATTCTGAATGGCTTGATTAGTACTACATATGGCTGGATACATAGAGTCATCCATATTTTCTGTTGACGTAGAACTACCGCAAGGAAAAAGAGCAAATCCTGTATGTATAGCATGTTGTTGTATTTGCTTTTCTCGAAATTGAAATTGTGATAAACTTGCAACCCAAGCTAGTAAACCACACATTAATAATTCAATAAGTCGAACGGAAAATTCCCAACCCCAACATCGCCAAGAATATCGTTGCAAACGTTCCTGCACACCAAAAATATCATATAATTGTATAAATCCCATTAGTATAAAAAGCAAAGCGGTAGCAATTGTTGTTGTAATTGCAGTATTTAAAGTTGGCGTTGTAAAATCATTTCCTATATGACTATTAATAGACTTTGTGTTAGTGATAAGCAACTGAGATCTTATCACACGATAAACGTACATATAGGATAATCCTAAAATTACACAAATAATTATGTATATACACTGACAAATTAAAGGTAGAATTCTCGATTCATCTGTATAACCAAGCAAATGCCCAAATACATGGAGAGAAACACATAAAGTTATATGCATAAAAAAAGCAATTGCAAGAATTAATGGAGATGAAAATTTATTTCTGTATAAAGATGGAATTGCTGAACAACGAGACATATAGAGTATTAATGTTGCAAATGCTGCAGCAAGCAATGAAAATGGTAAAAATTCGAGAACTTCTGAAAGCGTCTTTGGAAGAGAATGATTAAAATTATATGCATCATAAAATAAATAAAAACATCTTAAAGTGCATATCATTGTTAACAATAAATGAATAGATAAGAAATATGATTGTGTTAAAAGATTGGTTGCATCATCAAATCGAACTATTTTATAAACAGAATATAAAGCTACTAAAGTAAACATTGTAGCTGTCAAATATGCATGTAACGACCATGCAATTTTTAACGCTGATTTAAAAGGATAGTCGTCCGAATGAGTTAATATATTCTGAATCTTACTATTAAAATTAGGCGTTTTTGATGTTATCGGTGGAGGTTGGGGCTGTGGATAAGAAAGGCTTTCACCGTTGATGACATCATTATTGCGAACAATATATCGTTCATCGTTCTTATTAAAATTTTTATAGTTATTGTTATCATCATCTTTATTATCTTTTTTCGTATTTGACAAAGTTATAATTGAAGAATATGTTGAAGTCTGATATATATTATCAGTTGATTTTATTATTAACATAGTAGTAGATGATTTTTCAGTTATTGATTTTGTAACCATGTAATTTGAGGATGATTTTGTTGAAATTGGTTTTAATAGAATTTCTGGAATATCTTGCTTTCGACCATTACTACCTGATAATATCCTTGAAATACTAGTAAATTGCAGAGATGGTATAAAATCTGTAGTATCATTAGAATCTTTTTGTTTATCTGATATTTCAAACGAATTTTTAATTAAAGCATCGTGTTCTCTTTTTTTTTCCAAAGTAAGCCTCTCAGTATTTTGAGTAGTATTCTCAATTAGGTCTGGAGGTTTTATAGGTATCCTTTCATGTATAGGAGTAAGACTTGGTGGCGGTATAGGTCGTCTAGAATTCGAATGTATATCTAAGTTAGTTCCTCTAAGTGTTGGTTTATCAGCAAATGGATTAGCATATTCAGGGGGTAACGGCGGCGTAAATAAAGCTCTTGAAGGAGGCGCATACGAAGGTAATTCACGAAACAATGGAGAATTAGTTGCTCTTGGTATTAGCATAGGAAGTATCATAACAGAAGTTGCACGTAACGTAATTGTTGGCGATGGAGAAGTTGAATGTATTGAACTTCGTGATACTTGAGCTTCAAATGCAGGTACACTTCGTTTCGTCGTTCCAGAACTTTGAGCAACTTTGTTGAATATTGCTGCAATATTTTTTTCTAACGTTGTATAATCCAAGTTAAAAGTTGGATTATTTGTTTCTGTTTCGCTTGCACTAAGTGCGAGTTCATTTCTCAATAAAAAGCACAATATTTGTAATACTAACATGTGCATAATTGAATACATTGATATTTAATAACAGCTGCAATATAAGCTGTAAAAATCACGAAACGAACAATCGAATATTATAAATATTTTTATAAGAAATTTTACCAATGAACATCGTGATTGTGCAACCTGTGACTGAGAAAGTAAAATGCTATACAAAAATTCATTTTATCAATTAATATTTACTTATATACAAAAACTATCATGATCATTATTAAGAATAGCTTACTATTGTTAGCTTTTGTATATATCAATTGATTAAAAATTCATTTTGAAAAATTCAATTCCTTGTCTGAAGAATCATAGTTTTTTCACTGTCAGTAAATTTTCTATTTTCTATTTATAATCGAATTTCATTTTAATCGAAATTTGAAATAAATATTTTGATATATTACACTATATTTACTTATATAATGAAATAGAAACAAATATATAATTAATTCATTTTTATAACTAGTTTGATCGAAGTATTTGTAAAATTCAAAGGGAATATCTATACTTAATATTTGGCGGGCACATTCCGCCAATATAGTAATGTCAGTCCATCTGAATCATCTAAAACAAAAATTTATATTTATATAAAATAATATTAATTTATATAAAATGGAAGTCTGAATATTACAAGTTATATTATCATCAATATTTTTTTAATTAAAGGCTAATAAAAAATTTCTAATTTAACAAAATAAAAATAGAATTAATTTTTTTTATATGTATTAATACTCAAATTTATTTGTTAGATTAGTTTTATTAACAATGAAACCTTAAACTTGTAGTAATCCATATGTAAATATCTTTGTTATATGTTTACATATAATTAAGGTAATGTAAGCAACAGACTGATTAATTTTTTAATCAATTAATATACTTTGACATAACATAATTATAATTTTCATGGAATAAAATAATGAAAATTATATTACATATAAAATTTAAATATATTATCTTATTAATTCTACGTAAGTATATATGTATTCTAAAAGCAGCTCAAAAATTTTAAAAACGTTTTATGGATTAAGTATTATTAAATTAACATTTATTTATCCCTTTTATTAATTAGATAATTTCATTATTTTATTTATTTGAATTACAAGTGCAGATATTCTTCTCTATGAATATTAACATTATCTTTTATTAGTCTTAAAATAAACATTAAATGAAAATAATAGTAGCTACTAAAAACTGTATACTAAAATTTAGGAATATACCGTAATTCATTTTTTTATTTTATACATATTGAAATAAATTTATAAAATTCTTTGGCTTTCAACACAACACTTAGTACATTTACATTCAATTTAATTTATTCATATCTTTATTTATTTTTATTTATTTAGTTTAATAATTGCTTAACATCTGTTAAAAGAAATTTACTCAACAAAAGTAGTAAGACTAAATTTGTTTTTGTAAAATAATTTTTAATAGATTTATAACTTTCTTAATCACAGTATTTAAAAATTTTAAAAAGTTTTCATTCATTATTGAAAAGTTCATATACGAAAACAGGTATTGAGAAACAATAAAAAATTTTTTGATCAATTGGTATCCGAATTATAATTGAATACCAATTAATTATAATAAAAAAAAGCATGAAAGTATAAGTAGTAGATACTAAAATTATATAGTATATAATATACAGTATAAATATATAGAAATATATATAAATAAGGAACAATTAATTATTTAACAAAATTTTATTTAAGCTAACAACCAAAAATGACGTCAGACAATAATTATGAATATTTTTAATACAATAAATATTTTAACAGCGTTAACAGATTTAAATAAATTTTAATTATATTTTTTTTATTTAAATACTTTATTTAAAAACATTAATTGAAAAACAATTATATTTCACTTTTGTGCTATAATTATTAAATAAAAAATTTAAAATAACTTAATAAATATGTACTTATACTTATAATTATAATGTAACCTCTAAAACAATTATTTTTTATCGAAGTTATATTTTATATAAATTTTTTGACCAATTTATAACTAATTTTAAATTAGAAAAGACAAGAAAATTTTTTAAATATAAATATATTAATTTAAATGAAAATATACTAATCACTTTAAAATATATTTACAAAAAAAAATATCTAAAATATATGATTTTATAGTTATGTATTATTTAATAGTTATAGTTATATATATATAATACATTTTTTAGAAATATTTTAAAATTTTACATTAGAAAATTTAATATAGATAAATCAAATATTATAACAAATACAATACAACTAATGTGTAACAAATAAGTTTAATAAAAGTAAAAAAGTTTAACCAATTGTATTAAAAATATTACTTCAATATTTAAAACCAAAAAAATATGTCGAAAATAGTAATTACTTTATATAATGATCAAATGTAATATATGTTCAAACAAAAAGTACAATTAAACTGAAGAAAGTGAAACCACTCATCACAGTTTAATGTTGAAAAAACCTGGAAAGTAAAAATTTAAATATAAATAATAAATACGAAAAAGATAAATAATATAAAAATAATAGGTTTTGAATATTTTTATATAATAAAGTGAACATATTGTATCTGAAATAAAATAGCAAATTTTTGTTTCACAAATAAAAGAAAATATTAAACAGATTTTAAACATAATTTAATCGTGTAAAAACTATCATACATGAACATTATTTTAGACATTTATTTTCTTTTACAATAATTTACATTGAGTACTATATAATAAATACTTACTTCAATTAAATTATGGTAATTTAATCCAACAACCTAATTCGAAGGTAAGAATTGAACAAATATTTGACAAAGAACAACTCAAAGTAATTTAGTAAGCACACTTAAAAATGGCTGCTCCATAAGATTTGAACATATTTTTATTTCATGAAATAGTTTCAGTCATTTCTAATTATTGCCATCAACTCTTAAATATTACTTTTTTCGATCTATAATATTCACATATTAATAGTTCTTTTCATATTTAATATATAGTATAAAATAAAATTGCTTTCTATTTATATTAAATTCAGACTGCCATTACATTCATCACTTTCGCGACAGACGAATGTTTGTACACATTCTATAAATTCGTTTAACCTTGCATTTAAATAAAAAAAACTTTATCCACAGACTTAATGAATACATTAGATTTATTCTTAACAACGTATTAACGTTTAGAACGCTTAGATTAATAATTCATGTCATTAAATCGCACTATTCAACTCAATCAGATTCGTGTGAAGATAGAATACAATATATGTGTATATATACACAAACACATGCATGGAAATATATAAAGCACTGTGAACGTTCCACCATTTTGGAACTAAATTTTATTTAGTTTTTTTGTAAGGGTATGCTACAGTAAATTATGTCTACGAGATATACAAATAAATTAAATTGTTAGAATGCATTATATTTCAAAAATAAATATAATTATAATTTTTTCCAATTTTTCAAAGATAAATATATTCAAATATATTGAAATTTTTATAAAATTATATATATTAAAAAGTAACACTATTCAAACATAACAATTTAAGATTTAGCTTAAAGATAATAAGTCAAATAATGTTTTAGATAAATCATCTTATGTAAATTACGGAAAGAAGAACATTAGACATAAAATACAATTTTACTGAGCATGCGTATTACTAAACCATCAACCGAAGTGGAATACTGAAAGATTGAAATACCGTGGATTTATTTTTTCTTAAAAAATTTCTTTACCAATAAATCTTTATTTTAATTTTAACATGTAAATAATATAATACTTATACTATCGCCAACATATTTGTTTTTGTAATTTTTTATTTTTAAATCGTAACACAACATATTTTCTTATAACCTAGAATGAAAGATATATTTATTTTACTAAAAATAATCTAATAGTTAAAAAAATTGTAAAATATTGTTTTTTTAAATATAATAAGTTGTTATATACTGTAATAATTTAGGGGAAAAATAATTAAACATTTTGTAATTTTTCAATACTATATTTTTTAAACTTAATATTTTTATTTTTATTATTTCAATTTATTCAATTCAAACTTATTATTTCAATGATTTCATTTAAATATCAAATAAATATAATCAGTAAGCAACCTTTTTATATTTTCTTTCGATATTAATAATTCTGTTTTAAAATAGTGTCCCCTAATTATCAATCGATCACAATTAAACTTCGATATTCATTAACCATTTCTATCATTATAATTACTACTCCGGTACTTTTTTATATAATTACCCTAGTAATTGATCGAAATTGTGCAAGTAGGCAATTTATTAGTGCATAAATTTTGCAATGTTAATTTTAATACTTCATTAAATGTTTATCGTCTTTCTTTAAATTCAAATGACAGTAGTTAAATTAAATTTTATCTCTAAAAATCATTTAATAACAGTATTATTTTTAATGCCATAGTACATATATTTCTTTTTCAAATTATTATTTCTATATAACAAATTAATATTACATTTATCAATCCAAATCAGTATTTTGATGTCACGTAATCACTTCATGCATAATAAAAATAATAATTCATTGCTATTTATATAAGGAACCGAATGATTATCTTTTACTTGTGAAATTACTAACGAATTTAGACAATTGTAAAGAAAGTTACAGCGAAATATAATTTGTATATCTATATTTTTTGCTACTAGATAGGTAACTTACTATTCAAGATTGCGTATTTCTTATTCATTTTTCATTTCATTATAAATATGTGATTTCTTCTATCTAAAAGTATATTTTATTTAAATTTATAATATTTATAATATTAATATTAATAGTGATATCTGAAAGATACAAATCTAGAATACTAATTTATCTCTTGAGATGAGTTTTTAAATTTAAACTAAATTGTCGTACATTTGAATGAGTCGTCATTCAAAATAGCAGCAGGATCATGAAACTGTATAGGTTATATATATGCTTATAAGGAAAAGATAACTACGATCACTGAAAAGATATTTTAATATGTGTATAAAACATATTATAGAACGCTGAAATATTTTGAAATAAGGTTTATGATTAATAGAGGGAAAGTATGAAAAAATCTTATAAAAGAGGGAATTTTTATCTATTTGAGTCTGATAAAAGATGAATAAGAAATAAGTAAAAAAAACAAATGAATAGTAGATGACTCAAGTAATAAAAAGAATAAACACTTTACCAAAATGTAATTTCTTTTGTAAGTTCTATGTAAATTGTATTGTAATTATTTAAATTATGTTATCGATCATTTACTTTTATTTTTCTAATTTATAAGATGTATAGAGAATATATACCTATGAGAATGTTATAAGGATGTATTTATAAAAATGATAAAATTTGATGTTATGTATTAATAGTATGTATTCCATTATTGACTTGTTGATTTTTCTAATATATACATAACAGATCACTGTTTTGCACGGTAATTATTTGTATATATAAATATTAATATCTTTACAATAATTGAAAATAATGTTAATAAATTTTATAATAATGTTAATATTTTTTTTTAAAATACCTTTAAAAAATTTTACATAATAATTTATAAATACATTTTAACGTAATTGTAATTTAATGCAATTATAATTAGAAAATTTATTAAATTATGATTAAATAGTTTATTTATTTTATTTATTTTATATTTTGATTCTATTCCCTTTTAAAACAATGTGAAATATCTACAAAATAGTATAAGAATACTTTAAAGATTAATATAGTTTTTAAAAATAAATTCAATAAATAATTTTGCTTTTGAAGTTACAATGAATTTTATTTTCAAAATTAATGAGTATTTTTAGATGGAAATCTGTATTTGAAATTAAAAAATTTATTTAAAAAATATTAAAAATGTCTAATCTTTTTCAGTGAAATAACTTCGTATTAATAAACAAAGCTAAATAAATATAACAATATATAAAATACTTAATATTAAGTACTAAATAATGAATAAATTAAGAAAATTTATTATTTTTATGTAGTATATCAATTTAAATTTATATTTGCTTAATTTTTTATGTTTATTAAGGACTAATTAATTAGATGATACCAAATTATAATTTTATTTTAAAATCATGATATACTTCCATGCTTAAAATCATAACTATATATTATTTTATCTTTTTAATACTAATTGAATATCCTCCTATTTCATCCCATGTTTAAACATTGCATAATTATTTAATTAAGCAATAGCGAATTCTTGTTTTAAATTGTTTTTTTATATTTATTAATTTATAATATTTATGCTTATAAAATAAGTTACTCTTGCCTAAATATATATAAATGCTTTATACAGCCACTGTCGTAAATAATGTAACTGTAGTATATTATTAGTATTTAGTTTATAACATTATTTAATTATATGGATTATCTATAATATTTTTTCCGGATCAGTATAATAATGAATTGATAATGTAAAAGGAAAATGATTTTTACTTATATATAGTGTATTTCTTAATTGAAAAAATGAATATGGAATATATTATTCACAGATTTAAAATAATTATAATTTAGCATATTATTAATAAAGAAAATTTATTATTAAATATTTATTAACATTTATTATTAAAAATATATTAAATGTATATCAATCTAAATGTTTCTGTAAGATTATATTTGCAGACGTGCTGTATTACATATATGTATACACACACAAAAATGCGATTTGTAACTATGAGAAATCTCAGTATCTGACACATACCAGTTATATGAATAAAAAATGGCATAATATTATGAATATAGAATGCCTTTAACAAATATTACTTTGATGAGCGAGAAAAAACAAAAAGTTAGTGCTCTGTCTCTCTAAGGATAGTACTTTTAAAAAAATATGAAGCTAAGAATACAATATTAATTTGTTGGCTTTTTTATTTTATTTTTAATTATAAACGTCAGCAAATAGCAGTAAATTCTATGTGAGGTTGAAACAGAATCTCATTTTGATTTATCAATATTATAATTAATATTATATTATAATCAATATTAAATTAATATTGAAAGCAATAGCAATCATTATAAATCTTATTGCCACGTTTGAAAAGTTCTAGAAAGGGATAGAAGAAATATACTTTTTATTGCTTTTTTATAATATCCTAGAATAACAAAATATGGTTACCTTCTGTTTGTTTTTTTTTCAATAAAACTCTTTTTAACATAAGTGTATATTATTATTATGTATAATGTATTATATTGAAATAGTAATTAATTATTATCAATTAATGTTAAGTATGCTAGACTCAATAGAATTGAGAATAGTAGGCGTTTTCTGAAAATATAGATGACTTATGTTATAATGGATGTTGACTAAATGTTCTTATATTTATAATAAAAAAACAACGAATGTTCAATATTTTATCACGAGTATATAAATGTGTCAAAAGTCTCCCTAAAATAAATTAATTATTTTAAATGTATAAGCTACAATAAATTCTTTGTAATTACTAGAATTATACATAGAAATATTTATCGATCAATGCTGTATTTTAAGTTTAAGTACAGTAAAATATTAATGGTTTAAGAACAAATTAAAGATACTATAAAATAAATAAATAATAAATTAAATAAATATAATGTATTTTAACATTTCGTTACTTTATGTTTCATTACAAAGAAATATCTATACAATTTAGTACAGTAGAGCTTCCTATATTTATTTTTATTTTTCCCTTGTTCCTCTTTATTACTTCTTATTAATATTTAACTATCACTATTGTACAAATTGTAGTTTATATTTATATTTATTGGGTTAAATAAAATATGCAAACTTCTTTCTGTTAAAATCCGTTTTCCATTTTTATTTATTTCTATTATTTCTATCTCTAATATTTAGTCATAGAGTATATTTTCACTCTATAAAACACAGCTGTAAAATTTTTAGACAAAATCATAAATAAATCATTTACACAATCCATCGAAGAAAATAATTACAAGAAATTTAATTAATTTCTGAATAATTAATAATACTCAATATGATTTTAAGAGCATAAAAATTATAAAACAATTAAATCGCGTAACTGTGCAGCTTATAAATTAATAACAAAACTATTGCATCTAAAAATTTATATATTATTTATCTACTTTATAATAATTATATTAACTAATAAAAACATAACATTTATTTTAATTATTTTTTTGGCTTATCATCTAGATTAATTTGCTATTGTTAATAAAAAAATCTTATAACTTTTTACAATCATTTTTTGAATGTTATGTAGTAAATATTTTATAAATATTATAATATAAAAAGATAATTTGTATGCCTGCAAACTTCATTTAAAAAATCAATGAATATATGTTAAAATTAGATCATTCAAAATATTTGTAATGATCATTATTGATTTTTTTAGTATTATAGTAGAGTTAAAAACTAAAAAAGTAGACAGCTTATTTATTATTGAAAAAATTATTCGTGAATAATTTGATATAACTAGAAAATATTTCATATTATATTTTTTAATAAAAAATGCAATTTTCAAGAGAGATCAATAAAGTAATAATAATTTTGTATAACATTTTTATTGTTCTTTTCTATAAAATTTAATTTATCAAAATTGTATAGAAAGTTCACGTATATGTTAATATAAAACACTTAATTAAAAATCATGTAGCTGCATTATTTGAACTGAATCTTCATTTTATAAATATATATATATATATATATATATATATATATGTATTTATATTACTTAGTTTAATGTATTTTATAAATAATATATTTCATATATAATAAATATTTATTTTCTTCAATTTTAGTGTTTTTTTATATCAAATTATCATTGATATGAAATATTAAAATGAAAATAATTAATTAAATATAAACATTAATTCAGTAATAAAATCAATTATATATAAAAAAATAACATTTTTCCAACAGCTAATTCCATGATTCTATTTTTTACAATATATTTTTTTATAATATATTTATAATATTTTTTTTATTTACAATTTAAAATTATTTTGATAAACAAAATTTTTCTTCAACCTGCTTAAAAAGAATATATTTTTTGTCTATTTGATAAACAAATTAAGAGATTCGTAATGAATTTTCTTAATAAAATATTGATAAAACAATATTTAATATATCTAATATTATAAGACAAGAATTATATAAATAAAAATATTTAATATAAATACCGATTCGTTTTATGCGCAAATATATTAAATATCAAATTAAAAATTTATTCATATATATAAATAATACAATTTATGTTACATTCCAATAAAAATGAGTATATAAAAATAGTTTATAATAAATTTTATTTTTCTCGATTAATAATGATTATTAAAAAATTTTTATTCAAATAAACATTGAAATTTCTTGAAATAATTTGTAATGTAAAATTTGTATTTTTTTATCACAAAATAATAAATTATTGTATTAGAATATGTCTAAAATATTTATAATCTACAAAATATTTTCCGTAAATTTATCACTAAATTTAATAAATGAACAAAAATGACACTTTTTATAATTTTTTTTAATAGAAATTATACATTAGTAGCTAAATAAATTAATTTGAAATATTCTATTGAATATTCTATACAATATTAATTCCAAATTATTGATAATTTTTATTAACGTTTAAAATTTATAATACGTATAATGTTTTTATTTACATGAATCAATGTATTATATAATATTCAATATCATTTTATAATATTAGAAATTGTTTAATAAATACGAAATATATCTGTGAGCGAGGAATATATTTTTATTATTTTATTTTATTTTACATAATACAGAAAGTATTACTAATGTACATTTCAATTACAGTATATTATATTCTGGGTGTATTCATTTTATATTATTCATTTTAATCATACTTTAACGTCTTTATTTGAGTTGGTTCTCTCTCTCTCTCTCATCGTTTGTCTATCTATCTTTATTGTATTCTCACCCCCTCTCTTTCATCATTTTCTATCATCCCTTCATATACATACACTTAATTTGTCGTATATCTTGTTTCTTTATTTCATTCTTTCTTTTCAGTTTTCTCTTTCTCTTGCGTTCATACGTATATTTTTCCTTTCTTCTCTTTGTTATATGATAGAATATCTATGGAATGAAACGCACATTTAGTGAATGCTCATTCAAAGACTCTTATCGACTGGTTTCCGTTTTAACTTGTCTCTTTTAAGTTGTTTTAAAGGGTGTGTCGTGTTACGCGATAGGTTACGAAGTATACATATTCTCAATGCTTTAAGAACTATCCAATCGGAATCTTTCGTAGGCGTGGCTGACGAGATCATAGAATGTGATTGGCTTAAACATTGGGGTGGTACAGTGTAGTACTGTATTTTATTTCATATTCCCTTCTCTTTAGTCCTATCCAATCGTAGCTGTCTGACACTCCTTGGTAAGCTTACCTAGCATAATCTAATCTTATTCAATGCAAGTGCAAATGTTGGCAATATAAAAGTTAGAGGCACATATTGGGTTGTGGTAGACCGGCACTTGGTCACCAGTAAACTTAAAGAACAGTCCGATTGAAGCTCCTTTCTTGCATACACATACCCGTATATTAATACAGAGAGAGAGAGAGAGAGAGAGAGAGAGAGAGAGAGAGCGAGAGAGCGAGCGAGGCAAAACGCACATATCCAATCTTAATCCACATATACATAGATACACAGGCATACGCATGCACACATCTATTCGTGCAAACATACTTTCTTTCATATGTGCATAAATACAAATATAGCTTCATATATATATCAACACATAAATATACGTGCTTACACACTCACGTGCTTTCTTATTTAACGGTGTGTACGCGCATGCACATAGCCTTATGCCCACATACGCGCGCGCGCACGCACACACACACACACACATATAATATTAGCCAATTTATTTTGTAATAAATTATATTTAAATAAAATTAACTTGAATTTTTCGAGTGAATATTCGAATAAATATTAACTAAAATAGTCGCGCATGTGTATCTGTGTAATTTCAATATTTTTTAATAGAGTAGAATGTGATTTTTCATTGTGACAAAACTTTAAATTGGTGTTAAGTATACTATATAAATAAAGATATGCTATTATAAACTAAACTATTTTACTAATATTTCATTATTTAAAAATTATAAATTGATAGTTAAATAGATTCAGTTAAATTATATTCAAAATTATTAATAATTTAAAAACGAAGTCATATAAAACGAAGTCGTTCCTGTAACCGATGGTATAAGATTCAAGTAATTTTCAGGATTATACATGAATTGGTAAGGAATAGTCGTATACTATTTTATTTTATTAATTATATTGAATAGTTTCAAGTGATATTCAAATATTTCCTAAACTTATATTTCTAACATGTAACTTTTTATTGTTTGATACAGCAAGATTTCAATTTTAAGAATTAATAAATAAATCGATTTGCAATGAAATAATTATACATCCTTTATAAAATTATATTTATATTTATTAATATTACTTAAAATATTTTTTACTGATTTTCTATAATTTCGTTAAAAAACGAAGCTGAAACATTAAAAAAAACTATTCAAAATATAAAATAAACACAAAAATATTGTACTGTTCAAATATTTATACATTATTTCAAATTATGCTTGTTTTATAGATGGCTAAATTACTACTTTTATAATAAATAATAAAATATAAAACAATCTTAAGACAGTGTAATCTTAAAAGTAACTTTTAAGTAATATTCGACTAGTATATATAATTTATAATTCTTTTAATTAATATTTTGATTTAATTTTTGAAGATAATATAACAAATGAAATGTCGTACAAAATATCAATGAAAATAAAGCAACGCAATCAAATAATGAAAAATTTTTTATTCTCAAATTATCTTTTTTTCTATCTTATTTTTATTAAGTTTTGAAAAACGGTTAAAATATGAACATAACAATATAATGTATATTTTAATTTTCTTAGAAAAATTATACAACAGATAAAAATAGACTTATATCTGATAATTTTATCTGTGATTAATTTTAAAATAATAAAATGTTAATAAAATAAAATGTTAATAAATATTTTTTCAAAATGTGTAGATGAACTATAGATAGATAAATAGATTTATCATAACATTTATAATAAATATTGTTTTTTTATATATGAAAGTTAAAAACTGATGTACAATTACATTGTTTTCGAAATAAATTGCGTTACATTGACTTTTTTAAACATTTCCAGTAATAAAATTTATAAAAAAATATGGAAATGAAATATATTTCTATTGAATCAAATAAAATTATTGAATAGCAAGTATATATTATTTGCTATATATATATTTTTATAAAAACTCTATACATTTTATATATCAAATAATTATAATTAATTATTTGTCTGTAAAATCGACATATTTAATTACATATTTTATAATGTCATTAGTTGGATAATAATTTATCCAAGCCAAATTAGTCCTATTAATTAGTTTTGATTAAAATACATAAAACAAATATCACATACCCTCTATACACGCACACAGGCATATATATACCATATATAATTAGTACTATAGTAATATTGCTATAATATAGTAACTACAATTTGTATTAGCATTCTTTATCTGGTAAAATTCACTCAATAAATTGTAATCTTATTTTGTTTTAGTTATAAGTGGATATCTTCAATAATGTAGTAAAATAATCGATCTACTTTCTATCTTAAATTAAATGATTTGACTATTTTTTAAGTTAAAATATCAATATAAATTTCTATATAATGAACAATTATAAAACATTGTAATTTCATTTAAAACATATTTAAACACTTTTATTTTTAGTTTAATAAAAATTAGAATTTTTTAGTTAGTCAAATTATTAAAAATTCTATTAGAAACAATTAAATGCAATTGAATATAATAATTATTGATATTTATCTTTGATTGTATTCCTCGACTTATATAATTCACGTAAAACTTTTTATATTATTTTAATTTCGTTAACTGTAAAGTCAGTAACTACTGTATAACTGAAAAGCACACAAATTAAGTTAAATCGTATTAGTCTTTAATTTATATATTGTCACTGATTCTTAGTGTTCCTCATTCCTGATATTTCAGCATAAACAATTTTTTGGCTTCAAAGTATAAAATATTTTATTGTATATATACAATATTGTGTTACATATTGCATCAATAGTTTATAAAAAAAAATTTTATTTTAAACACTTTTTACAGTTATTATTTAAAAATTGAATTCTTAAAATTTTCTTAAAATTACATTTTAGATCTTTTATATAAAATAATATTTTTAATTTTTTATAAGAAAAGAAAAATAACAAATTATTTTTATAAGTAATAATTCATTTTATATTTAATATATTCATTAATATAATCATTGAAATTTTATAAATTTAAATACAAAAATATCAACTTTAAAAAATTTATAAAACAGGTATTTTATTTAAACATAAAACGAATATTAATATAATGTTTTTAAAATAAATATCTTAAAAAACTCATTTTAAATTATGTCCTAACATGTTTAAATGAATTTGAAAATTTAAATAAAGAATTTTATGAAATATTAGAATATAAAAATGTGAAAATAAAACTCTCCATATAATTTAAAACGAATTCTTTGTTTCCTACGTCTAGTACAATATTTGTTTAGTATTACAGATTACATATGTTAAAGTTACAAAGATAGACATTATGTTATGGCGTTTCTAAGGCTCAACATACTGAAATAGTAATTTATGTATATATTGATATATATGATATATAAGATTACACACATAAGATTAATCTCATTAAAAGTAATCATAAATTCAAACATTGAGGTGTCACGAAGTAGGTTTAAAATGGTACTGTAATGTATAATTATAGTTTAAAATGATTGCTCACCTTTAGGTACATATATACATTCACTAAAAATCAAATAAAAATTTACTATTAATACTAGAAATATCTAAAGCTGTAAAAACATATATAACTAAAATTTACTGTAGCGTTTTAAATACAAAAAAGAAAAAAATATAAATAAATATGAACGCATTTGAAAAAAATCAAAAATACAGAAATTGTAAAAGATTCAAATTATCTATTGGAATTCAATATTTCTTAAATAATGATATGAATTTTAATAATAGTAAAATATATTTTATTGATTTCCTAATTAAACTAACATTATTTACTATAACATAAATAGTAATGAGCTTTTTACATAGTTCATTAATATAATTTAAATATAATTTTAGCACATTTTTATTCTTAAAAATATTTATGTTTTATATGAATTTTTAAGCAGTTTAATAATTTATAATGTTTGTATTATATATATATATATAAGAAGCATAATATGAAACGGTAATTATCAATCGCAAAAACTTATTCTACGTCAAAATAAGATTACTATTTTTATATTATTTGAATACCATATTTAGTATTTGAAAATTCTGGAATAATTAGTTTCAGTACAAATATCATTACTTTCAAAAAATGTGAAAACTGATGGATATATTTAGGTTTAAAATCTTCTAAGAAATAGATTCAAATATATAATTTTATATTGCGCATATGTATTGTTACAAACATTGGTTAAATTGGTTATTGGGAATATTATTTAATATTTTAATAAAATTGGATTATAATTCAATAATATTTACTTTCGCTAATAATGAAGGAAAATTTATTAATACATAGTGAACATCAGTATAAAATGTTATATAATAAGAAAAATAGATTTCATTTTTAAAACATAAATTACTCATTCAAACAAAATTCAGAATTATAATAAAAATGAAGATTGCGTATAATCTATTGTAAATATTCATATAAATAATTATAACGTTTAGATCTGATTTGGAAAATTCTATAGTATCATAATTTGTTAAACTGTAATACCGAGATTTATAATAAAATTGAAATTGAAGTAATTTATCTACCAAAATAATTTCTTTTATTTTTAATGATACAAACAGATAACTGAACGAGACATATTTTTAATAATGTTGAATTGTTACATAAATATTTTGTATTTTAAATTTTAAAGTTATTTCATTATTTATCATAATAAAGATAAAACTCATTAATAATTATTCAATACTGAACATTTCAAGCTATAAAATATTTATCTATACTTAATTTGTTTAAAATAAACTTTTTATATATCAAGATCGTAAAATGGGATATTTACATAATTGTTTGAATCCACAAATTTAAATGCAAAAATATTAAAAACATTAAATATTTACTATTCTTTATCAAATTGCCAATTTCTATTAATTATTTTTTTGACATCACATATTTTGAATTATTGAATACTATATATAACTAAACAAATACATTTATTATATTTTAATTTTCAAGCGAAATTTGAAAATTTATAATTTGAATAAAAACATTCATGTATCAATATTATTTTTTTGGAAAGAAACTAACTTATTAAACATCATAAGATACGCACATAACAGAAAATTATAATTGATTTAAAGTTGTAACATGGGAGTAATAAAGAAGTTACAGCGGTAACTTAAAAAATAGTAAATACAAATATAGTATATATAATAGGTATAATTAAGAAATTAATAAGGAAGTAAAAACAAAATTGAAATGTCAAAATTATAAAAAAGTATTTTAAATTAACAATAAATATTTAAATTAAACCATAAAAATGTTTTAAAAGGTATTTAATTAGATTTTATTGTGAATTATTTATGATTATCAAGTTTTTATTTACTTTAAATACTTTTTATGTATTATATATTCTAAAAAATATATTCCAGATAGTCAGATTAAAATTTCTTTTACTATTTATCTCGAAAATAGTTAGCTCGTCTTTTTTTTTCTTTTATACGATTTAACATCTTTTATTTTATTCATCAATGAGTATGATATTATATGTTATTGAAGAAATAATTCAATAATATAATATATATATATATGTGTGTGTGTGTATATTATGTCATTCTTCTAAGCAATAATCAAACGAATTCATAAGCAAAAAAAGCAACAGTTTTTGTTCGTAAAAAAATGGCATAAGAAACTTAGTTTAATATACAAAATAACTGTCCATACGCAATTATGTCAATTATAGTATGTATATATTTCAATAGAATTGTACATAAAAACTAGTATAGGTGGTGTAAAAATAAAAGTGTTTCGAAAGAAGGGTCTAAGCATCATTTTAGGAGCATAAATTGAAAATGTCTTACATTATATGTCATTATTCTTTGAAAAAAGTATAAATAATTGAATATAAAAGAGTTAACAACCATGAAATGTCGTACAAACATCCAATAATGTTCATCAGTATGTTTTATAAGCAAAATTAATTGCGAATTTGCTATTGTAAATATCGTAGCTATTTTGTTCTATATGATAAAAACAGATTTAAATACTGTTAAAATAGTTTTAAAAAGAGCAAATTTATAATAAAGTATTTTTAAACTGTATTAAATTAATAAAATTATTTATTTAAATCACATAAAAATTGCAGCAATAATGAACATGCTATCAGAGATTATTAAATCAATAAATAAATTATATCATTTAAATATGTTAAATAAGAAATAGAACAACAACAAAAATGCTTCTTGTTAAAAACTATTTTAATAACTAATCATAAGAATGATTAATATAACTAGAATCTAATATTAAGCATACTTTTTTTGTTTTGGGAATTATAAAAATGAATAGACTATTAAAAATATGGGTATAAGTATTATAGAACAAGAATACTAGATTGATTTAGACAGTGACTATTTAATTATTTGAAAAAGTATAAATCGATTATTAATTTTAAACGACGAAAAAATAACAAAACTAAGGTTATTAGAGATAATCTTCTTATCAAATTAAAAGTTTTCCTAACGTCCAATGAGAATTTATCGAAAAAAAATTGTAAGGTATAATATTCTTATATACATTAGTTATACAACTATATTTATAGTAAAATAGTAATAAATATATAAAAGTATTTATGTAACGAGTATATCAATTAAAAAATTTATTTGACTATTCTAACAATTTGAATAAACGTATTGTTTCACTAGACAAGAAATATTTTAAATAATTTTAATTTATATTTGTATTTATATCAAATAATAAATGCCAATTGTACAAGTAGACTCAATAGATTACTCATTGACCGATATAATACTAACGAAATATATACAAGTATGAATATATAATGTTAAAATATGATTCCCAAATAACTCAAAAATTCTAGAGATCGATAAATTTCATATTTAATATGTGTATTCTGGTTTCGAGTGTTGAGATAATCATTATTAAATGTTTTATGATGATTGATATAATTGTAACATTACAATATTTAAAATATATATATATTACAACTTATAAAAATATATAAAAAATATTAAAAGTGTTTAAAAGTGTTTAAAAATATGAAAATATTGAGTATTTTACCGTTGTTTTATTATAAAATGAAAATATTTTATAAACATTGATTGCTACATTTAATTAATAAAACTACAAACCATTTTCATACATTTTATTTTAACAACTTGTCTAATCATATGTTTTAAAACAATAAATTTATAAATCTTGATAAGAATCTAAAATTTTTCATATTACAGTCTGGAATATTAAAATAAAATACTTAATGCTTGTAACAATGTAATTATCTATACTTTTTGATAATAAAATTAGGTAAAGATAGTATTTTCACGTTCCATTTAGGTGTAGTTTACTAAAAAAGGAATAAAGTGCATTGTAAATGGGGTTGTATTTCTAGGAGTTAATAAACAAGATTAAATATGAAATGAAAGTGGAAAATTAAGTTGATTTTAAACTTGCTAATAATAATAATGATTGATTTATCCACGCATTAAATAAATACTGGGTACAACACTGTATATGAAAATCTACATACTGTCGAATGAATTCGAATTTTATAAATTAAAAAATAATATCAAGTAACTTATCAAAGAAAAAAAAGGAAAATAAATTCCAACTGATATAGATTTAAAGCTTAAAAATGCCAATTTAATAACATGGTGGTAGTAATGTTTAATCCATTAACAGTAATAAATTCAAGAAATTGATTATACAAATCCTAAAAATCCGTTCATGATTATTACTCTTTTACTAAATAATTAGTATAAGGTCTATAAATTGAGAGCGTTGCAAATGTTACGAGAAATCTCGTAAAAATTTAAAATAAATTTATTAAAATTTATATATAATAGTGTGTTATTTATATTTTAATACGATGAAGAGTAAAATTATCGTATAACAGTCCAAGTGGACATTATTATGCATCGTTTGATATTAATATTAATAAAATATTATATATATTTATTATCAAATGTTTAGTGAATCAAAGTATTATATAATATGCATACTTGAATACTTTATATAATTATCGAAATTATATCATAGGAGATATTTCACTATTATAAAACTTCTGAGGGTGTAGCAGTGTTCGTGAGGAATTGGGATTCACTCAACCAAAATGTTATCATATGTATTTTCTAGATGTAAGGGTCATGACGACGTTTTATATATCGAAAAGCATAAGAAGATCCTGTTATATCGGTGAAAAAATCGAAAATTATAATGAGGACATATATCGCTTAAACACGAATGTATTAGTATACCCAAGACCTTCATGAATAAAAATGTGCAGAAATTTGAAGTAGATGAATAATCATTATAATTAAAAATTAATAGTGAACAATTGACCTGTATGGCACGGTGGTATTTATATAATTAGGTAAAAATACTAATGAATATGTCAACATTTAAAGGGAATGGTCTGTTAACAATTCTAAAAAAGAATATGTTGTCCGTATTTTTGTCATTCGGGAATTTCTTAATTCGTAACCAAATATTTTTATGAACTCAATTGAAAAAAATTGAGTTTCTGCATTCTCTTTGCTTTTATCCCTATAACTTAATAATTAAAATGAGTATATAGCGTAAAACTTCTAACTAATTATCTAACTGAATATTATTATAATAAATTATTCTCGTTTATTGTATTTAATGAAATAACTTCTTACAAATACTAAATAGTATACATTATATAGTATAGTATTAATTAGAAACAATATTTTTTAATCCAAAATTAAAAAAAATTCATTTCATTCAATAGAATTAATTAATTTAATTATTATTATGCATATATTCGGTATGCAATCACAATAAATATTTATTAATATTTTTAATAAATTGTTTATATATTTATTTTTATCTGAAAATAATGTTCAATAAATACAGATTTTATTTATAGAAAATTTTGATTCAATTAACAAGAATGTCGGTACCAAGAAGTGTAGGTGTTGATGTCGAACAATTAATACAACATCAACAATCACAACATGTTTTACCAGCTTTTATTTTACGTGCAAGTGCTGAACGTTATCAACGAACACCAAAATGTGCAAGATGCAGAAATCATGGTGTAGTCTCTGCACTTAAAGGACACAAACGATATTGCCGTTGGCGAGATTGTGTTTGTGCTAAATGTACACTTATTGCTGAGAGACAACGAGTTATGGCAGCACAGGTAATTAATTATAATACATTAAATATATTATAAAATACATCTTTTTATAAAAATAAAACATCAATTTAATTCGTTAAAAATTATTAAAAATTTATAATTATAAGTTAATAAGACTGTATATAAGAAAAAATATTAATTATCACTGTGTCAATTTTATGAATTTTTTTATAAATTCGTCGTATGTGAATGTATAAGTAATTTTATATAATACATGTCAAAGTATTTTACTTTTCTCTCATACACAATCCTAATATAATAACATTTATAATCTAAAATATTTTGTAGCAGACTACTATCATATAAGTAGTGTTAAAAATTAATCTGATATACATTCTGCTTGTTTTTTAAATATACAGTGTCAATATTTAAATATTAGACAATATATATATTCTTTTTAATAAAAATTAAATATATTATTAATAGTGACTTCAAGCATTATTAACTCTAAGCATTATTAAATTTGTAATAATTAAAAATTTTGTATTAAATTATAAGTTATTAATTAGTATATTTATACTAATTATGTCCTTATTTATTTTTATATTAACAATTTTTATTTAATCATATATAACGAGACTATTTCTTTGTATATGTTACATCATATATGTATATACATCATATTTAGGTAATCATACATATATGCACAAATATGTAATATTAAGGATCCATGTAACATTTTTTTTATTAAAAATTAGAATTTCGTGGCTTATATTAAAATATTAAAATATTAATTTGATATAGTCTATTACAGTATTTTATAATAAATATAATACTTGTAATAATTTCAATAAATAAATCCATATCATTTGCACTCAAAAATTACATTACAAGTTTCATTATTCGTTAAAATTGTATAATGCTAAAAAATTACTTAAAGTTTCACCAAATTGTTTTCTAAATAGAATAAAAAGATATAATTAATAAAAAGACATTGATTTAAC
Organism: Ceratosolen solmsi marchali; assembly: GCF_000503995.2. NCBI lineage: Eukaryota > Metazoa > Arthropoda > Insecta > Hymenoptera > Agaonidae > Ceratosolen > Ceratosolen solmsi. The sequence goes on from NW_011948443.1 coordinate 163,274, forward strand.
TATCTTACAAAATATAAATATAAATAAAAGAAATTCCTAACATACAAATAATTTTACATAATAATTAAAAAAGAACTAAATCGAATAAAAGTATATAACAAAATAACTTAATAAGGCAACTAATAATTGTTTAACTTTTTTTCAAGAAAAATGAATGAAATATGAAATCATTTTAAAAATTACGGAAACTTTTCGATAAGCTTTTAATTGAATATTATTTGTCTTTAGTAATGATTGTCACGATATTTATAAGTTGTGTATACTATTAATTTTCCATATTTATACATGTCTTCTTTTGTATATTAATATTGTTTTTATCTTATCATATCATATCAATTGTTTTTATGCATGGTGCGTTTTTGACATTCTTCGCAGTGTATTCTAATAAGTGGATCAAGAAAGAAAGCGCGTTTGTAAATAATATAAATCAATCTTTTTTATCTTTCACATTAAATTGAATACAAATATATTTTTTTTAATTAAAAAATCATCTTATTTATATTTGGATATAAGTATATATTACTTATATCATACTTTATTTTTATTTTACAAATAAAGGCTTATTACATTATCCTTAGATATAGGTTATTGTAATTTCACCGTTGCGAGAATGCATTATTTTTGTTTTATTTCATAAAAAGATAGATTCATTTGAAATTGTTATACAGGCATTGATAGAAAATATTTATAAAAAATTTTTAATTTTTGATAAAAATTTTTCTTTTAAATATTTAAAAAAATTTTGAGTACAATTTAAATAATTAATAAGAGTTGAGAGAAGAATAAACAGACCTCAATATTTTATTTCTTAAAAATTGAAACGAGTTAATTAGAAATTTTCAATGTTCAAGAACGTTCTTTTAATTTTTGTAAACCTTCTCCAAATATATCGACCATGAAAATGCGTAACTGCAGCTAATGCAATTGACATGAGAGAGAGAGAGAGAGAGAGAGCAAATAGGAAAAATGTATGTCGTAATAGTAATATAATAAGGTAGCACCTACAATAAAGTAGGATAAAAAGAGAAATATAAAGTATGCGAGAGCACTAGGAATGTGAGAGAAAGATGTAATACGGCACTGTGCAAAGCGCGTTGATTTATCACTACAGGCATGAATATATTTCACAGATCCTTACAAACTTGTTAATTATTTAAACCAATAAGACATGCACATAGACAAGAGATATGGCAGTTATTCTCGAATTTTATTATAATTGTATTAAATATTACAAAATATGAAAATGCTGATATAATATAAGAAAAACTCGATGAAAATCCGTAGCCTTTAAAAAAAGAAAAATAAGATGGAATCAAATACTATTGATATACTATTAGTATTTAATATAAGTTTATAATGTAAAATTTGTATTATAAATGTATTAATATTATAAAGCTTCTAGTTCTTAATTATATTTTATTAATATTTAACTATATTTAATACAATTTATAATACGTTTCTAAGGGCTGATTATTTTTTTCTTGAACACTTTATTTAAGCTTTAAGAATATTAGGTGCTTACATATAAATTTAATTCATAAGTTTTTTTATCCATAGTTTATCAAACTTTTGAAGTTTGATGTAGTTAGTTAATCTATAAATCAAATTACTTATAAAATAAAAATAATGGTTATTTGCTAAAAATATAATTATATTACTATGCATATTCGCACTGATATGGTGGATTTTAACTTCGTAGCAATATATATCCTTAATAAAATAAGAGAATATAATTATAATATATATATAGCATATAGTGTATAGTATGGTATATGTAAGTACATAATTAAAATATGTAAGAATATAATTAAATATAAATAAATATATAAATATTAATAAAAATAATATAATTAAGATTTTAAAATATTAATATATAATTATATAATAATATTATGTATTTATATATATGTAGACTTCTATAACATATTATTTGTTTATTACGTAAAAAAACAAATCAATGTTAGTTCCATTATAATAATTATAAATTCTTGAATTACAATACAATTAAACATTTTAGGTTGCATTGAGGAGACAACAAGCACAAGAAGAAAGTGAAGCACGAGAAATTGGATTACAATTACAATATAATACTGCTTCTTGCTCTACTGAAGCAGTGCATTCCAATTCAATTCCATTAAGAGGTGAGTATCAGAAATAATATTCAAATAATTTAACTTTCAAATTAAGTAAATTTTTAACTATTTTTTTTAAGAAGTTTTTAAATTTTAAATATAAATGCAGTAAAAAATTATTCATTTTTGTAGTTCAGTTTTACTATTTATTTTCTTGGATTTATAATCTAGTATAACAATTATAATTTTTATTTTTGACGCATTAAATAAGAATATTAATAAATAACAATTATTATTAATTAAAAACAATCAATTTAATATAATTTTAATTTAATATAATAAATGAAATAAATCATGATATATCTACTGACATTTTAATTATTACAAGAAGAACTCTTTTTTTAATAAGTAAATGATTAAGTAAATTGAATACATTGGTATTTATGACTTACAAAAACAATTTTTAATTCAATACATCAATCAAATATATAACACCTGCTTCATTTTATATAGTATTTTAATGGTTATTAATTTTCTCGTTTGCGTTTAAATATTTATGAATAAATGTTTAAAATTTAAGATTTAAATATTTTTTGAAAAAAATAGAGAAAATTAGTAGAAAAATTTGTATATAAAATTATTCTATTAACTTTTTGAAATTGTTATAAATATAAAAGAGACAAAATATATGGTACAGCTGAATAAAATTATGTTAATAATTTTATAAAATTATAATAATAATTTTCCATAATCTATTATCAGTAGGCAATATTAAATAAAATAATAAAAAGGTCTCAGCATAAAGTATTTGTTATACATGTTTGTAGTTTTTAACACGATAAATAATGTAGGAAATAATAAACATCAATCACAAAATGTATATGAATATTTTTTAATTAATTGTATAACATAAATCATGTATTAAATAATTCAAGGATCATAGGAGAACACTATTAACTGATAGCTTATTTACAAAAATAAGAAAGATGACATTAAATTTTTTTCTATTTAAATGTAAATTCATATTTATTTTTAATATTTGTAGACTGAGAAAAAGTTCTGAATTATTCAATATAAACATATTAAATGTAAATAGATATATTGATTCATCTATCGCAAGTGGTTTATTATACGTAAAGAAATTTTGTATGTCATTTATTATTGAATTATATTTTTAGAAATTGAAATTTATAACATTAATATTTACAAGAATAAGTCGAATACATAGTCATAGATTACTTTTTAATGAACTTCATATTTTCTTTTACATGATTCAATCGGCAATTAAATAAGAATAGTTTTTTAATATAATGATTGTATAATGATTTATAAATGAAAAATATTTAATCAAGATCACAAAATAATTCATATTACGAAATTGATAATTATACACACGTATCACACACGAATAGCGGATTTAACAATGATAAAAAATACATAATAATTTAATGTGCAAAACATACAATTCTATATAGCCTAAAGAAATAAAGGTAGTCATATACATTTTAAACGAATGATTTTAAATTATTTTGAATGATATCTTGAGGATCGCAATATTAGACAAATTTAATGTTTATTTATATTTCATTATCAAAGAAAATATCTGTAGATTAAATATATATTATCGTAATTTAAGAGATTTAATTAAAATTTTAAAGTTATTTTCCTTTTTTTTTAAACCAAAATGTTTGGATTTCCAGCCACTAGAATGGTCCGAAGACCAAGATGGTTGGATTAGACCGTACCACCGGTTTAATTGTGGGGGGGGGGGTTTAATGTATCAATTCAGTGTAAACGCAATTGGTTTTAGTGTCCTTTATTTAAGGTTTTGATACATATGTTGTTGTTGTTACGTATCGTTATGAGAATTAAAGGACATTAAAGGACATGAGAATTAGGACTGTGTTGGTAGTACTAGGCATGCGTTTTAGTTCTTATTTATGAGAGACAATCGCAAGAATCTCAAATCCATGGGCGCATTATTCGGCGATAGCTCGTGTGGAGAGCATCGCACGGGTCGCGAATCCATGGGCGCATTATTCGGCGACAGCAGTATGGGAGAGAATCTCAAGAAATGTATTGGTGAGGAATATTGAAACATTATCGGTGCCCTCTTCAGCAGTCTGATAAGAATCAAGGTTCAGAGGCCTGACCGATATTGTCGGCGCTGAGCCGCAATAATAATAATATATGATGACAGTCTATGTCGTTGCCCTCAATGCGGTCTGACTATAGTCAAGTTGCGGAGGACGCACCGATAGCTGGCCAACAATATAAAATAAATAATGTAAATAAATAAGTAGTATAAAGTATAATCGAAAGTAAGTATTATTCTTATTTTTTCCAATTCTTTATATAATATAATTAGATATATAATTAAGTAAACGGCATTATATATTATATGTAATGTATTAATAATAATAATACAGTTATATAAAACAGGCTAGATCATTTTTGTGGATTTACTTATGATGATTTAGATTTGGAAAATTTTGAAAAAATTTCCAAATTGAAAAAAGAATCTAAGGAATGTGAATATAAAATTCAAGCCGGTTTTAGAAATATTGACAAGTTACTAGTTATCAATTATTTGTTTTTACGTTTTTTGGATACAATGGAGTATATGAATAAATGATTGTAAAAAAAAATTTTAAAACCAATGTTCGAGATTGAAACAGTTGAAAGCAGAATTATAAAGTGGGAGAAATATAAGCTCCCAGACATTATGTTAAAAAGAAAACAATGTAGCGAATTCCAGAAATTTCCTACGCTGAAAACTCAAATTACGATTATAATTCGGCATAGCAACAGGCAGCGGTGCACTGCCGGCGTTGCACCACTTATACGAAAAATATTTGAGCAGCGCTTGATGCGCAGCTCTTTTACTAGTTATAAATTACTTAGTCTCCATGATGGGCTCACTTTTCTTTCTTCAAGCTTCCAAACTACAGTCATCACTCACTGTAACTATACAAATTAATCATCAAGTAACAAGCAATCTAATAAACCATAATGCATTAAACTATATTCAAGAAGTGTTAGTGCAAGTATAATTTAAGAGTGAAATTAACAAAAGTATAACTCCAACATACATCAACTTATCTCAACATAGATAAACAGCAGCGGCTCATCACGCACACTTAAATCAGCAACGAATTAAACAGCGGTGGCTCATCATGCACACTTAAATCAGCAACGGATTAAACAGCGGCGGCTCATCACGCACACACGTAAAATAATTGAAGAAACTTAATACATAAGTCACTCATACTCTTTATTAATACACTTCTGTAACCATTAACTATTATTACATTATTGTATTTAATAAAGGAAAGACAAAGATATACTAGATGTAGAATTGACTAATTGCATTTGCCTTTCCCACTTGCCAGCAACACCTCCACCTATCATCAACGAGAGGAGCAAGATAAATAAAATTATTAAAAAAAGAAATCTAAACAATGACATTGTTAAAAGAAATATTATTTGGAAAATATAATTGAATACATAAAAAATATACAAAGGAAATATGCTAAATAAAAAGAAAAAAGTAAATAAATAAATAAAGTTATATACTGTCAAGTACAGAGTCATGAATTTTAATAAATACATGAGATATAGATAATATTCAGGAGTATATATAAAAAGATACAAAAACAATATGATTTCATATTGTATTTCTGAGTATATAATGCAACCAAAATATAACAGTGAAAAGTGAAAAGGATGAATATTTTTGGAACACATAACATTATAAAATTACTCGTTAAAAATATTTTAAAGAAAAAATAACGATTGCATAATAATATTGTAATGGACTATTAATCATTTTTAATATGAAATTCAAAAAAAACTTAGACTTAGTGAAGAAAATCTGTGAAAGATCTATAAGGTACCGCATACAAAAAATGGAAAGAGGAAACCAGTTCGTGCATATAAAAATTAAATTATTTCGTTGGATGTAGTATATCATATAGAGGAAGAGATTTCACAATATATTTAATAATAGAAATGAAAAAGGCAATTTTTAAGAATAAATAAAATAATAAATACTATAAATTAAAATAAAACAAAGAACCAGTAGGTGTAGATAAAAAGCCCTTTACAGAAAATATTCAATATTTTTAAAAACTATTTTCACCACAATATGTTATTAAATTTTCAAGATGATTCAACTAAAACTGTCAATATAACAGTGTTCAGGATTGAACCACCCAACAACAATAACAAATTTATTGTTTATTATAATATGATTCCGATACATTATAACTACATCAAGGCGTTTGAATCATTTGAATTATTCGTTACAAAAATTCTCGGTAAAATTCAAGCCTCGTGCTATATCCGCATGTAACAAAAGAAAATTCTAGAACGTACTAAAGCTTGCCGTCCCAGAATTCACCAAAGCTTTCAAGAATTACAACGCTAAATGTACGTAATAATATATAAGGAGCAACGAATGGCGAAGAAAAGCAGTCTCGTTGAGTAAGTCAAGTGAAATTAGTGTAAGTCATAATAACAGTGAAAGTTATACACGTTTAAGGGAACCCGTGCAAGGTATACTCATTTGTTTACATTATTTATTTTATATTGCTGGCCAGCTATCGATGCGTCCTCCATAACGTGACGTCAGTCAGATCGCATTGAGGGCGACGATATAGACTGGCATCTCCAGCAAATTATCGATATCACATACTATATCTTGCGGCTCAGCGTCAACACTGTCGGTCAGGCCCCTGCAACTTGATTATTATCAGACCGCTGAAGAGGGCGCCGAAACTGTCTGGTGGCTCCCTCTTCTCACTCATTACTGCGGCACAGCGTCGACATTATGGGACATTATATCTGCAACTTGGTTCTTATAAGAACATTGAAGAGGACATCGATAATGTTTTAATAGTCCCCACTATTAGTAGCCGAAGATCCTGACGAAGCTCTCCGTAAAAACCATCGCCGAATTAAAAGCCCATGGATTCGCGAGCCGGAGATGCTCTCTCAAAATTAAGAACTAAAACGCGTGCCCAGTACTACCAACGCAGCCCTAGCCTTGCACTCCCGAACGAAGTTCTATAACTTATGGTCAACTGTTTAATCACGACGAGCTCAACAATTCTCATTAAGTGGATTGGTAACACCAACTACCACTGTAATATAACCGTAGATAAAAGTCACTAAAACTAATTGTGTTTACACTGAATTGATCCATTACCCTTTCACTCGTCCCCCCCCCCCACCATTAAACCGGCGGTATAGTCTAATCCAAACAAACAGGAACAATTCATCTAACCAAAAACTATTATCATAATTAGAGCACATACAATTACTCATTATTATAAACAATAATTAAAATTGTTATTAAAATTTTTGTACTATTTATATTTTTAAATTTATACATTTAATGAACATATTAGGATATTGATGACTTTTAAAAGTATGTTAAAATGAATTATAGTATAAATTATATGGTGAGTGTTACGATAAGTGCATAAAAACATGATTCAAATTAAATGAACATAATAAACAGTAATACAAATAATAAAGAATTATTAACGATTGATAATTCAGAAACACTATAAAATTGAAAGATGTGTGAAGGTTTCTCTATTCAAAAGTGATTCGATACGTACACAGGAAATTGATACGTAAATATTAGAAAATATTTTTTTAATACATATTAGGCGATTATCTCAAATTTTTATCTCAATATGTTTCATTCCAAATTTGATAAGTATTTTCCAAAAGTAATTTAAACGATTTGAATAAAATTTCAATCATTTTTTTAAATTTATTAACTAATTTATAAACAAAACACTTTCATTAAGAATCTACATTTGTGTAATGAAATTGTACATGTATAATTATAAATATTCAAAATTTTACTTTTAATCGACTACAATTATTTCTACATTTCATAGTTTTATATTGTTTTATATTTCTATATAATTATTTCTATATATAAACATTAGCAATCAAGTTTAATTAATTATTTTACCTATTTTATTTTATGATTCGACATCGATAATCGACAGTATTATAAAATGCACCAGATCTTATCTTAAGTTTTATCTTCTAAAAAAAAACATTATTTAATAAATAAGTATATACATAAATCTTTAGTAAAAAATTAATGTAATTTTAAACTACAAATTAAAAAAAATGATCATAACTTTTATAGATAATCCTTCTGATAAAATATTGAAGTATAATATTATTATTATATCTTTCATCTTTAATTCTATATCAAATATTATCATTTCTATCTATTTTCTATTGATTCAAATTTTCTAATATAAAAGGTTTTAATATTATTTATTAGTGTATTAATTCAATATTTAACATATCTGTTTGTTATGCTGTTTATTCTGGTTATTTTCCAAATACAGGAATGATTTTGTTGATGAATTTAATCGATAAACTCTTGGGGTTTTGAAGCAGTTAACACTTGGCGTTAGTATACACTTCGTTCGGAGGTAGGAGAGGCACGAAAGGTTCTCGATCGGATCTGCAAGGTGTGCGCTGAATAGCGTGGAGATTGACTTGCAGATGTGTGCTTCGTGAGCATGGGGCACGAGCGAAGTTCTCGTTCGGATCTGCAAGGTGTGCGCTGAATGATGCGGAGATTGACGGCTTGTCCGTTAAGTTGATGGTATTACAAGCGAAGACTTGGCTTCGGACTCTGCTGAGAAGTGAGAGAGTGTTCCATGGCGGTCCTGCTAAGACAGACCGTGATCTGTACCATGGTGTCTTCACTTAGACGTCTTCACTGTGAAAGCTTCATTGCGAGAGAGCGTGGCTCGTCGTGTGCTTCTTTTAAATATCCGCGCGGCAGCTTACATAGCTGGCAGCAATGCACAGGTGTTGCTATGGTGAAAGTTTCGATGACGTCAGAGACTGAGCTTAAAAAGGTTCGAGAATTTCCAATCGACGTTGCTATGCGGAAATATTGTAAGACACTCGAAAATAACTTGTATAATATTAGAGAATTCGCAAAGTTAATGTTACAAACACAAGAGTTACAAGGCTTATACTTCTCCCATTTAATAGTTCTTGGGAGATGCTGCAATCCCGAACAATCTTATAAATATTTAAATATATAATTTTAAGATATTATGTTCTTGATTTTGATAATATATTTTATCATCATAATTTTTTAATTTTATTTAATTTTATAACCAAAAAAGGCAATTAATAAATATTTTATATTAGTAATTTTGTGAACAAATTTTTGATGAATTATAAAATTGATTCCACACTCATAAATGTACAGTTAGTGAATTAAAAATTTCATGGACATTTATGTATATTACATATTATTCTTTTTTATAATTATATATTTATTTTTATCAGAAAATATTTATTATAAATATCAATCAATTATTGTTTGAATTGTTTTGGAATATATTTTTTTGTTTATACATTTTATAAATAGTTTCACTTAACGCTACATAAAACTACATAAATTTAAATTAATTACAGCTTTGTTACATTACTCAAAGACCACATTTATCCACACAACGAAAAGTTATCGTTTATTGTAAAATATTTCATATAGTTATTTGAAATATATTTATTACAGTATTTGATTTTTCAAATATCAAATTTTGCATTGTCAAATATTTAAAAATATTTTTATCTGCGGCGTATTTTTAAAATGAAATTGATTAACATTCGTAACCATACAATATTTCAATTTTTAAATTTATAAATTTTTTTAATATATATATATGTATGTATTCAAGTAAATGTAAATTAACCAAAGAAAGTCTATTACTACCAAGAGCAGTTATCAAATATTATAATATTCACACTGCTGATTTTCTTGAAATATATTATTTGCATGTATTGCTACTTTCATCATAGCATTCTTTTATATAAACTTGCTGTCATTATACAATAGAAGCGGGGCTATTCTGAGAGAATACAAAACTAATTTATAAACAATTTTCTTAAAATATCAAATAATATATCTAATGCAGTAAATGAGTTAATGATTAGATGGAATGTTTTATATAACTTTAAATAAAATTAGGTGTTCGGTTCATTATTAAACAGAAAAACTTAATATCCTACATAAATTTAAACCATATTATGTGGTATACAATAAAATTACAATTAAAATGAATGAACATCAATTCTTTCTGAAATCTAAAATAAAATATAAAAACATATAAAAACAAATATAAGATATAACTATAATAAATTTTAAATCAAAAATAAAATTTATTCGGAGCATAATAAATATAATAAATAATAATAAATCATGATTAACTTTATATTGGTTTTTTTTTATCATTAACTTACAAGTTCTTGTTTTATTATATTTTATAGATCTATTATCAAGTGATAAAATCACTGCTCCTCAGAATTATTTACTCCTATTTAGTAGTTTGAGTAAATATCAACATTTTTAAATTAAGACAAAATTACATTTACTGTTTTGTGTCCATTTATTCTTATTTCTAATAAAATATAAATTTTTTATTTTGTTAACGTTTATTCGTATGCCATTTTAAGTATTCAAAACCTGATTGTTTCTTAAATTGATTCAATTTAATTAATATAATTAATAATGTTAATATTCGAACGCAAAATAAATAAAAAATGTTTATAAAAATAATTTCATAATTAAACGATTCTTTTAATTATGAAAAATTTAGAATAAATATTTTATTTTTAATTAAAAATTTTTAGTTAATTAAAAAAAATTATATTTTTTAAAAAAACGTCTAATTTTCAACTCGAAGTAAATTCTACTTTCTAAAACTTTATGAATATTTTGCAATATTTTATCATCTGAAGAAAAATTATATTTATTCTTATATCATATACAAATTTTGAAACTATTTTGGTTAAGTACTATTTAATTTTTTTATATTATTCTTCTAACTAAAATTAGTATTTAATATATAGCTTTTAAACCTCTTTTTATTAATGTTAATATATTAAAAGAATTGGTTCAGACAACCCTTCTATCTAGTAACCGTTTTATTTCGTTTTTTAATTCTAATACGAGTCAAATAATTATATAGCATATTAATAGATATTGGTGAAATTCAATGTTAATTACTAAAACAGTCTTTCTGATTTCTATATTAAAGTTTTCATTAAATATCATTTATATTGATAAATTGTAAATTTCTTGATCAATTTATTATTCTCTTTTCTGCTTATTTTTAAGAGTAATACAAGACGTTATTTTGACACACTAGCATTTAATAAAAATAATTATGTTTAAGAATTTTCACTATTTTTTATATTTTTTTGTTGTCCTTATAATAATTATAATATTAGATATACGGCCTATATACTGACTTGTATAAGATAATTTTATATATAAAAATATTTCATATCATTACAAGCACAGATGTATTTTTAATATTTTTTGAATAGTTATCACTATTGATTCCACAGTATTTTTATATATGCTATAAGATAAAGGTACTTAGAATTTCTAAAGAAAAAGACATAATTTGATTCATTAAATTTGTTCCACCCATTATACAAATTTATAGCATTACTCATTAAACATCTAGTTTTCATAACTCGGTTTTAAATTTTTATTTAATCCATAATTTGAAGCATTCAGAGTTTTTCAGAAAATGCATTATATTGTGAAAATGAATTGTTTTGGAGTAATTAGGCATCATACTTAAAGAATTGCATAAACTTGTTAGATTCCTTAATAAATTAATAATTTTCATTCTTCACTCGAAACCTTATTCTCTCAATTAATTTTTAAGTGAACACTTAATTCTTTGTATATTAACACCAATAACTGTAGGTATTCAAATGATTAATATCAACAATATTAATAATAATTTTGGAAATATCGTTTATATTTCATATATATATGAAATACCTTTATAATTCAAACAAATCTTCAATTCTAGCATAGTAAACAATTAATTTTTTTTATAAATTTTACTAATTTTATGTAATTTTTTTACAAGTACGTTAAGATTTTCTTTATCATAAGTGTACATGAATGTTTATTAATAATTATTATTAATGCATAATTATTAATTACCCTCATATGTAAATATATCAGTATTTTATTTTGAATATGTAATTTTTGTTTTAGATTCAACAAAATTAAGTGAAACTATAAAAAAATTTTGCATAGAAAATGATGGTTCAAATTCACAAGTAGATCAAAGGAAATTACAAATTTTAAGAGACAAATATGATAAATGTATGGTTTCACTACATTCACGATCACCGTCCACATCATCATCATATTCAAGATCTAGTTTAAAATCAAATTCAAAAACATTAAAAAATACAGAGCTAACTAAAAAGTCATTTATAAATAATTCACAGACAGAAATTTCAAAACATAAACAAATTACTTTGAAACACATCGATATCTACAATAATGAATACGACTCATCAAGTCCTTCTTGTACCCCACCTATTATTGCACTTACAAATACTTTCCAAGAAGAAATACCTGGTCCAGAAAATTTAAGCTTACGTAAATCACCACAAATTTCATCTGAATATAATAATGTACCAACTTGCTTTACAAAACAAGATACTATACCTACAACTTTCTTGGTATGTAACTTAAAAAATAGATTTAACGTATAAAAATAAGCAAGCTAACGCTTGAAATATAAAATATTTTTAAAATGTTAAATATTTATAGGTTAAATGCAAGTTATAAAAAAAATCAAATTTTTAAATATTAAATTTATTTATTTAAATATTTTTAATTTATTTTAGCAATAATCTGGTCATTCAATGAAAAGTTATTATTATTTTGTCCATTATTTATAGTATGCAATAGAAGTCCCATTTAATTAAATCTGGACAATATAATGAAAGATAAAATATTTTATAATCTAATTTAATTAAGTTTATGTAGAATTCAATTCTTTTAGATTAGAGTTTGTACATTATGGATACAATTTATATGTTGTACAGTTATATTATCATAAAATATTAAGTAGTATTGTGTATAAAATATATTAACAATATATTACCATCACTCTCTCCCTCTCTATTAAATACAATTTTTTGACAGCTAATTATTGCACAATAGGAAAAATGAAAATGATAATTGGATTAAATTTATTTTTCTACTTTCTCAGATAAATTTTTTAAAAACTATTAATGAATGATATATCATTACTTTTATAGTTATTCATAGTTCAGAAACACTCATAGTTTTTTTTGTTTTTTTTAATAATAATACGTAAAATACAGATTTGGTTAGAAAGTAATTCTTATTCACTTTAAAGTAAAATATTCTTACATCTGCAAATAATAATAATAATAATAATAATAATAATAATAATAATAATAAGAAGAAGAAGAAGAAGAAGAAGAAGAAGAACGACAACAACAACAACAACAAGAAAAAGAAGAATCATATATAGAATAAGAATAAGAATAATAATAATACAAATAAGAATAATGACAATAAAAATAACAATAGCAACAATACAAAATACTAATAACAATAATATATAAATTACCTTTTAATGTAAAGTTATTAAAGTCATTAGAAATAGTCATTAATTACTTATTATAATTTAATTTATTATGATTATTTTATTTATTGTAATTATTTTATTTATTATACTTAATTTGTTTACGTATTGTACACTTATTTAAGAAAATTTGCAACTAAAGTATTCCTATTACACGCATATTGATACAATATTTAAGCATGTTCTACTTTTGTTATAGATAAAAGCGTTAAAAAAGCATTGATGAAATTTCTAACTTTTGCATCTATATCAATAAATATATTTTCTTACAATTATTAGTTAGAATTCCGAATGATGTTTAGTAATTATACAACATTTATATTTTTTATTTATCAACCGTTTCTGTATATATATATATAAGTATAATAAATGAATATTTACATGAAATAAATAAGAATGATATTTTTTAAACTATGATGCTGAATATTCAACTACTTGCTAAATCTTTAATGTACAAAAAATTAACATATTTAAAATCTATTTTTAACACACTTATAAATAATAAATCAATTTTTTTATAATTTTATTATTATATTTCAAACATTAATTAATTGTAAACATATATTTATTATAAAAAGGTTTTTATATCGAATGAAAAAACAAATATCTAAATCACCTTAAAAATTTTTTCAGGTACTTGTGAATATTCTATTAAATTTATTATATTTGATTAAAATAATATTTAATACTGTGCATACCATTATCAACTAATATATAAGATAAAAGAAATTCTGACAGAGAATGATATCTGATTTATACTCTACTTATTGAAGTATATAAAAATTAAAGGAGAAACGATATTAAATATCCAAAGATAAGAAGATCACCCATTTCGCATATCAGATTCATGTTAATAAATATATTTAGTAACGGAAAGCTGCATATAATTACTGAATAATTACAACAGTCCATAAACTTATATAAAATATTTTCATTCATGTTGACTATATTTTATTAAACTTTTGTGTAACAAATCTTTTTCTATTCAGAAAGATCAGAAAAATCAATTAAACATTATCATAATAAAGTAAAAAGCAAAACTGTATTTATTGTACGTTTAAAAAAGAAAATTTTACTATTATTGATAATTTAATTTCATTACTAACAGAATTATTTGAATAGTTTTACTTCTCTTTCTTGTTTTAACAAACATCAAAAAACAATTTTTCTTTAAAAAATTAACTCCAACAAGTGTGGTTGACTGTCATAAAGTTATATATGCTATATCTTCGTAGTTTTTATATACTTTTTAATATTCCAAATTTTCATTTACAATTGGAAATAATTATAGAATATGGAAGTGTAAGTTCTGTATTAAATTTAAATTTAAAATACAAAACAAAACTTTTCTCTGATATAGAAATTTATTTTTTTGTCTTTATTTACAAAATATTATTGTAATTAATGATATTAATTATAGTTTTGTAACCATTTTTATTTTAAATTAAAAAAATTCTTTTCGAAATATTGATGATTAAATCTGATCAATGGATTCTTTAATGTAATATGTATTTAGAAATACAGTCTCTTTTTGTGTGTGCACGCATACATGCATGGGATGTGTACAGTTACAATGGAAGATAATATACACGAAATCAAATCATTTTATGTAAACTTTTTTAATATTATGTATTTCTAAATTTTTGTGTAAACAATACTCTAGTGTATAATGATTATTATTAAACTTTATAAGATCTGTTTACATAGAGTATGTAATTTAAACAAAAAAGCATATTATATTTAATACATTTTAAGTATATAATGTGAAGGCATTCTGATTTTTTTTATTAATAATAATTCTATCGGTCAATTAATTTAAAAATAAAATTAAAAACTAAAATTATACAATTAATTAATTGCACTAAATTTTAATAATTTTATAATATTTGTAACTAAACTAATTTTTAAATTAATTTCTTATTATATGTAGGTTTTCGATATATTGTATTAATAAAGTCAGTTATTATAAAAAATCTATAAATATTGAATAAATTTTTAATTATTTTGCAAATAATAACTAATAGCTTTTCTATTATTTTATTTTTCTATGATTCTTTTTATAAAATTCATATATATTCATTTTCATTAGTGCTTTTTAAGTTTTTGATATTACAGTGAATCTTTAAATCAATAGATTCCTATATTTATTTATTGCTTATGTGTATGTATATTTGGATTGTTTAGATTACAATGGAAAAACGAACTCAAGCCAGTTGTGCTAATGCAGCTATTTTCAAGCCATCGACTTTGGATATTGAAAATGAGGAAATTGAACGTGAAATATAGATGAAAAATTTATAACTGATAATGAAGTGAGAGGAAGATATTGATATGCTATGTAACAAAGGATTGATGCAATAATTCAAAACCGTGGAGAAAGAAAATGTGCCATTCAAAATACTACAAGTTTAATCAGATCAATTTGCAATTCTAATAAATTTTTTCTATTCACTATTTATTTTAATTATCGGTAAAATTAAAAATTCTCTCGATATTATTATTATCAATGCACTACGGAAAAGTGATTGCGAAAAATTGAATTTTAACCTATTTTAAATAAATTTTATAATTTGGAATGAGTTCACCTTAAAAATAGAATAAATCATTCAAATATAAAGATTAAAAGAAATATAGATATAACGTAATACTTATAAAAAACAAAAAATTAAAAAATTCACAAAAGTTTCAATTTTTTAATTTTAAAGGTGTATTCAAATTTATTGTTTCCTTGAGATATAATCTTCATATTTCTCCCAATGAAATACTCGAATTTAGTAAATACAATTTAAAATGTTTACTATTATAACAACTTCTTTTAAATCTTGATCAATAATTTTCTGTCATTCAAAAAATTAAATAAAGTATGGCATATTAATCAACGTTTTTAAATTAATTGTATACTCTTTTCATTTATATAATTTAATTTACAGTTTTATAGTGTATTTAATTTAGCTAATTGAATTTTTAATATAAATAATTAAAAAAAAAGTCTATAATATTCAAGTCAATAAATTTAGCTAAATAATAGTTGTGCATTTGCTATTAAATTTAAATGAATGTATTAATCTATTAATATATCTATTAATTCGTAATGATTTCAAATTTTTATTTAAAGAAAGGATTATTATTTTTTGTTATTTAATGAAGTTTTTCATTTTAGTTTTTTAGTTCTACCTTATTTAAATTTAAATTATTTTTATTTAAATTTTAATTTATATTCAATTAATATATAAAATATGATTAAAATTAAATAAACACGTTACAAATCGTAAAATTAATCAAGAATGAATTAGTGTTCGAAGTAAAACATTTATATAAAATCAAAATAATACTACTTGTATGTTAAAAATAATTCCATAAACATTAAATTTATGGAATCGTATTAAATATGTAATGATAATTTAATAATTGTTTTATATTATATTCATAATTGAATATTTAAAAATATGAAAAATCAATATATACCAATATAAATCAATCTAAATCAACATTAATGATCATATATATTACAATTTTAAAAAACTACTTGAATTTAATTATATATAATGGGCTTCTTGATGAATGGAACAAATGAAACAAAAAAAACTTTATTGCTTAATTTATTTTAAATTATGTATTGACAAATTAATAAAAAATGAAATCATATAATGCTATTTAATAATAGACTATAATAGCTGTTTTCGTTATTAATTTTAGATGTAATACTTAAAAATAAAATTAATACCTAATTTAAGTTTTGACATATATAAGTATAATTTATTGAAAATAAAATTGATTACTAATAATATACAGAATAAATATAACTATTTTTCAAACAATCTTATTATGTTGCATATAAATTTTACTTCTCATTGCACGGTAAAAACTAATGGATATAAGTATGTTATAAATATTTTTGTATTGATCCATTTATAATTACCAAGAACTTGAACATAAACAACACATACTCGTTTTATAAAAGTAATAAAATATCATTAATATAATCGTGCCAAGATTTGTTTTAAATAAATCAAATAATAATTACTTCAATATTTTTTTTAATAAAGATAAGAACTTGAAAGTAATTCAAAATTAAAGTTAATCTAATTGAATATTATAAGATTAAAAATAGTAAGAATGATGTAATATTCTTTTAATTATTAGAATTACCAATGTGTAAAATATAATCTGATAATATGCTATATATAATGCAGGGAATAATTGATTTTTTTACAAAAAAAAACGTCTATTATGACTAAATTAATAAAAAATGTTCACATTTCCTAAGTATTATTATATTTATTTAAAAAAGAAATATTAGATACCTATATGTAAAAATAGATATGTATTTTGATTAAGTCAAGTTTACAAAGTGTACATATTAATAGAATTTATTATTTTATTATATTAGTTATTATATTATTATAAAGAAAATATTTCTATAATTTTTAATTAAAATTCATAATAAATATAATTCATAAGAAAATTTTGTAAGTTTTAATTATTTACAAAAGGAAAATCAACACTTATATTTAATTATAATAATTACACATAAAACAGTAAAAACATTTTTATTATTTGATAATTAGTTTACTTAACAGTATTATACATACTGAAAAATGGAATATTAAAAGTAATGAATTTAATTATGAATCCAATATCGGATAATTTTTAATAATAGTATCCGTTCGTTAGAGTACTTCAGTTACTCTTACCAAATTCTTATTAAACTAATATAATAAACATTAACATATGTTATATTATATTATTTAGAAGTAGAATTTTATATTATTTACAATTCGTATATATAATTTACAAAATGATATTCAATTTAAATTGTAAATAAATACACTATTCTCAGAATTAATCATATTTTCATAATCATTATTATAATCATAACAATTTTCTATATAATTAAATAACATTCAGTATATTAAGCATTTTTTCTGTAGTTTTATAAGCAAATCCCTTAATAGTATATGAACAAGAAAGTAATCCTAATAAAAAGAACTAGCATATAAATAATACGTATTCTGTTTTCTTCTAATTAATTTGATCACCTAATATATAAGTTATACCTATTATATCACCTATTATATAAGTATATTATAAATAGCTAATATATAAAGGTAAATTCAAAATATAAGAGAGATTATATTAAAAATATAACGAAGTTCAGAGCTTTATTGTATTAAAACGGTAACAAATATCAAGCGACAACCATAAGTTTTATTAAATAAAATTAAAAAACCAATAAAATTTTAATAGTACTTTTAATAGATATAAATATACAAACATACAAAAGGATAAAACATATAAAGTAACAAGATAAAAACATTTATAGAATTTTATTTTGTTCAAAATATAACTGTAGTTCAATGCCAATCTGTAAATTGATATTCCGAAGGAATAGGTAGAGATTATTTTGATAAGTTAAAATTAGATAAATCAAATATTTTGCAATTCTAAATTAGATATTGGAAATAATTGAACAATAAGAATTGACATTTATATCAGTATATTATAATAAAATTTATATTGATGCTGCTCTATAAGATAACAATTTCTATATGAAAATATTAATTGTAAAACCTAATACATGTATCTAGCACTATGAATATGAAGTATAGCGTTCTCTTTTAATTTACGGCATAAAACAAATCATATAAATAAGTGCTAATATTTGTTAACTTTACAATATATAAGCTAAACAACCTTTCAGCAATAGAGGTTAAGATATGTGAACAATATCATGTAATTTTCAAACTTACGAGAATCGTATGTTAAGACTATAAGAAGAAATGGATATACTTTTTTGAGCAAATCATGTAATTCAAAATCACGATGGATTCATTTAGGCTTAAAATAATTGAATGCAAGAATAGACTTTATTACATTTTAAGGTTATCAATTTAAATGAAGCTAATGGTTGCTAAATGAATTTATCTAGATTAGATAAAAGTTGATATTATTAAATTTTTGAAATATTTCATGTATACTTTAAAATATTCTGCGATTAGATTCGTATATATAATCGCTTCCCTAATAATCAGATTTTTTAAGTATTCGCAAATACTAAAAAGTCACTTTATAAAACAATGTAAATTACTCTATCTATAGTTTATGAAAAAAACGAAGGTAAAATATAATTAATATATAATTAATAATATTGACTTTGAAAAATCATATTAATAAAATACATCTCTAATTGATTGTTATTTAAAATCAGAAATACTTATTAAGTATTTAAATTAATTTATTCTTTAATTTTTCTTTCTTTTTATGTCTACGAAATAATAATACGAGATATATATATTGCAGACATCACCAACAATAAATCATTATACTCCTTATGCATCATTTTATGGAATTACATCTAATTCGTATTATTGCTCACCAACAATGTACCAAAATTCTACTCATATAAATTTGCATGATATGCAAAGAAGTCAATCTCAATGTCCTGAACTGAATTTTCCTTCTGTTAATCAAAATCAAACTCAACACTGTCATAGATCTCCAGTTGATATTTTATTAAAAGTCTTTCCAAAAAAACGACGTGTAGAAATGGAGTCTTTACTTCATCGATGTAGAGGTAAGGTTTTTCTTAACGATAATCATTTATAAATTAGCCATTTCACCTATTTCATTTTATTACTTTAAAATAGTATTCAGTTTTTTCTTAATATGATATATTCTAGTTTAATTTCATATATGTATACAAATAAAGATAAATATATAAATAAACGATCTTTTATTCATAATATTTATTTAACATTTACATAATTTTTAAGTCCTGGAATATTAAATTAACTATTTACCTCACATATTTTATATAATATATGTATTGATTAGATTAAATTTATTTTCAAAGCATAATTAATCATAAAAATTATAAATTAAAAACTTTATTTATATAACAAAATTATTAATATTATTTGATCAATTTTTTTACGTAATTTGTGTAAATATTTTTACTAGTGACAATTACTTTTTTTAATTATAATTGATATGTATATAAATTTATACATGTATCAAGTATTAGTACGGTGACAAATAGAAGTTTTGAATTTCTTGAATTAAAAAAAATTGAATATAAGATTCGAGATATTATTAGTAGAAATTTAAAATTATCAAAATGGAAAAAAAATAATTAAGTTTACTTATCGGTGGCTCAGACAAAGATTAATATTATTAAATTATTCTAAACTTGTTTAATATACTAATATAAATTTTTAAATACATAAAAAATCTGAATTCTAACAATTAAATCTTAATATAAATATAAATCTTTTAAAAATATCAAATTATTTTTTAAAATTAGTAAATGTTTGTATACAACTCAAATATGCTTATATATATACTAATACGTCATTTTTGTTAATCGTAAGTGGTGGTAATCTGCTTTGTATTAAAATCCAGTGGAAATATTTTTACATTATTTGAATAAATTCTATTTTGGTCTCTCAGAAATTTAGCAATAAATAATTATTTTTACTTTTCTTTATCTTCAAACATTGGAATTGGTGAACTATTACTGTTATTTCTTTTCTTCTTCCTTTTTACTAATTAATTTCTAATGTAAAATATCGATTAAATGAAATATATAGAAATATTAATGGTATGGTTATCATGTATGTATCTTTACTTTTGTACTTGTAATACAAAACCAGACATTAATATTGAAAATACATAATATCTTCTTTGCTTCATAAAGTTCACATACTGATTTACTATTTTAGTTTATTGTAATTGAATTATAAAATAAGAAATTTGTAAACATCAATGAATTGTATTACCCATTTAGAATAAAAATACATACATCCTAATATTTTTTAATCTAGTCACCTTTCTTTTTGAAAAGATGACATTTTGTCTTTATAGCATTCTCATTAAATTTCTATTTTTCTGAATTGTGTGAAAAATTGCTATTTCTCTTTTATTTTGTATTAAGGAAAAATTACATCTTCTACAACAATAATAGTAATGGGTCAAGAATAGCATATATATACTCTGAAATTTTCTAGATGTGTAAATAATTTTGGTCCCCTAAACATTAAATTTTTAAATCGTCATTTCAACTAGTTATTTATGTGTTATAATAATTGTTTGCTTAAATTCGATGTAGTTTTAATTTAGTTTTACATAATACAAATAAACTGCGACTCAATATAAAATTCGTCAATTTTTCTACAAATCGAAAAAAGTAAATATTAGTTTAACTAATATAATATAATCCATTTATAACATCTTAATTATAAGCATATACAGTTTGATTTATGTTTAAAGCAATTTAAATAATTAAAAATTATTAAAATAAAATGGTAATGTAGCAGACTGTGGACCTTTAATTATTTTAAAAGACCATTTAAACGACTAACGCTCGTTATAGTAAAATATTGGATTTAAAGTAAGTATCTTATATTTTCAACAAATAATATGTAATACAGAAAAGGGATTGATTCTATACCGAAAATTCAATAATTAGAAAATATATAAGGTTTTTGACGATCAAAAATTAGCTTAGATGATAACTATTTGTGTTATTAAAAATATTTGAGTATAATTAAAAAGAAAACTATAAATATTATTGATAATTACGAATAAAACATCACTAAGGTCACTACAAAAATAATTATTATTCTGGATAGTTTACATTTATTTACGAATATATGGATATATATATATATATATATATATATATACATACATATATTATAAAATATAATTTAAATTACATTATTTATAAATTCATTAAATTTACACAACACAACGTATTTTAGTACAATTAATTTTCAAATAATATAAACAAAGAAACAAATTGTACAGAATTTTCAAATTTAAATAAATTAATTTAACGTATCAATGAAAATTATTATAAACATATAAAATTTTAAATTATTTTCATAAACATTTTTCATTTAAAATAAAAACTATAATTTGCATGAAAAATGGTATTCATTAAAAATATTGAAGTAGTTATAAGGTAATTTTTATTTATGTGAGAAATTAATTTATTAATATTATTTGACATTTACATAAATTTCATTAAACATTAAAGAAAATCATTAATAAATGCTATTATTGTTAAGTACAAAAAATCTTCGAAATTAAAGCAGGGAATTCTAAATTTTTTTTCTTTTTATATATTATTTTATTTATCTTTATAAATAAAACATTAGAACTGTTTAGTTATTATATATCTTTGTTTATTTAGGTGATATTATATCGACTATGGAAAGTTTAATTTGCGAAGATAATCAGTCATCTGATTTTGAATATGGATCGTGGTCGAGAACTACAACACCGGCTTCAGTAACATCAGATATATCCGTTTCAGATAACTCAACATATGTTTCGAGACCTAATAATATTTATAGTTCACAATCACCACTTACACGACATCGATTTCTTGCTGCTCCATATAGTGGAACAGGCTATTTACCGACAGTGATTCGACCTCAAAATCAAGTTACAAATATAAATTCTATTAAAAATATTAACCCTATGGTTAATATTGATGATATTAGTGATAAATCTAGCAATTCAGATTAAAATGTTCACATATTTATTCTAATGTTTGTTTCGTTTTTGTAAAATAATAATAAAATACTCTTACATGTATTGGATATTATTTATCATGATAATTAAATATATTATTTTTATTGCTTATTATAACATTTTTTTACACAGCATTATAAAATGTAATTAATAATGGTATTTTCATTGAAAAATATTGGTATTAATAAGTAATATTAATATCTACTCTTTATATAATTATCTATTTTTAATATATACATAGATTTATTTAATTTATTTATTTAATAAATATAAAATCT
Source organism: Ceratosolen solmsi marchali (assembly GCF_000503995.2). Lineage (NCBI taxonomy): Eukaryota > Metazoa > Arthropoda > Insecta > Hymenoptera > Agaonidae > Ceratosolen > Ceratosolen solmsi. The sequence continues at coordinate 186,659 of NW_011948443.1, forward strand.
ATTTGAGATTATTTTTCATTTTTTAATAACTTTCCCTGCATTCAAGATAATGTTATATTTAAAGTTAAATAGAAAAAAATACTTATATTTTAAATTGATATATTTTACAATTAACCTGAACAATTGTATATAATCTGTATATACGAAATGATACGGATTTATATCTGATCTACGTCGAAACTAGTTTTGTAGAGTAGAATAAATTAGTACGAAGTTAATTTAATAAATAATTAAAACAAACTTTTGTGCTTTCCATTTTAAGTGAATTCGGTATGTGCTGCATACGAATAGGTCAAATAAATAACTTCTACATATACATTGTACAATATTTGGATCGCCTAATTGATTTGTAGACCCAATGCTTCTAGATATGAGTACGCATGCTTTAAGCTGTGTAATATAGTAATCCAGACAAAAATAAAAATTGATTTTATTTACTAAAAATTCGTATATGTACTTCACTCTTTGTTGAATAAAATATTAATATAAAATTTTAGAATAACTTATTATAGCAAATTAATATACAATTTGTTTAAAAAATTAATAAAAACGAAAATGCTCCTACAAAGTAAAATTTTGAAATTCAATTATTTCAATATTCATCCAAATAAAAAGTATAATATAAAAACATGGTTCTTAAATAAACAAGTTTCTTTGTTATAATTCGAAAAAACATTGAAACCTGAATATTTATATATTTGTTTGTAACATGTTGAGGTTACTGAGCTTCCTAAGCTATTTTAATAATTTAAGCAAAAAAGTAAGCCAATTGCATTTACTGATAAAGCATGATACTTAAAGCGAGAACCAAAATTCAAAATACATAATTAGTTTTCGATTGCAAAGCAAACTAAATCATTTTATTTTTAGACTGAAACAAAGAATATAATATTTATATCAACTGATATTTAGATATTAATCTACAAATTAGTTCAAATAAACTATTTCCTAGTATATACATATAATACCCTTTTGGGTATTTTAGATTTTATATCTACAGATATATTGTAATTACTTATCGGTAATTTATTGCCAATGATCTAGAATAAAATTAAAATTTACCTATTGATACATACAATCTAACATTTATTCAGTAATATTTATATTGATAAAATAAGTCGTTCGATATCGTGAATGTGCTTATGTTCTTATATATGCATATATATAATTTAGACATGAACTAAATAAGACAATACTAATATTTAAAATATGCAATATATCATTAATAAATTAATCTTAATAATCAAATTTTGTATAACCAATAATTTCCATGCACAAATTTATAAATATAACATAATTGGAATTTTACTATACAATTTGTACTTTTTAAAAGATAAAAATTCATGCTATATTCCTAGTGTCCAAAATTATACCTATCGAATGATATACACTTATAATTATTCATTTATCATTGCAATTTTTATTTTAACGTACAGTTTATCGTTAAGATAATGAAATAATTCTATTAAATTTAATGTTTCATAGAAGGGTTGAATAGAATAAGGTTTAATAAATTTTTAATCCTATTAGATACTTCAGGATATTAGTTTTTTTACAAAAAACTTAGTTTTACTTGCATACCACAAATGTCTAATATAAAAAATACTTTAATAAAATTATTTTTATCCAATTATAATTACTTAGTTTCAAGAATTATCTTTTAGCATTAGTTTAACTTATATAACATATTTATATTAAATTTTATATGTTACAAATGTTAAAAATAATAACTTTTATTTAAAATATAAAGGAAATAATATAATTTAATCGAATGAATGTATCAGCTAAGAGCACATTCGCCTTACACAATTTAGAGTAAAATGAAACAAAAATATCGTGAATCGATGTATTACATTTATTTTATAAATGCAATAAGAAATCAATAAATTTCTTTCAGTATGACAATTAATTGTATAGATAATTTTATCTTAATACTTTAAATATAATATCTTAGGGAAAAAGGATATTGTAGAAATAATTATATTATTAATTTTTTTGCTTTATTTAAACTTTAAACCATTTTCAATGAATTATATATATTTATCTTGCATTTATTTTTATACCATAATTATTAGTAAATCTTTATTTCCAGTATGTATAACGTATCTCAAATACGACTTTTTTATTCGTGCGGTGCCAATTGTCCAGCTCTTGTATACGTAAGCTATTTACTCCATTTGCTTACTTTTGGGCTATAATACAGGTACTCCCACACGACACTTGCTTTATTATTTGTCAACCTTAATGGTATTATATTGAAAAACCAACTGTGATTTGGTCTCGTTCATTCAATTTAAGATAAGATATTATGTTTTAAGTCTTGGAATAACTTCGTCATTAAAAGACGTTTAGTACAGCAAAAGACTGGGTTCGATATAACCAAAAGCAATTGATAACTAATACCTTGCTATCAGCAAAATTTAGTTAGCTTTCAAACTTCTTCTCCACTGGATATATCTTCTACTTCTTTTAGTGGAATAAAAAATGACTTTAGCGATACTAATGATACTGATTTACCTTTTCGTTCAGCTGGATCTTCATTTTTTTCCCAAGTTAGAAAAGCTTCATTAGAAAGTACGTTATTCTCATAAAGACATGTCATAATTTTGACAATGAGTCCTGAAAAAAAAAGAACTTTATATAAACATATTAAAAATAATTAAAAAATTAGATAATCAACTATTTTACATTTCTATTACTACTAGAATTAAATTTTCTAGTAGTGTATCAGAAATGCTAAAAATCTACTTCAGAAATAGATTATATGTTCAATAGTCTTCTAGTAAAGCAGTATACGGTGAAAAATCCTTTAAATTTATTGATTTGTCAAAAATTATTATATATGTATATGTTTTGAATATTATTCATATTTGATACAAATTTCAAGATTAAACACTTTATGTTAATACAAAATTAATAATTATCGATAACCAAATTTGGAAAGTATGTAGTACGGCAACTCAAACCTATATATTTAATTTTGGTATCGTTTTCATGGATTAATCAGACAGAAGAAAGAATATTTCTCCGTCATAGTTTATACGTACTTCTTATTTAAATAATTATTAAATAGTCAAATAATCCATAAGACCACAAAATCCTAACAAAGTTTTTCCGATTTGCTATATTCAAATTTTAAATCAGATTATAAATTGCATTATATTCAATTAAGTACTGATAACTTCGTTTTATTTATATTGAATTACAGTTATAATTTTGAAATATATAAATACTAAATACTAAGAAAATTAACGCATTGCGTTAGTTTATGTTGACACAGAATTTAAAAATTTCTATGTGCATTACTTATCTTGCTTTTCCATCTCATAAGCTTCAAAAGTATAATATTCTATACTTAATTATAGAAAATTATATAATTTAAAGAAATATGATGAATATAAAAATGAACTGAATATAGTTTATAAGAACTGTATAATGTATTCTTTTAGAACGTACCATAGAAATTGAATCGTAAATTAAATAGCCGTATTTTAGGATTATCTATTGATAAAATAAAAAAATGCTGATGATACCTAATGAATTTCTAATCTTGATTACAGTATTAATATAATTTTTAATTGTCTTACAGATTACATATTCATTAATTGAATATAAAAAATTATTTAAAGGAATATAAATATTTCAATAAATGTATTTTAGATTGCTTCAACCAAAAATAGCATTAACAATAGTATGACAAACTGATTTATTTTTAATTAAAAATTTTTTTTTATGATTTTGTAAACGCTAGTTTTCTACCAAAATATCTACTAAGCACTCATCATTCAAGAGTTTATAGTAGAATATACGAATATAAACTCTTAATATATAAATTTCTAAAATGATATAGGAACATTTAACAAATATTTTCCAAATATTATATATAACAAAACATTATATTATATAAAACTTTAGAAATACTTAATTACAAATAATCATTCACATTACGTTACAAATTGAACACATTATTAGATTAAAAAACATTCGAATAAAAATTGTAACAACTTAAAAATATGAAACGTACGTTAATAATAAAAATTTATGAAAGAAATTTTTCCAAATTTTAAACGGTATATATTATACAAAGATTAATAAGAATGATCTAAATAAAAGATTAATCATCTTATATAAAACATTATGATAGCATATATTTTCATTGAACATTACACTATATATATAAATGTAACGTATCTTTATATTTTAGATAACGAAAATATTTACCTGCTGGATGACTTAATTTAGTTATGTATTCTTGAACAGCAAAAAGGCATTGGAGTTCTAAATCATCTTCTGCATCCACATAACGCTGAATCAGTTTTTGCAATTTGTCAAAATTTTCTCTCTTAAAAGTCCATTTATCGTTACACTGTTCTGTAAAATAAATAATCTAATAAGTATTCAATTTTTATAGAAAAATAAATAATATAGATATGATTAAATGTGATTTTACCAACTGAAGTTTCCAAAATGGCAGTCATTAAGATTCTTATAAATTTAGGTTCCTTAATTTTATCACCAACATTTGTCTGAAATACATATTTCAAGCTCTATAAGTATTACATGATTATAATTAATTATATTTTATCTCTATATATTAAAATTTTTCTACTGACATACGATATAATTTCTACAAATATAATATATTATTTCAATAAAAATCTATAACATCTAAGTCTAATTTGAATAACCCGATTATATAAAATATAAGTATAAATTACTAAATATGAAATTGTATGTGATATAAATAATATAAATTCTTCGTTTAAGAATATTAATTTTTCTACAATTATGACGTTAACAATTTAGATACTTTAATTAAAAAAAAAAAAAAAAAAATTTTGAATATAAAAAGGCGTGTAATTATTTAAAGTAATAAAAAAATAATTTTCTAAAATGATGACCAATGATGACCACAGATTACCAATTTCAGTAACTGCAGGAAAATTAAATCCCTAAAATCATCTGTATATTCTTAGAGTCGATTTAAAAATATTGTATTTAAGAATTTTACTAGGTTATCAAACGGCACACTGACATTATGTGCACGGATATAATGCTCCAAATACATAATATAAGTACGAAGGACATATTGATCAATTCACAAAATAATAAAATTTATATTGATAACCGAAACTAATTATGACAAATGGTATATACTACTTAAAAACAGAACACATGTGTTATTCGAAAGTGGTGTTGTTTCCTGGCTCGAACTGCCAGTGTTTCGATAGCTTTAATAATTTGTCGCCCAGATCTAGCAGATGCTTGGGTGGGAGTCAAGTGGAAGGGTTATAGAAAGGTGTAGTATGCGCAAGCTTCGTTAACATATAATTTATTAACCGTAACATTTATAATAAGCATGGTTCACTTATAGAAGAGAGTAAAAACTCTTGTCTCAATGATGAGGTTTCTCCTTGAAGGTGACGATATCGTGGAATCTCCTGGTGTTGTAAGGACTAACAGTACTATACTCACACTCCGGTGTAGGACACGTGGCCCGTTTGACAATTAGACTTCTGTTCTCTTGGATGGCTTCATTGTGTGATATAACCGAGTGACTAGTGTGTGGGCGAAAACACTAGCTGAATAATGTAATGACTTATAACTTTTGACCGACTGATTTACAATGAGCCTATAAGCCTGTTGAATGCGTGCACGAAAACTTGATCATTCCGAGGTGGCTCAGCTGAGAGATAACCACCATTCCATCGCTTCTTCACTTCGAGGGTTCACTGCAAGAGAGCGAAACTCGCCGCACGGTTGCCTTTTATATCGACGCGGCAGCTTATTTAGCTGGCAACAAAGAATCGTGGTTGCTGCACTGGAATCTTACTTGAGGTGCAGAAATAAAACTCTAGAAGTTTCGAGAATTCTAAGAAAAAACAAGACGTAAGATGTTTGAAAAATTCCAGGCGGCGTTATTGCTCTAGGACCATAAACATTGTAGGCTATTTGAAACCAAAACATAAGAAGTACATGAAAATTCTCGTCCCAAGTGTTGACAGAAACCTGAGAGCTAGAAAGATTAGCGATGCAGATAGCCAACGGTCTTGGAAATTGCTTCAATCCCAAATAAATGTCAATGTACAATATGTACGTAAAATATGTCTTGGTGTTATTAAACCTAATCCAATTTACACAATATTATAAATTATAAATCCCTTATGTGATTCCGGCATTTCCTTTTAATTGTGTATATTTTCTAAAGTACTCTTTTTTTTAATCATTATTTATCATAAAAGATAATACATTGTTGGAATGCTTTAATCGTATTTAGATTTTTTATTTTCTCAACTCTAGTAATCTAAGAATAATACACAGATCATTTTTACTAATGCTATTTAAAATAATTGATTTTATTTCAAATAGTTTTTTTGCTTTATAATTTCTTATATTCCTTTTGTATTTTAAATAAAATTTGTATTACAGCGATTCTAATAAACAACGATGTTCTTTATTTATCTTCATTATTATATTTTAAATACAAGAATCAAAATTGTTACATTTATTGAATTACGAAAACTTTAATTGCATTTAACTCTTCTCTTTAACTTTCAAACTGTGTTTGAAGCTCTTTCCTTGCTATATTTCCTTCTGTTATTATTGAGATAATAATTTACTCGGTTATTAATCTTATCATAATTTAGTCGATTATCATATCTTTAATTTTAACAAAAAGTAATCTTTTTTTATTCAATTGCTTATAAAATATACATGTTGTACATCGTATATAAGCTTAATTTCTTTTTATATTAAATTTTAAAATATAAATGTTGATTATATACTATTATTATAGTAATATAATTTTTTTTAGATTAAAACAACTAAGAATCTCTATTATATACTGAATTACATATGCGTAAGTAGACTGGAGTATTTGATATTATATTGTTTATTTATTGTTATTGAACTTTCATAGTCTAAAAGTTTATCTCGATATAATTTAATATTATTATAATTAATAGTTGTAATAAAAAAATGATATACATATGCAATATATGGTACCGTTTTATTAGATTATTTTAATTGAAATATCGATGGATCCAAATTCAATTTATAATTACATGCAAAATATTTATTTAAATTAAGGAACACCTTCTATATAAAACAAACATAATAAAATATAATTAATCAAGTTTTTATTTACCTGAATCCAACCGCAGATTTCATCAAAATTACTATTTTTTAGGAGTGGCAATAATTTGTCATGAATTTTTTCAATGTTTAATCCCGAAATACTTTCATGTTGAACTTCAAAACTTCTTACATCGATAGTCTTGTTTGGCAATAAAAAGTCCAATTTCTTAAACAAAAAATATAGATTTATAAATTATTAAAAAATTTATATGTATAATTGATAGTATTCAATAACCTAAACAATTAATAATTTTTAAAAGTATTCATTAAATCGTACATTGTATGCAATTACATTGATATTTATTTAATTTCTTTAAATGACAGTACAATAAGTTCACAACATTAAAAAATTTAGGAGCCTAAAAAACTGATTATATTACCACGAAGTTATTGTAACGTATCTTTTTAGCGCTGTCCTTCATTTGAATAGTGTAAACTAGTAGAATTTGTTTTGATTATATAATAAAAAATAGAAATACAGAAACCTCTGTTGATTCCGCAACTACATATATTTAAAACATGTAAGACTTGTCTATTACAAAAGAACCTACGGGTAAAAAATCGTTAAACAAAATAAGAGAATTGTTCAAACTTACTAAATAATCTAACCAGATTTTTTATTTTTATATTTATTAATATATACCAAATAAAATATGAATGCTAATCTTCAAATAAACTCTATCTATAAAAAGCTAAACTTCTGTATATATGTGAAACAATTGACACAAAATAATGTTAAAAATTTAAACTAATATATTATTAGATGTTAAATGAAAAATAAATCAACCTACTTTACGTTTGATTTATAATAATTATAATTATTAATTTTAATATCAGATACTATAAATATTGTATCTGATTATCTAAATATAAAAATCTTCACTATTTGTAGAATTACATCCTACTTTTATTTTATTAATTTTATATAATTCATCAATATATTCAGCACAAAATTATAATACTAATTAATATATTGGAAATTTAAAGTATTTTAGGTAATTTTAATCCATCAATTTTATATAGATCAATTTTTAAAAATAATTAATCATAGAATCACGTATTATTAATATACTCAGATTGCTGCATAGGCAGATAGATGTATTGAGAATTATTTCTCATTGTAATATTAAAATATAAAATTCAATTATATTCATTTATAAATCCACAATTATATTTGTAATTACTATCTTGATAAAATAGTAAATAAATATATAATAATAAAACAGTTCGTTTTTATAAAAATTTTTTAAATAAATTATATATCAAAATTAATTATTGTTAATTTATTTTCGCTTTATTTGTTACTTATATGTAATTTATTATTTATAATTAAAAAAAAAAAATTTTAAAGCGCTACAAATTTTATTTGAAATAGGCTATTATAATATACGAAAGTACTTTAGACATTCTAATTAAAATAAAAACAGTTTTAAAATGAAAATCTTTTAATTATAAATATTAAAAATTAAACTATTTAAAAACTAATATCCTTTTAAAATTCTCTATTATACGTATTATAATATGCACACTAATTTAGATTATATGATGCATTATATTAATTAATTGTCCATATCTTAATTGTACTTTTACATATGCAAAAATAATTTAAACACTTTGTAATGTTGCATCGCAAAATTTACTTTTTACTTATTTATTATTATATAAGACATGACTATCAAATACTAATTTTAGGAATACGAAAATCTATACCTTAATACTATCAACGGCCATGTACAAATGGCGTATAATTAATGTTTGCGACGAGTGATGGAGAATAAACTTTTTATATTTCTTTATCATATTTCAATTATGCCATTTTTCAGTGTCAATAACTATGTCTATTTATATTCCTCATATTGCCTTTTGTAACTGATTCAAGAGAATGTTTTTTCAATAAAAAAAACTTTTACTAAACTAGACAATGTGTAAATATTCATTAATAATACATAATCAAAATAGAATCAACTTAATACTAGAAAATAGATTACAAATCCATTATAAAGAAAAACTATAAAAAACAAATGGCATTTTTTATATTATGTTAATAAATAATTAAATTTACATTTATTAGACATTATAATTTTAATGAATATTATTTTCTATTTACGAAAATTGATATAAAAATTTATAGATTTATTAAAGAATAAAAATATATAAAATTAATTGTATTTAATTTTTAAATAAATCATATCAATTACATCTTTAGTTTTATTAGTTTTAGACAACTTAACGATTTATTTCAATATACAAATACAATTTTGCAGTTATTCAATGTATCTCATATTTTTGTATTAGGAATTTGATTTACACAATCTGTAAGAATATTTGATATATATTGGATTAACATCTTTATAAAATATTTTCAAAATTCATCCATTCATACTGTTGCTGTTCATTCGTAATAAAAAATAATGATTCTACACTATTAAAGATTTAAATGTAACAATCAATGATATTCAAACTTTTGATTTTTAAATATAACTAAATATAGATATTTTAAGATTTTTGTTTTTAAATACATAATTCTAATTTTAAAGTAAATTAATCAATTAGTCTTTCATATTCTACTAATCATATCAAGCCATTACGCATAATTAGGTTCTTAGTCAATTACAGAATAGTACTATAAAACTATTATTTCGTTACTCACCAAAATAAAATAAGTAAAATAATTAGGGAATTTAATATCAGAATTAAAATCCTTAAAAATACTGAATAATTGACTTCGTATTATCCAACCTTATTTCACGAAATATTAAAATCAGTCCTTATAATGAATATTTTAACACTTTAACATTTATATTTTGTCGTATATAGTATATTTAATTATATTCCATACTTTGTATACTGTAAAATATAATTTATAATTCGACTGATTATTTGAAATATTTAGCAATAATTCAATATAAACAAATAAAGTAAATTTCCGATGAAAAGTGTAATCAGAGATTAAAATGAGATTTAAATAATCTTTATTAAATTAAATTAAATTATATATTAACGAAAAAAATATACACATATATATCAACTAAATCGAATGTATAATAAAAATAAATTAGTTAATATTTAGAATATATTGAAATTCTTTAACTCGATAAATATTTGTGAATAGATAATTCAACCGTATAAAAATAATTTATAAAATTATAGATAAACTGATAAAATAATTACCATAACACGTTTTTCATAAATATATTTAAAATTGTAAAATCAGACTCCAAAAAAATCACAACTGGAATCAGGTTACCATGTACAAACGATTATACAAAAATTTGTCAAACACTAAGTATATGCAAATTATTCCGATTGTATTAGTAGATATCAGTATCACATACCAGCGAGTACGTGATGTAACATATTTAAAAATTTAATATAAAAATATACATTTTTTAATTAAAAATTATTGTTGAGAAGTACTTACATGATCAATAATGAATTTATCAACTTTAGTTCGGTTATCTAACAGATCATGCCAATGGATGCCACTTTGTGACCATTTTTGGTTGACCCATTCAATTTCTTTTAATGTTACTAATTCCAATAACAATTCAGCAAACAATTCTGCAGCATGATCTTTACATCGTAATTTTGGCAATAAATGATGTATCGTTGTGTATAAATCAGTAAGACAATACGAATCATTTATAACAGGATATACTGTAAAAAAATTCTTTCAATTAAATCTATTAAATAGAATAATTAAAGTATAATAATATTTCAAACTTCAGGCCTGTTGAGCTTAAAATCCAGCATGTATAATATGGTTCAAGAATTCATCATTTAAATGAATTAATTTGTATTAGAAAATAAAATAATAAATAATAATTGTAATAAATAATATGAAGACTACAAAATAAGATTACTGAATAGAACTTGCCTAAAATGTTTGCAAAATATTTCCATAATCTCGGAATATCAATTATTAAATCTCCTGCTACTTCAAGGACTGCTCCCAAACTGAAACATACATAATTTTGATTCGTTTTTGTACTTGATGAAATAATTTTTATCTTATTATATCGAGTCAAATTGTGATTAATTGTGAAATTTTTTTTGTAAATTATATTAAATGTAAAATTAGGCATAAATATTTATTTTATTACTCATTTCATTAAACAATATATGTATTATCGCTTATTTAAAAAATTCTAAAATAAGACTTCAATTAAATTTAAATTTATATAAAATAAAATTTGATGTATTATTCAATATTTACTGTATTAATGTATTAAGATATTAATGTATTTCTTAAAAATTTACTAATAATTCTAAATTTTGAAAAACAAAAATGAAGAATAAATAAATACCGTAACTGCTTCATAACGATATCTATTTATTAAAAATGGTTAACTCTTCAATAAATAATAATATAACTAATCCTTTCTCAAATTATCAATTCAATAAAATATATACTAGCTTCATATTTACAACTCATCCTTAATAAATAATGAACTTTTTCTCGATATAATAAATATATTATATAATATATATCCACCACTACTACATTAAAAACAACATAAAATTGATATCATTTCAAATCCGGCCCTGCGATTTATAATATCTAAAATAAGCTACACGATGTATTTTAAAAATGTTACAGTTAATATAAACATAGTTTCAATTTGATTAAAAAGAATATACTTTTAATTAATTATTATTACCAAATGAAGTCAATCATAAACTCCTACTACTTATATGTAGAAAAATAATTTTAGTAACATTTCGTTGTTTAAAATAGTTTGTTAAATCTTCTTGAGAGCAGTGTAAACAATTAACAATATAATTACAAACAGAAAAAAAACTTTTAATACTATTCATATGAATTCTTTGAATTGTAACTTTTTATGATATAAATATTTCAAATTCCTATGCAGCATATAATTAATAATAAATTAAAGTTCTAATACTTCTAAGTTTTTAAAATGATACTATTATTTTGAGATATAATATTGGTTTTATAACTGTATATTAATATTCACAACAACTAAATGTGCGGTTAGTTTTGTAAAGAGAAATGATTACGTTTTTTGCATTATAAGAATAATTTAATTACTTTCAGTAAAATAATAAATACATTATAAAAAAGATAAAACAATGACAACAGTAAAAATACTTTTCTAAACTTGATAAAAAGTGCATAATTATATCTTAATTATATATATATATATACATACATATATATATATATATATATATATATATATATATACATACATATATAATCTACAAATATTATTTTCATATAAAATAAAAAAATTCAAGAAATTAATGTATATGCGTAAGACAATACATTAAATTACTAGTATATGCAAATTTATTATACACATTTTTTAAGAAAATAATAATTTAAAATATCACGGCAATATTTTTTAAAGTTGAACTTTCTATAGTTAATTGAAATTAAATTTTCTCATATAATATATTAATTATATGTATATTATATTAAATTAGATTTTGTTCCTTTAGCTTAACTGGGGCAAGACATATCTGTCTGCAGTTATATTAAATTATTATTTATTTTGTATATTCACATTTCACTGTGTATATTATGTTAAGAAGAAACGTTAATTTTTATTTTATCTTTAAAATGAAGAAATACTTAATAGATAATATCAATCATAAAATAAAGATAAAATATATAATGATGAAAATCTAATATCTTGTTGACTACCCATGTATTAATAATATATGAATCATATAATAAGAAAACAGTTTTCTTTATTTACATTTATTAAACTTTTAGTAAAATATTTTGAAAACTAAAATATAGATTACAAATTGAAGAAAATAAAATTTAAAACGATAAATAAAAAATCGTTGTGGTTAAGTTTTATAAATTTCAACACAATTTAAAATAAAATGGTTTTCATACAAAGCATTAATACATAACTAAATAATTTAATATTTTAGAATTAATTAATACAAAAAAAAAAAAAAATTATGATAATTCAAAAGAAAATTTAATAAAAAAATACCGGTTAGTCTAGTTTTGATCAGCTAAAACGAGGGCAAATCTAAGATTCAACTGAAATATAAGAAACATATTATAAAGTTAATAATGAAAATTTCAGAAAAAAAATCATACATTAAAAAAGTATGATAAGTGTAATTAAATAACTATAAATGTAAACAGTAACATTTTATAACAATTAAATATTAAAGAACATAAATGAATGCAAGTTTGTTTGACTTGGAGAAATCATTCAAAAAGTATATTAATATTAATAGTAGTTTATTAAATATTCCAAAAAATAATATTCAGAAAACATAAGTGTATATAATGAGTTTATTTTAGTATAATTATTATCCATAAAATATCTAAATAATACATTACACTACCTATATAATAAGCGTCTATTCTTATAGAATAGAATGGTAAAAAAATAATTATGTAAATTATATAATTATATAAAAAAATAAAAAAAAAAGATTTATTAATGATGTTTAAAAAGAAATGAAAGAAAATAAAATATATTTTTGAAACTAATAATAAATAAAAAATAAAGTATAAAACATTCTGAAGTACACAGTAATAAATAAAATAAGTAAAAAGTCATTTACGAAATAATGAACTAGATATCACAAATTTAATATTTAAGATTGGTTTAATGAGTATCGTTTTAATTAATGCATTTAATGACTTATGTAAACAAAAAATACACTATTGTTTGACTGTTACCACAAAAGACAAAATAAAGAATGCCTTAAAAATAAAAAGAAAATAAGAAATGAAACTTGTCATCTACTAAAAAAAATTAATAATCTTGAAGTATTATAGAATTTTTTACTAAGATAAAAATGAACACATTACGAATTAGAGTATAATTTGAAATTTCGAATTTCTGTAAGTGCTCCACACTATTTGAAAAATTCTATTTAATTTGTAAATCAATAGATAATAAGTGAATGTTTTGTTATATATAAATGTATTTAATGAAATAATTATTACATGGTAAAATTCAATTGCAGCAAAAACTCATTAAAAGAATTATTAAAATTGAGAAATTGTTTCAAAACTTTGTATTCAATTATATTAAATATCATAATAATAATAAATTCAATAAGAACAATTTTTAGAACGTAAATTTACATAAAAAATTCAATTCGAAAATATAAAGATA
>NW_011948443.1:200929-292752 GCF_000503995.2 Ceratosolen solmsi marchali
GCAATGTAATAATATATAAAAACAATAATAAATAGTATTTAAATTTATTTAAAAACTGTAATAGACTTATAAAGTATAAATGTAATATTCTATATTTTATTACACTGGATTTTAAATTTTCGCTATACAATCAAATATCAAAATTCATAGTGAATACATTGCCTCAATTATATATTCTAAGAAAAAAATGAATACACTACAAAATATAATATTTCATTTATGTATTAATAATTATAAATTCATTAATTGATGAAAATCATAAATTCAAAAGAAAATATTTAATTTATATACAAATTAAGGAAATTATTTGCAGTAAATAGAAAATAGAGTACATGTTTGTAGCAATCAAATACGAGAAAAATACAATAAATAATACAGTATTGTAATAAAAATTGCATTGACACGCGAGATTGTATAATCCATCACTCATAAAATAAAAAAATATATAAAGTGGTGATGGTATATATAAAATTGTGGTTAAAAGATATTACAACTGAAAGTTTCATTAACAGCATATATACCATCTATATAACATTCATCTGATATATTAAAAACAATTATATCAAATGACTTATATACTAAAATTGGAACAAATGGACGGGGTCAGTTAGATATTGTACAGTATATTAAATATTTAGTATTAATTTTATTAATAGTTGCATAGTATTTAAAAACGAATATAGATTAATAAATGGGATTTGAAAGGGAGATTATAAACTTATATGTATGTAAATATAGGTTTTAAATTTAAACCACAAAGTTGCTAATAAGGTAGTTACAGTATAAACAATATAATAATGACTCAAATATAGCAATATAATAGTAAATCTGCAGAAAATTTTTATTTAAAATTTTTTTAATATTTATAATGTAAATATGTTATATAATGTAGATATTTCTATATAGAATCCATGAATTAATAAAATATGAAAATAACGAATGTACATAAATAAAAAGGGCATTTTTATTAACTATATGTTTATATAATGGTAAAAATTAAAATTAATACAAGAAAAAAAAGGAAATCATAGAAAGCATTTTCAAATTTTAATTTACATAGAACTAACAATCTATAAAGAAAATACAACAATAAATAAATTTGATGAACATTAAATTAATGTTTAATTTATTTTAAAGATCAAACGATTAATATTATTAAATTAAAAAATATTTATATTTAATAATAAATATTTTGTATAAAATTTGTATTTTTTTCACCAAACTCTAAGATATAAATAATATAAATAGGATTTTAAAAAATAAATCAAAATTAGACATCGGAATCAAAATATAAACATATTTTCTTCCAATGCTTATAATATAGCGCGATTATTTTATCTTTATAGATAGGAAAAATAATATTTTAAGTAACTATCTCCATAAGCATTGAAACATATAAAGCAAATAATTAGAAAACACATTGGTTTCATTATCATATGTGAAATTTGATGGTTTACATTCCCGTTAGGTGAGTAAGGAAGATCTCCATTTAATTGTTTCATTGTGTATGACTGTGTCACTTTTAGGTAAAAACGTTTAACAATTCATGTTATCATATTATTTCATATATTTTTGAGATAAACTATTTGAAACACATATCCATCCTTTGTATTTAGATTAATTACGTGCATTATGTTCCATTTCTTTTACGTAACTTTGTTTTTCATCATTTTATCTTCCTAATAATAAAATACTATATAAATAATTACATAAGCTGTGCATGCACAACATTGTCATTCTTATTCATTCTTAGTTTTTCAGAAATTGAGACTCGAAGTTGTTCAATTTACATATTTTATGACGAAGATATGAACCTCCCCAATATTTGTGTTAGGCATAGATGGAAAATAACATTTATAAATAATTTATTGCTACTTCTTTTGAAAAGATTTAATAAAATCTAATGTAATTCCTGTTTTGTATATTTGGAAAATACAATATGTTTCTTTTATAAATTTATGATTTATTTAGGTTAAGTTTTAGACTATATATTAATTCTATACATAAAAACCTTATAGAATTAAAAGTTATTTTATATTTTAATATGTTAAGATATGTTTAAAATAAATACAATAGATTTTTTACTTTCTTAAATTATAATTTTATAATTGATTAAACATTAAATAACACTAAACAATTCAAATACAAGTCTGCTGTTATAATTTTTATTTTCAAACATATTTTTGACGTTTAGGTTGTTTTTTTAAAGATTTCCGAGTATAGTAATATTTTAAAAATAATAAAAATTATATTAATAATAAAAATTTCAACATACCCCGTTCTAAAATCCAATAAACTAATGCAATTGTGATATAAAAGTTGTGCAAATAGCTGCGAAGTCTTTTTTTGATGATAATCCGATTTTTCAAAAACTGTATTTATAGTTTCATGAATAAATGAAATATGCGATGTAATAGAAAAAATTGTGGAAAATACTTTAACACCTTCCTGTAAAATTAAAATACTTTACTTTAATACATAATTTAAATATTATATTCATTTATAAAATCCATAAGCTTATTATTTTTCTAAGCATTAAATAATTATCAATAATAAAGTATCTAAAAAATCTATTACATATTTTAATATATAAATATTATTTATTAATTCTATTTTTATTTAATTAAACTTTACTCTAATAAAAATATTCAAAATGAAATACATTCATGGTAAGTACTTCTTTAACACAATTACAATAATAAACACTTTATAATATTCAAATCATTCGATTATATTTACGTACATCCACATTTTGTTCTTCTTCAGCAACATATTCTTCTATGAAACTGTTTATTGCCTTTTTTAACTGTTCTTCAGATAATTCTGGTATATTGGTAGCAGAACTTGTTTGTGATGGAAATTTTGATGATGAGATCAGTGATAAACTTTGGCTTCGTGTACTTTCAACCATTGTGTTATCCCGATTATATGAACTAGTATTGATCTGATAAGTACCATTACGAGAACTTCTGCCATCTAAAATTGTTAAAAATCAAGTCATTTAAATATTCAAACAAATAAAAATTCAGAATTGTGGTGAATAATAACAAATATTGAATATTTTAATAAAAATGGTTTTAATTTATTTTAAAAACTATTTATTTCATTTTTACCAGATTGATTAAATTATTTTATGTTTTAATAAACTAACAGTTTCACGTTAAATAATGTAATTCTATATATACATAAATTGTATAACAATATTTTTGATTATTTTGTTTATGTTATATGGTTATTTTTTTTAATAATTTTCTTCAGTGCAAGCTCAATACTGGTTTCTCTGATAAAATGTGAAACTGATACATATTGACAATATAATTATTTTGTGGAACTGGTCATTAAACTATGTCAAAATCGACACCAATAAAGATATTTATTTTCCAGTAAAAGAAATATATAAATAATGAGTAAATTATAATTTAATATTTATACATGGATGTGATACCTTATTTTCACAATAATTGGATAATGTTCTATAATTATTTATCATTAATTTGTGTGAACAATTTTCTCATACATAGATATAATTAAAATTTAAATAATTGTATTTATCAAAGCATTGTTATTTTATAAATAAAACCAACTTTATGAAAATAAATGTATTTTTTAAAAAATACTTAATATAATTTTTTTTCTAGAATGTACTTTTTTAGTAATATTAAAGGGCTATGTTGATTAGAATAGAATTAAAATATATTTATTACAAGATGATAGTACGATATATTTTTCTAATATTATAAATAGATTTTATGTATGTATTGTATTTATAGTTTGTTTGCTTATATGTATTGCTTAAATAAATTAACTTTTTTTACAAATACTACCCTTTCAAAATATTTAATAAGATCATCTGAATTTAAACAGACAGATTTTTCGAATTTTCAGTGCCTTTAAAATCTATGTTTGAAAAACTAATTCAGTTATTATTAAGCCAGTGAAAAACTCTTGAGTAAATGTTTTTGTTTTAGTGCATCACTGATAACCAATTTTTTCATAACTATCATATAATGACATTCTTTTCAAGGATTTATTACGCATTCTTAAATTTTCCCACATTTAAAAGTATTACATCTATCTATACAAATCTTTTTTTTTTCATTAATGGCCAAGTTGCACCAATTAGAACCGATTATTTTTTCCTTGCTATTGAGAATGTGTTTGTAGCCAAAATATGCCCTAATTTTTCTCTTATGCTATAATTGAGAAATACATGAAACAGTAATTATATTTAAGGCAAATTTAAAAGAACTATATGCGAAGCCCAACAAGTAAGTTCAAACTAATACACCATACTTTAAATATTGACAAATATGTTCAACAAAACATTAGTATACATTCGTAAACATACCATAATTAGATTTGTATTCTGGACGAACATAATCTCTAGAACCAGTTGATTTCGACCTGTAAAATATATACACACATAAAAATGTTATTATTATATATTTTCTTTTCATTTTAAGAAACCGCCAAATTTAGTTTATTTAGATAGATCAGATCAATACATTACTAAATTTATTAAAAAATACTTATATTTTGAATATTTTGTTTTATTTAAACTATTAGATGCTTATATAAATATTTATAATTTCATTAAAACTAATTTCACATGAAATAAAAACTGTTTCATATCACTTTTTTAACAAAAATATACATGCAACAATTATATATTATTTTGGTTAAATCTAAGTAAATGAATCTTTCTTGCTTGAGAAAATCATCTTAGTTTTTCTACCCACACATCCTATTTTAGGATAGTTATTTTTTATATATCTATTATTCTTTTTAAATATCAAATTTCTTACTTAACTCGACTAATTTTGCACAGTTCCTGTACCTTAATTATTAATTTTTCTTTTTGTATTCTTTCTACTCTTTACTTGATACTATTCTGAACAATTTTGCTACAAAGATAGTTTTTTATGATAGCCAAAATAATGGTAATAATTTATTTAATAAAAACAAAATATGAATTTAATCAATGTCAATAAAATAATTTTAGTAAAAGTAATTTTCTTATATTTCAAGAAGGCAAACTAAGTTCTAAAATTTCTTTTGTATAAACTCGTTTATTAACACACGTCTTATTAATTAAAATAGTTATACATTATATTTTAATTAGTGCATAAACATAAGTTCAAAAAAGAGAAAACTAATTTACAAAGATTTTTTATTTGTTTTGATTCTAAAACTGTTTTTTGTCATTCTTCTAATGAATGTGTATTCTTATGAATTTTATATAAAAAAATAGTTACGAGCAAAATAAATCTAGTATACAAGTTATATCTTTTTCCATTTTTATTATTTTATATATTTATTCACAATTTTTTTTTAATATAATAACCAGCATAAAAAAATTAAAGAAATAATTAAGTAGAATTAATACAAATTAATCATATCTTTTTAAAATGGATTTTTTAATGTTTTTGTAATTTGTCTATCTCTTATATAATTTTAATCTAAAGATAGGATAAGTATTATTATATAACAAAAGCTGTTATAAAATGAATATGAACCTGCTCTTTGTCAAAATAATATTAAATAGTTAATAATTTTTTTAAATTGTATTTGCAAAGTTTTTATTAAAAATTTTTGTATTATATAATGTACATAATGGATTAAAATTAATTTAAAAAAAATCATTGCTTTGTATTTATAATGATAGCATTATAAATCAATTTGTAAGAATGTAAATTTTATAATTCTATTCATTGGCCATAATTTCTTAATAAAAATATCGATAAAATTATTATAGTGATGAAGTCTTTTCTAAAAGGAAATTTCAAGAAAATTTTGCAATTACTTTTTCAATAATTTGAACATGACAGCCTCAATTTTCAGATTACCATTTTCTTTACTTATTTATTATTGAAATGACAGTAATAACAATTTGATGTAATGACAGAATTCAGGAAATAAAGTGTAAATTATAATAATTGATCAAAGTCAGTCATTATATATATAAACTTTATACATCAACTTTTACAAACTGTTACAACTATGCAATTGATACTTTTATTCAAATAGTTCAATCTAATGTCAATAAATAGCATGAAGTGTGACATTATTTTATAATTATGACTAAATATCACTCGAAATACTAACAAGTTTTTCTCAAAGCAGCCTTTTATAATTGATATAATTACTAAATTTTTACTTTTTATAATATAAAAAACTAGTTCGTAAAAACATTTCTGTTTTTAACTGTTTTTCATTTTTTATATTTAAAATAAATCTTTCAAAGAATAAACATTTTCAAAGAATTCAATTTTATTACAAACTAGTTTTTTAAATATAATTTAATCAACAATTCAATATTACTCACAATGGAAATGTATTTATTTGATTTTACTAAATAGTTTAAAAATAATGTATGTTATAATAAATTTAAAAGCAAATATAACCTTATGGTAGGTATACAAAATTTAAATGAAAAATTCTTTTATATATATTTTGGATTTAATTTGTAGCATAATTTTTGAAATGCAAAGAATCAGATGAAAATAATAAAAATAATTTACCCAGATAAATGAATACTAGGCACTCTTTTGTCTGGTTCGGCAGTAACTTTTTCCAAATAAGCAAATTTATTAGGCGTCGTCATTTTAGGTTTCAACCACTGATAAGTAGATCTACTACCAAGTTGCATATCATCCATGGATGGCTAAAATACATAAAATATAAAAGAATTTGATTGATTTAAGGTAAAATAATAATTAATAATTTAAAAATAGAATAATTATACTAATAATCTACTAAAACTTAATAAACTTTTTTAAATCTTTCTATATGTAAATAAATCAATTTTAGTCTTGTATTGTGTTTATTACTAAATATTCAATCTTGCTTTTTGTACTTATAGAAAAAATTCTGTTTCTTCTGAAATTTTTATAATGTACTAAATATATTCTTCATTTATTTATTATACAATTTAAGGCTTCTTTCTTCATTATTTAGTTTATATTCTTGACAATATAAAATATTTTGCTATTTTTGATCCGTATGTAAAATACATAAGCATGTATAATAGCTACACAATAATTGTAATGGAATATAAAGAATAAAGAAATTAAAAAACTTTCAAGAAAAACAAAGCAATATATAAGATCATTTCATGTATAAATTCATTTGTGGAATATTTGAAATCGCACCAAGTTCTTGTTTAAAAAGTGTAAAATATTTTATATTTTTAAATAAGTTGCAAAGCATGTAATACAATGAAATACAACTCAATTTTTTCAAATTCATTGAAATTCTTATTCATATTCTTATACTAATAATAATAATAATAATATATAACAATTCAAAAGTAATTATATTTCAATAATAAGAAAATATTCCCAGTAAAAATAATTCAACTATTATCTTAAAAAATTATACAGGTTGCTTGTTTATTTCTAATTTGACTATAGATTTGTTAGCTGATTCAAAAAAAGAGACAGCAAAACAGTTGAAATAAAAAATAGGCCTGAATATTTTATATAAATATAAGACTTTTCCACTTAAGTATAAAAGGTCATTAGGTCTAATCAGAAGATATCAATAAAGACAAATTATTGCAACATTTTAGTAGTTTTTCATATTGAGAGTTATAATAAATTAAACCGAAAAATGAGATTTATTTTATTACAACAATTAGCAGTTATTAGTATTATTGTTAAACTATATGTTAAGCATTCTTTGTTATCATGAAATTAAAACTGCAGTTACATATATTTTAAAAACTTTTGATCATATATTGTCGTCAACTAAGTAACAATTTAAAAATTCATATTATAGATATAGAATATTTATACATATAATTTGCATAAGCCAAAAAAAAATTTATATAATAAAAATATACACATAAATTATTAAAGCACAAAAGTATTAAGATGAAATTGTTAAGTATTAAAGCAATAATATAATTCAATTTTTATTTTCACAATAAAATATATATACAATAACATAACATAGAAACAACGAAAAATATTTGAGCATTAAATGTTAAATAAATGATATCTTTAAATGTCACTAATTGTATTGAAAATTAAAACATTATAATATATATATAAAATTTTAATTGTAAAATTATAGAAAATTATAGAAGTAGAATAAATCTTGTTTATTTAATTTTATTTATTTTAGAACTAATATTTTAAATAAATTTAATAAAAATTTAACAATTAAAAAATTTAAAATCGTTTTAAACTATGATTGAATTTTGAATTATTATATTAAAAAGTTATTGTTAATGACCTTTATCACTTCTACAAAAATTACAAAGTTATAATGTCTTTAACATGTCTTTAACACATCTTAAATTTATAATTATTTATATTTTTTGTAGCCTTTAAAATACTTTTATACAACCATCATAAAATAATTAATTGCATAACAAAAAAGAATCATAAATATTCATAAGTTTTCTGTATGTTTCTTATTTTGAAAATATTAAATATAATTTGTACACGAACAATTTTTCAATTATATTTTATAATCATATAAAATTATAAAATATGATACAGACTACATGAATTTTTAAAATTAAACAAAATTATTAAGTTAATAATACAAGACCATAAAAAGAAATGATACTTATATAACATTTAAGCAAAATTTGTGTATACTGAAAATATTTAAAAAATAAATAAATAACGTAGGATTCTAATTTATTATTAATTTTAATTCATATAAGTATATCAAAGAATAATAAAAATTACCTTATGACATTTATAGGAAAGTTATAAGAAAAACAAACTAAAATTAAATGCGTAATATAACATTTATAAAAAAAAATGTCATTACCTATTAAATAAATGGGAATACATATCTTTAAATTTATACCAAATTATAAAGTGCCACATTGAAATCTTACTCATTGTGCATTATATACTATAAATAGTAGTAAGTAATAATATTATAATTATAGTATAATTCATAGTCCCATTTTTGCTTAGTAAATAAAAAATAAACAATTAGAAATTATGACCAAAATCCAAAGTTCATATATTCAAAACTTTTTCATCACTTACAAAATATTTTTCTTTTGTTATATTTCATTTCATATCATATTTAATACTTAATAGGTTTGATGATTTAACATCATGTAGAAACACAAGAAAATTAAGAGAAAGAACTTTTAATTAATTATAATCATCTGTTTTATTATCAAAATTGATATATGTGCTAATTTGATTTAAATTATATTAGTTATATTAGTGGATTATATATTTATTTTATTTATTATATTTATAATTATAAAAGTGGAAAGTATATAAACAGGCCTTACAGGTTTGTTTTTGAGTTTAGCTGCTTCCACAGAATAAACTTGTCTTGTTCTGCCAACAGGCTGACTCCAACCACCCTCTTCCATTGAACCCACTGCTCCACCTATTATTAACGAATATATATTATAATTAATAATATATAGTGATTATAATATATATATATATATATAATCACAAAGAATTGAACTTACGATTACGTTTTCTTTCATTAACTCGTTCATCTTTTCTTGGTGTATTTAAAGATGCATTACTAAGTTGAATATCCAATCTTTCAGATTCTGCTTCCCTTTGAATTTGGTCCATTGTCTTTGGATTACTATCATCTCTTCTTGGAATCCATTTATTTCCTCTTAAGTCTATAACATCTTGCAGCATAAATCGAATCCTTGAACTTATTTTCCCTTTTCTATTTGCAATTTGTTGCATTTGTTTGAAGTACTCTGAAAGATCAGCAGTCTTGGATTCTAACACTTTACCTATTGTTGTTAATAATTTACACAAGCACTCAAGGTTCTCTTCATCTACTTGTTTTAATAAGTGTCGAATACATTGATACATGATTTTACTAGTAAGCATGTTTTGTTTAAAAAGTTCGCCAATGAAACGAATATTACCAAGGGACTTGACACGTATTCGTCGTTCCTCTTCATCAAAATTCATCTGTAGCTCTTTTTTCCTTTCCAGATCTGCACATTCATCTACTTCTTTGAGTTTTTCATTACGTGCATTTTCATCTAAGGTATTTTTCTCAAATTCAGATTGACAGCGAGTTAGAATAAGTTTTCTAAAGTTTGCAACAGTACAATCTTCAGAATCTGCACCTGCAACTTGCATGTTGGATAGTTCTTTACACATTAAAGCATATGCTACGGAAAAATTTGGTTCATCTACAGCCTAAAAAATAAAAAATATTTAAATATTTCATTGAAAATAAAAGAGAATTAAATAGAATCTATGGCACTTCACTAAAATGTGTTTGAACTAATTGTAGGTAATAAAAATATAAAAATATAATAAAATTAAAGAATATAAATTAAGATTAAATCTAAAATAAAAAAATAGCTACATAATGAAATAATATATTGCATTTTTTAAATTATATTAATTAAAGCACTGAAAAGAATAACATAATAGTAGATTTGAAAATAAATTAAAATTAATATAAACACCTTCTCAAAAACCAAGTCAATTACACCTTGAAGTTTCTCTTGAGTGTCTATTTCCAATTCTCGAACTTGATTAACTAAAGTTGAAAATTTTTGTGGAGTCAATTTATTAAGAACACTACGAACTCTTTTATAAAGAGCCTCTGTTTTAGTTTGTTCTTCAGAAACTGAACCCTGTACTAATCTTCTTGGTTTCCAAGCATTTTCAGTCTCTCGCAGCTTTACATCTTCACGTGAAAAGGAAAGATGAATCATATTTGGTTTATTTGTCTTAGGTTTACTTATATGTTTTTGTTTAATGGATGTTGACTGTAAATAAAACAAAGAACTTAATTGTAATTATAAAATTTAATAATTAAAGTAAATCTTATTTTATTTTTATTACAACATACTAACTACCCCTACTTTTATAGCATTTTATATACATATAATAAAAAACATTAAAAATAAAATATAACATACCACCTTGGTATTGACGGAAGACTTGACAAATCCAGGAAAAAGAGAATCATGACGACCAAGATTAGAATCCTTGAACCAAAGATCTACAGGACTTCGTATTTTTGTACTATCGAGTACAACATCTAAATCTGGTAAATTTGAAGGCTTAGCTTTACTATTAGGATCATTTTGTAACTTCATTAAAAATTCCCGCCCATAAATTTTTTTCCCATTTGTATTTATAGGACTCCATTGATCATCAGAATATGTGTATTTAAGCAACGGTATTGTTTTTGTGATGACTGATGTTGAAACTGATTTTAAGGTATTAGAACAAATATCAGAATCCTTAAGTACACTACCAAGACCTGATATTTTAGAATTTTCCTCATTTTTTTGAGCTACAATAGACGGTACTATTTCTTTATCTACATTTGTCCTAAAAATTGAGATATGATCACAATCTTTAGCTATGTGTGCATTTACCAATACATCTTCTAAAATAGATTCTTTGTTATTTTTATTTTTAAGAGAAATTTCCTTTTGTATTGCAGAAGCACTTTTTTCATCTTCATCCAAACTAGTAATGTTTTTCTGTACAGATTGAGGATCAATTTCAGACAAATTTTTTTCTTTCAGAAGCTCATAATTATCACTATCTTCGATATTTTTTGTCGACTCACTATTTTCATCTTTGTTAATATCTTTCTGCAATAATGAATCATGCTTCATCTCAATTTTAACGGATGATGCACTTACTTGAATTGGATGAACAAAAGCATCCATATCAGTTCCCTCTTTCTCTGCACCTCTACGATTCAATTCACGACTTTTAACCTTATTCTTATTTTTTTGTTTCTGCATGGTTTTACCTGTAAAACGTTTTTAATTATTATCATATAAAAATTTTAATATGATTATCACAATATGTAATCATGTGTAACTATCGTTTTCGCTAGAACAGATAATAAACATAATAAATTAAATTCTATGAATTATTATTAAAGACATTGTAAGCTAATAAAAATAAGTTTCTTCATATTATCAATTAAATTTCATAAAAATTATATTATACTATATAATTTTCAAATGTTATTTAACCTTAAAAAACTGCCATAAGATATAAAATAAAAAATTTGCATAAACAATAGATTTATTCTTTGCAATTTATAATATACAATTACTAAAGGTTAAAATTTATATAGTTTTTGCACATAAATTTAAGCATACTGATAATTTGTTTTAAATGCAATTACGCATGCACACGTAAATGTGTGTGAAAATTTGTATGTAAAAAAATGTACTTACATATATTTCCACCAATGCTAAATTTGTCGACAAAATTGATAGTTAAAAAGAATGTAACAATTATTAAATATAATAATTGTTAAATAATTTTGTTAAAAATTTTCATCATTAAAACAAATTCACTGGCATTTTTTAAATGAACTTTACAAATATCCCGAACATTTTTTTACATTTATTTTAATTTATAGTAATTAAAAGTAAAAAATAAAAAAGCGTTTTGACCATTTTTATATAGTCGGATTAAATAACTAAAAATAACCCTACTTATCTAAACAAAATATTTCTTGAAATAACTTGCATTGGCTTCAGAACTAAAATGGTCAAATGGGAACATGGATGACGACAACAATTGGTTGTATGGAAGAAAAGAGTAAATGAAATAGACAGATAAAGAGTGAAATAACAACATCAAACGGGCGGCCGTAAGGGGTGGTGAAATACTAAGGGGAGAGAGAGAGAGCACGTGGAAACAGCGCCTGACCATTTACTAACATGGCTGCAAATGCACGTGCCTTAGTAGTGAAGAATAAAGAAAATGGCGACGGTACTTTCTTATAACTCATCTTTTACCATATGTTACATTTCATTATACGTACATGTCCGGCTATCGCCGAAATATTTTCCTTTTAGTTTTCACATTTACATAACACAGTGAAACTGTCACACTTATAGAATAAAAATTAAAAAAACTAAGTGACTGCACTTAAATATTTGAAAATAATTGTAGAAAATTGTTTAAATTTGTAAATTTATATCTTCACTTCTTATTATACGATAAATAAAAAAGAAAAATATAACACAATAAAAATGTAGTTAAAAAATTAAAACGAAAAAGTTGGATTAATATAAAAAATATAAAACTCAAATAAATAAGCAAAAAATAAAAAATTCATGTTATAATGTAAAGGGAATATAAAAAATAAGTAACATCAACGAAACAATAACAAACAACCAAATCACCAACGCGTGTTTGCCTTTTAAAATGGTAATTAATTCTTAAACCCGTTGGACCGTCAATTGTATTAAGTAACAAGATAAAAGAAGGAGAAAAGAGACCAATCGGTAGACTACGTTAGCATTCGGCTTTGATCGACAATATGACGTCATCCGTATAAAACTGGAAAACTTGACTGATTAACATTTTTAGGATTTAAAAAATATACTACGTATAATATACTAAATTTATTAATTAGTGTTAACAATAAACATTGGTATTGTTTAGGTAAAATATATACAATTACAGAATTTTTACAATT
This sequence comes from Ceratosolen solmsi marchali, assembly GCF_000503995.2. Classification (NCBI taxonomy): domain Eukaryota; kingdom Metazoa; phylum Arthropoda; class Insecta; order Hymenoptera; family Agaonidae; genus Ceratosolen; species Ceratosolen solmsi. The sequence goes on from NW_011948443.1 coordinate 214,370, forward strand.
ATACAATTTATTTATTTAAAAAATCTTAATTAAATTATATATTGGCTTACGTATATTTTCATTAAAATTTATAAGCGAAACAATTTTATTTAATAAATAATATTTTGAGTTGTACGATTATAAACTATTTACTATAATAAATTTTATGATGAAATATGCAAATACATCTAATTTAATGTTTATATTTTGCGAAAGTAAAATGTGTTTGTTGCACTGTTTACAATATGTTGAAGTTTAAAGTATGGATTCTGAATCATACAAATGTTGTTAGTCGATCCAGAGTAATGATATATAAAAAATATTAGAATTAGATAAAATATTGCATTTTTAATTTTATATGAAAAATAGAAAACTAATTAAAAATATATTTTCAAATTTACTATTTTTCTACGTAAATATATATTATTAATAAAATATTTAATTATACAATATTCTAAGGATTTTTTACTCGTTTTATATACCTTTTTTTACAAAAAATATGACAATTTTAACATTTTATCTTTACTTTTGAAAGTTTTCGTTATATAATGTTATTTTGATTCCTACGCTTTCTTATTCTTCATGACTACCAGATTGAATTGCAAAGTGAAATACTTTTAATATTCGATAATGTAAAATACTCAATTATAGGATATTTTAAATTTCTGTAAAGTTTAGATATTTATAAAATAAATTAAAATTCTTATGCTTCTTTAAAATTAACAATCGATATACGATTCAAAAAATTCTTAAGCTGAATGTTAAATATAGATTAAATGACTAATATATACAAAAAAATGAATTGTAATACTATTATGGTACTACTATATATGGTGAAAATAAACAATAAAAACATTGCTAATAATAGATTAAATGAAATATCTAATTATATATAATAATAATAATATCTAATAATAATAAATACTAATAATATGTTATTATTAAATTCAATGCAACTTATGAGTTCTATAAATATTACATATTATATTTTTGCACCTAAGAATCATTATTAGATCTAAAAGAAATGCTGCTTTATATAAAACGATTTAAAAAAATATCTTGATTTTATCTTATTTTGAATAAACATAAAATATCAAATATCAATTTAGGTAATCATTTTTCAATTCGATGATCTATAAACACAACTTTTCAGATAACAATTTAAGTAATTGTTATGCAATTATAAAATCTACTCACATTTCAGACGTCTATTCAAGTAATAATTGGATTAAATGTAAAACTTAATTTTTTATTTATTCAATTAAATATTTGAGTTGGTCTTTAAATAAACTTCAATAAATCAAAGAACCAATTTATTAACTTTACCAAGACAGTCTTTAAAGTTTCAAAATTTTTGCTTTGCTCCATCATGCAAAATATTCTATTTCAATTAACATTTAAAGTGTGTTAAAAATTGATTTGTGATAAAAATAAAGAAAGTCTTATTCAACAAAGTTTGTAAAATTTATAATAATTTTAATAATTTACTTGAATTTCAAATGGATAAATAATGCAGCAAAATAGTCTCGAAAAAAGTAGTACCAGAAATTCTTAATTTAAATTAATTTCAATTTACTTGTGTATAAATTTATTTTAATTTAGAATAAAATTATTGTACCAAGAACTATATATATATATTTGATAGTATATAATTCATACTAATATAGATATTAGTTACCGTTATATTTATATATTTAACATAAATTTTATATATAAAAAAGAATCGTTAAAAACTGCACTCTAAATTTTATATGAATTGTTTTCATATTTTGTAAAAAAGCAATTAAAAAACATTGACATCGTTCAAGACCATTGTTTAACAAACTAAAATCTAGTAAAATAAAGCACTTTCAATGATTAATCTATAGATGATTTAAGTAAATCTGTGATAATTTAATTATATTCTAAAGACTTATTCATAGAATCTATAATTAAGTATATTAATCGACGATATGGCTTTGTTAATGTTGGCATTGTTAAACACCTTGTAACTATTTTCATATTGCTAGTAATTTTTTAGGAAGCTTTGTAATCCAACTAAATAGTTTGATCAGCCACTTCTAGTTTCTCTTACTCTCAGTCATTTTTTGTTTGCGTAGATATACAAAGTGGCACTAATAATAATTTTCCATGCACTTTTAACCAACCAAATATATTAAATTTCATAACATATAATCATCAAATTGTAATTATTAAAATTACAAAAATTTTCAATGAAATTGATAAAATTATTTCAATTTAAATAATACACACACGAATTTATTTATATTTTAGTCAATATTAAAACATGATTCTAAATACATTTAAACATAATCTTGAGAAAATTTCAATAAATGACATATATATTATATTAAATATTACATAAGATATATGTATTATTAATTGTAATCAAAAGATTCTAAAATTTATGCTATTGATGTTATTTTGATTTTTTATTATTTTAAATAAATTAATGTATATATATATATATATATCTAATTATCATATAGGGATATATAACGATTCTATATATACAAAATTTACTTTCGTTTTGATTTTTATAATTTTTCTATTGTTAATTTGTAAGAACTTAATTAGTCTTTAATGTTATTATTGAATTTCAGATAGAATTTTAAACAAAAATAAGCATATTTATCGTACAATTTATAGCTCATTGTGAATAAGAAGAGTTTTTTAACTTTGTCTCACTGAATTTAATTGTATTTTCTAATGACATAAAAACGCAGCTCTATCTAAATATACTTAGAATGTTTGTAATTAATTAATTATTATTTAATTAATAAAGATAAAATTCAAATGTATAAGAAAAATGAAAAAAATATATAAACTAAAATAATTGTAAACGAAATTTTGCACTTATTTTACTGTAACCTGCCTAATATATAATATTATAAAGTTATATCTAACTATAAGAAATGATATTAAACTAGTTCAGCAATATCAACAAGCTCTATACATTTATTTTAGCAAATATTCTTAAATCCATAATGGATGAATTATTAAATAAGCATTAAATAATAATTATGGTTAATTTCATATAAACTCTAACATATGTTCAATAAATTTATAAGAGCAAGATAAAAATTCTATATTAAAAAGTATATAAATTTAATTGATGTTGACAACTCTGATATATTATTTATTACAAAAATTATAACATATAGTGTATAGTATACAATATATAACATTAGAAAAAATATACTTTCACGTCTAAACTTTTTATTTGAAACGTACTAATTGATAGTAAGTGATATATTTAGAAATTGGATTTTAATACCTTTACAAAATAATATTACATATTTTAAGAACATAGTAAACAAATTATTTTTGTTAATATTATTAGTGTTATTATAATTCTATGGATAAAATTAAGCGATTTGTGGACAAATTTATATTATTTAGTATAACTTCACATGATACTTGACATAGTTATATACATAATTTATAAAACAATGCCATTTCAGAAAGCGATAAATTGTGATCAATTAAAATTAATTTGAAATAAAATGAAAAATATAAAGATATATCAAAAACTTATTTAATTAATATGTATTTTAAAATTTGGTATCGTTTGTATAATTTATAGAGATTAAACTACTTTTATTTTTTTAAATTTAAAGTTGTATTTTATAATTATATCTTTTTTATTAGTAATTAATGATTTATCGATAATTTAAAATTGTTTTAAACTATTATATTTAGATTAGTTTTTACACAGTAATAAATAAATAATAGAAATGCTATTTATTACTTCTTCAAAATAACAAATTGAATATTTTAAAATAAAAATAAATAATTCATCAGTTTTAATAACTACTAATTAGTCATTTTATAAAATATGAATATAATTAATACGTTAGTATGTTGCATTTTTCTTTTTGTTAGAAATTATAATATTGCTTACTTACATACTACTGTATTTAATATTAATTTCAAATAATTAATTTTTCTTACCCTCTACACATTTTTGCTGATCATCAGTCTTCTGAATGTCTGTTTCAAGAGGTTTCATACTTGTTTCTCCATTAGATTTTTCATATACATCTTCCAAATTATGTGCTGTTATTAATGTAGGTAGAGTTTTATTTATAATTTGTATTTCACTATTGGTTTTCTCCAAATGTTTATTTTCGTGCTGTGGATGCATTAGCTGAACTTCAGTTTTTTTCTGCATATGAAATGATAAAATATTTCACAGTTTTAAAGGGTCAGTAGACAATCCGTCAAAAATCATAAAGATATACAAATAATAAACAATTAATTGATGAAATAGCTTTAAAAATTTTAATTAATACTTTAAAAATAGTTGGATTTAAGCATCTTTTATTATGCTAGTTGAAAAATCAATTTTTCGCGATCAAATATCTATAAAACAGATAATTATTAACTATGATAATTAATTAATCATTAGCGTGCAATATAAAATGAAAAAACGATAATTGGAAATGTTTAGATTAAAATTTGCTTCATTACCTGCTTAACTTTTTCCTATTCTATTTTTACATAATTGATGAGTATTTTCTTTCAAAGAACCATTAAGAGAAGAATGGTTTTTCAATAAATTACGATTTTTGTACAAATAACAAAAATGATTACTACTTCTTTAAGTATTATCTATATAAAATAAGTGTAATTTTTATATTTTTCAAAGTACTAAAGTGTTATTTATTTTCTTAAATTTATCTTAATTAAAAAGAATAATATTCATATAAGAAATCTTTTATTTCGTTCGTATAAATTCATATTTTCAAATTATCCTAAATATAAGATAATTAAATTTTTGTAGAAGTTTATAATTTCTTACTTTGATTTATCACTCTATTAATTTAAATATAATATAGTAAGAGCAATTATTTTGAATAATTCACTTAAAATATCTTGTTATTTATGAATTGAACAACCAAAAAATTATCTATTGTAATTAAAGAATATTTAACACGATATAAAGATAGCCGCTATCATTCAAAGAACTATATATATTAAGTAAATTGAAAAATTAATAATTAAAAAATATATTAATAATTAATTTGAAACAATTATATTTTATCTAACATTACAGGACTATATAAATTTCAAGTTAAACGAATTAATGTATGCCAACATGTAAGCACATATAAACAGTTTACAAATTAAAAGCATTAATGATTTGTATATCTCTCTATCATTATTTTTATATTCAATTAAATAACCATATTTATGTAAATTTCATACTACAAATGATTTAAAATTGCACAAATACCAAATTTGATTAAGGAAAATGTGTCTAAAAACCCAAAAAAAATTAATATTTTTTAAAAATATCAAATACGAAATTTTAATAAAGTCAATTAATCGTAATATCCCATTATTTAGACTTTAAAAACTAAAAGAGCGTAATTAAAATACAAGATTCTTATTTATCTTGCATTAGCACGTAAAATATGTATTTACATATTTATTTTTAATTGATTTCTAAAAAATGCTGATCATGATAACAATTAATCTATTTTTGCAATCCGCATTTGTCATGATTTAGAATTTCATACATTTTATTTTACCATTGATTGTATAGACATATAAAATCAATAAATCTATTTTGTTTTAATGTACATCTTACTTTTCTTGATTTGACTAATATCAATACTTATTTGAAGTATGAATCCATGATATCAATTTTGCATTTAATCATTTGTTAATGAAAATGTTAACTAATAAAACAAGCATTATTATACAATAACAAATTAGTAATACAATCAATATTTCAAAAAATTTGTTTTTAACATTTCCAAGGTCAAAATATTTTGTTTTAAACTACACTACTTTATATTTGAGCTATCTTATCACATCAATCGATGGCTTTCATTTTATATATTACATGGATCCTTTAATATTACTTTCAAACTAGTTGAAATAAAATTTTTAATATTTGAAAGTAATGCTATGAATGTAAAAATTCATAACTAAACTATTAATTTTTCATAACACTTTTGTAGTATATTGATTTAACTTTAAAAGTTAATTTTGTATGGAACAATATATTGAATCCCTAATATCCTCAAAAAATTAATACTTTAAAATAAAAATATATAAATATAGAAAAAAGGCACAATATTTCATTTATATTTGTTCAAAAGTAACTACTATTAAGGATTCGAATGTTACATAAATGTATTGAAAATAGCATTTAGTATTTTTTTGATTCTCATAAAATTATAATATTTTGTGTCCCAATAGCATAAATATAAATAATGATTTTGAGGATGAGTTATCTAATTGTATTATTAAGTTTTGTTGTAAGTTCAAAGTTAAAAAACATTGAAAGGTGTTTTGTTTTTTACAAGACTAATTGTTATATTTCACTAAATACATTTTCAAAAACTTTAAAGTATACCACCAATTGAGATATTAATTTTTTATATTTACATAGCTTAAGTAATATAAAATGTCTACTCACGATCACAGATGTACTATCCGTCGTTAGCAATTGATTTTCGAATTCTGGCAAATTTTTCTGTTCTTTTTGTGGTAATACCTGAATATTAAATGTATTTGTGTTTATAGAATCATTTTCTTCACTTAATAAATTTTTTGAAACACTGGATAATAAATTAAGGATTGGTTTTGTACAGTCAGCTGTAATAGAAGCCAGTTGTTTTTCTGATTGCAGATCTAAAATAAAAATATAAATATAAATCAAGGTTCTTTCGGTATTTTAAAACATTTTCATTTAATGTTATGTAAAGTAACTTCAATAAATATAATAAATATGTAATTATACAATTATTTAATTTTTAATTAACGAAACGATATTTTAAATCAATTTTAAAAACAATAAATATTCCTTTAATTTCTTATTTAAATATGCTAATATTAGTTTTATATTTAAAAAATAATTCTTGTTTATTGTCAATAACAATCCTGAACTAACACGAATTAGTCAATATTTTCAAAATTACTATATGAATCACGATTCTACTTTTGTTATTTCAACAATTTTTAAGGTATTATAACGGATATATAAAGTTTAGATTTTCAGTATAAATAATTATGATGTCTAATTTAATAAATTTAAAACACAGAAAGTCTATTATTTAATGAAAACAATTTTATTTTCTACAAAAACTTATGATTGTTCCACATAGAATATTAAGCTACAAGTAAAATAAATTAAGAGCTCAATCACAAATATTGTAACAATTATACTCGCTTTATTGATCACATAAAATATAATTACATTATTGTTAATGGATTAAAAGAGGAAACAATTTTAAACACCTTGTCTCAATATACCCAAAAAATTATATTTAACAAAAAATTTTTTAAAATAGAATTTTATAAGATCCTTATGATTTTTATTAATAGATTAATATTTATAAAATAAAATTTATGAAGCAGGTGATATACTTTTTTCTTTAAAAATCCTATGTTAAATTTTATATGTCTTCGTCATGTATGCAATGAACAAAGTTTATATTATGCTTATAACAAATCTCGAATATTTTAGTATTGTACTGGTTTTCGTTGTTTAGAGTGATTTTGAATCAATTCTTATATCTCGATGTTCTTGGAATAGCCAAAAATGGCATATGTTTACAATATTCAAGAACACAGTGTGGATTCGCAGATAAATGTTATCAAATCCCGTAAATATTGACTCAATAGAATCATGTAAAAGATGTTAGATTACATTAAGATGGTTTAACTAACTCAATCTCTTAAAGCTTGAAGACTTCCATTTAAACCTTCTGAAGGTGATATTTATTGTATTGTTTCAATGTTCTAAAGAAAAAAAACCTAATATAAATTATTGCTATATCTATTATCATCATCCCTACATCTATTATCAGGAAATGCAGTATGGACATCTAGGAAGATGCACAATACATATTTCATTGATACAAATTCAAAAACAACAGGAAAAATAATATTTTTTACTTCATTCAGAAGAAATTGATTAATCAAAAGGTATAAAATATTAACATTAAAAATATCATTTAAAATTAGAAGACGCATAGAACAATTAAAGTAAAATTTTATTAATTAAAGGATTTGAATTTATTATATATATTCTACTTACATTGTAGATTTGAAAGCTATGTAAAGTACTGATTATGTCCATTCTGAAATTGTATACATAGTTCGATAATAATAGCACGGTAAGTGCTTGACGTTAAGTTTTAAAATTGAACAATTGAGAATGTGTATTCTTTATGATACAATATTACTATTAAAACATCGTAATTTTATTATTTATTAGTCAGACTATTAGTGTTATTTATATTTTTAATTTTTTACTATTACAAGTCAATTCAAGATATTAAACCAAAATAATATTTCTATAATTCAAAAACTATGCATCTTTTAATGGAAATAGTAGTAGTGGTATAGTAATTATAGCATAATATTTAAGTAATTGAATAATGTTAAAAATAGATTTCTTTAAGAAAGAGTGAAGTTTTATCATAGAGATGAAATAAAAATTATGTAGTGAAGGCCGAATTCATAACTCTCTTTCTAAAAGATTTATTTCAATATCTACAAAAGGTTTTATTATATTTAAAAATACAAGATAAAATAAATTCATAAAATTATTATAATAAAAAATTCAATCCTAAACATTATGTTTTACAATTAATTAAGACAAAACTTAAAACATATAATTTATTTATATTTTATTCTACATTTCCTACGTCCTATTTACCATGTTCGAGTTTTTGTTTTTCTTTATTCTGTTTAATGAAAAATAAGCAATGAAAACCTTTTACAATATATAATAAACCATTGTTCTATTTTTAAAGATTTCTTTTGCAGGAAATATCAAATATTATCTTAATCATTTTTTAATCATAGCAAAATCAACATATGCTTACTCATAAAATGTAAATCATTATCTTCATCTATTTTTGAAAACAAAAATATACATAATTAGTATCGATATATTAAAATATAGTTTTTGTCATCACTTGCACTTTTGTCAAAGACCGAATTGTCATTTATATATGAATACAAATTTTTTTTTAAATATCTTATTATAGATAGATATTTTTGGTATAATACTGTCACTACCGATTTTATTAAGAAAACTATCTACATACAATTGAAGATTGAGAATGGGCGTATTATTGATGTCAGCATTATTGTTGTTACTATTTAAAATTGTTAATAATCGTCAGATAAATACTAAGTTCCTACTATGCAACAATACATCTAAAAACACACATTTACAATATATTCATATTTCTTGATGGCCATCTATTTCTATAGTAGCAATACATACTTTATTACAATATTCAAAAAACATATTAAACAGCGCCCTAAAAACAACCTTAAGTGTGCACACAAATGATGACAATGTAAATTGTGTAGTCATTAATTTTCAGTTTATTTAATACGCTCCATTTGTATCAATATCTATAAATTATAAAAATTTGTATTACTCAATCATTATTTTGATTTTTCTTAGGTAATATGTAATTAACAATATGGTTCAAATATTATTTTAAATATAAACTAAAAATATAGACATCGATAAAATTATACATTCAAGTACAAATAAAATATTAATAAAGTCACGAAAGTAATTCTCATAATTGTTTTCATAGTTGTAAAGACAACTAGAAGATTGATCCTTCCGACAAAAAGTTCATCATTCTACTGCATTCAGATCATATTTCATACATGTTTCATTTCAAGGTGATATTTGAAAACGTTTTGAGATCATTGATTAAAAATAATATTATTAAATTGAAAAATATATTTGCATATTTTTAATATTCGATTTGTATACACTTTACATAGCATGTATTTTTCACATCGAATACAAATCGAAAATTTGAAGTATACCATACAAACCTTTATATAATATAAAACTATTATAGAAATTTCTAATCATAAATAATACAAATGTCAAAACAGAATTTATTAGTTTTTTAAAGGATAAAATATAAAATGAAATTAATTAAAATTATAATAAATGAATAAATATGAATAAAGTAATAAAAATTCCTATTTTTTAACAGTTGAATTGATTTTTACTATATATTAAAGCCCACGGATATCATTTAAAAGAATGCCAAATTTATCCTAATATAAAATATTTTAAACATTATAGATAACCAAAACAATTCTAATATACAATTAAAAAAATATATATTAATTTGCATCAATACCTGTCTCAAGTGACTCAAGTTGTTCAATCTGCAATGTTGATCCAGTGATACTTTTTCTAGAATCAATGGAATCATGATTATATTGATTTAATTTGCTTGATTCGGGTAATCTAGATCGTACAGTTACTAAATTTTGATTTTTAACTTGTGAACATACAGATCCATTATCTATTTCAATAATCGATGAAGATGAAGCTGATTCTGATGCTAATTTAGCTACACGTGCTGCAAAATCAGCAACTAATAGGTCAGCATTACAATTCTACAATTGAAAACAATCATTTATTTTAATTTAGAAAATTTTAAACACATTCATATTTTACATTTTTTATATAACAATATAATTAATGGAAGTTATTTTCTTTAATAATGCCATTTAATATTTTTTTTTTATAATTGAGCTGATACTATATTCCTTTTATATTAATTATAAATCTATATCAGCTAGTCTTATAATTATTTGATCTATAATTCCATTTTACCGAATACGCATTAGTAATAAAATTTTAAAAATATAAAATCTTAAAAAGAAAAATTAAATTTGAATCACTATCTATAATTCACAATCATAGAATTCTGCTGTCTCTATATAAATCACTAAATATATAATCTAAAAAATATAAAATATATTTTGGTTTAATTTTGGATGTTTCTATACAAAAGATGACAATTATAATTCGTTTTATGTATATCTATTGCTATCATGTAACTTCGCTTATTTTGTGTTGGGTAATTTTCTGAAATATTTGAAACTTTATAAAATGCACCATCTATAATAAGATGCTTTTAAATGTTATTGTGTAATATTATGATATTTATGATTTAAAATTTTTACTTTTTGAAATTCTATTTTCGAGCATCATTTGTATTGTATTTTTGTATTTATCTTGATGTCTCCTCCTGTATAGTAGAAAATTTTATTAGATATATTCTATTATTCTAAATTCGTAAAATATGCTTTTATTTTACGTTTTATCATATATCATAAGTGTAATATAAGATTTATTTCTTTATATATAATTGTATAAATTCCAATTTAAAACAGTTCTTCAAACTCATGTACAACATTAATAACTAAATTATAGTCATTACTTTTTTATTAATTTTTATATAAGTAAAAATTGTCACTTTTATTTCTATGAATATTATCATTTTTATTTTATCCATCGAAATAACATATATTTTGTTTTAATAAATTCACCATATAATGGTAAAATGTATACACAAAATTACCGATACTTTAAATTATGTATAAATAATGTGTAATAACAATTACTAATTAAATTATGGAAAAATACATATATGCATTTCATTGTTTGTATTCTTTATTAATAAATATACTACTAAAAATTTAAAGGTAAATTTTAGAATTACCGCGAAACGAAATGTACTATAGACGCTAGAATACTTTTCTATAAATGTATTCAAAATTAACTATCTTTAGATAAACTATCTGAACATAAAACTGATGTTAATTAGTTCTTAAACTCTATTTGTTCTAGAATTCGTTTATGAAGTTCATTTATCGACAATTTGACTATATTTATTATTTTTTCATAAATATTCTATCTAATATATATAATTATATATGTAGTAAAGTCCATAAATATTAAAAATTCGTTGTTTTTTATTTTCATACACATCTTCGATAATCGATTAACTTAATGAAAATTAAAAGTAAATATATAACTGTAATATTAAATTAACTTTTTATTTAATATAAACATAAAATATTTTTAGATATTTTATATAATATTATACTTTTATTGCTGCTACTATAGTAAAACTGTTTTAGAATTAAGCAATAGTACTAATGGATTTCGATCTACATATAATGTAAACTTCCGACGTTGTTAATATTAAGACATTAAGGATATTAAGTATTAAATAATTAAGATATTAATGTTTACATTATTTATGTATACTATAAAATTACTAATATAGTTACTGACATATTAACTTGTTAACCTTCTATACACAAACGATATATTACGTATCAATTACTATAATGTAAATAGTAAAGTGTTATGATTTAAACTACTTCATTACATAGATAAAAAAGTAAACAGTTTGAAATTATGTTTATTAAATTTTCATGATATATTTTCTATCATAAGTCTTTTATTATTATTCTTTAATTTATAAAACGTGATATATTTTATTTATTCAATAAAAATCATATTTTATTGTCATATTAATTTAAAATTCTAACTGTGCAATGTCATGCTTTGGAACCATATATTATGCTGATTTAATGAAATAATATGACTATTATATATTTGATTTTGTTATAGTTAAGAAAATATAAATATAACAACTAAATATAAAAAAGTATTCATAATAAATATCTTCTTTATATTATACAAAACAGATAGTAGCATATAAATTATTTTTAATTTCGAGCAATACTTATATTACACAGCATGAAAGGTTTTATCTACGTTTAAATAATGAATTATAATTTGTTCTAATTTAATATTTATCTTGTTCTTCTACATCTTCTTTAAAATGTTCTACTACACACTTTCACTATGCATAAGTTTGTTATACATCATATATTCATTATTATTAATGTTACTAGAATTAGAATTAGGTTACTTTCTAAGAGAAAGTAATAATATATTTCGTAACAGAAAAGTACAATAATATTTTAACGTAAATATGACAAGAGAAACATTTATATATATTTCATATTTATATAATTACCATAAATAATTCAAATTGTTCCTAGCATTATTCTATTAATTTAATTTAATTAATTGACTAAAATAAATAATTGAAACTGATAATTCGGAATTCTAAATTAGTTAATAAATAAAATTTCTTTCAAGTATTAATTTTTTTTAGCATTATTTATTGTAGTATATAGTAGTATATAGACTATAAATTAGTACTTACTAATGACTGTGGACTTTCTCTATTACTAGATTCTCCACTTTGTGTAGTAATATCATCTTTATAAATTTCAGCACTAATGTTTTTGCCAGTGTTAGGATTAACTATATCTGTAATAGCCTTTGTTCTTGGTTTTTTAGACCTCGTTGATACATTACCAAGACTGTTATTAAAACCAGAATAAACATCTATAATTAAATAAAAAATTAAACTTTTTTTTACAAATTCTAAAACAAAATTTGATCATTTTAAAGAATAATATTTTATTTATTTAAATTTGCGTGTTATTCAAATTCATAAAATACCAATAAATTTTAGATTTACAAAGTTTAAATATTTTTAAATTATTAATTTATAGTTCCATTAAATATTATGATTACTTATTAAAGAACAATGATAGTTGTTTAAAATTACATATGTATTCATTTTATTATATATTTTCGTAACAATAGTTATTTAAAATTGATTAATCTTATAATTAATATTAGCATAATAACATTTATATTGATTTTTCTTTATTTACAAAACAAATTTCAATGGAGATGAATATTTCAAAAATATTTACAATTATTTTTACAGAAAAATAATTATATTTAATTTCTAAATTAGATTTATAAGATTAAAGATAAAATTATCGACTATTGAATTAATAGAATAATAAAATATAATATAATTGCGAACGATAATAGTAAATAATAATATATTAAAATAATACCTCCGAAATTATGAAAAATAAAATTTAAGATTCAAATAATTTGGGATATTCAATAAATGAAATGAAAATTTTAGTAAACAAAAACGAAGATATGAGAGCAATATAATTTCCGACAAAATGTAATGATATAAAAGGATTATTTTGACTACAAATAGTATTTTTCATTATAAAGCGGAAATCCGCTACAAATAAACAAAATAAATATCAATAAAGTTCGAAAATGATACCTAGATCCAATATACCAACATACGAATAAAATTATTGTATTCATTATTATTAAAAATAAATTAAAAAATTACCATTTACATAAGTATTCATAAGTACAATAACCATTATATTCTAGATATTTATAAGCATGATTGTTGATCATAGAAGTTAAATAAAATAGTTGAAAAAAAAAATATATAAAATTTAATGTTGAACATTGTTAATTTACATTTATATTCACAAGTTTTTTTTGTAGCTTACATGTATTTTATAAAATTTAAATTAAAAAAATTAAAAATTAATTTTCGTAAAGTATTAATAAAGTAAATATACAACTTGCAAAACTAATATTGTATTAGTAAGTACTTGTTCACAATTAAAAATTTATGGTAAAAACTAAACACTAATATTGTTATATGAAAGTTTTTATACATTATATGGCATGTAATTTTATAAATATAAATAAAATAGAAAAACCAAAAATTGAAGTGATATTAATTATAAAATTAAAAATGTTTAATTTGCAGTAACGAAGAAACAGCAAAATCTTGGCGATTCTCATCGTCAACGTACAGACTCATTATAGTGTGGTTGTAAAAAGAAAACGCAATAACAAGCACAAAAAGCAGATGTGTTGAATACTGAATTGAAGCGCTACCCCTTCCACTTATCGACACTTTTCTCCCACCAGGCAACTGCTGGCCGTAGTCTAATTCTAAACAGTCTTGATAATTAAGAATTTGAGTACTATTCATTACGTTTTTTTATTATCATTTGCAATTAGTTAAAGTAAATTGTTTAGATAAATTGTACATAAATATTTGTAATATGTATCTATTATATTTTGTTATCTATTTACAGTAATATCTTTCCATTTTTTACATTTTAATTTTTTTTATTCATAATTAAGTTTTAGTAAAATCCACAAATGATGGTTTCAAATAAAATTTATTTGTCTATATTTCATTTCTTATTTTATGTATATCAATACATTAAATTATAAATAACGTTGAACAGTATGATTAATTACTCTCATGTTCCATAATCAATAAGTAAGTTATTTGGTCAATAATCCTCAAAATTGGAAATGGATGCTGACATAAACTGAATTTGAAATACAATTTAACAGCAAAGATTGTATTTTTCCCAACTAAATTTCTTTGATTTTCATAATCACTTTGCTTCGATATATGAAATATGCTTGAATTAATTTATTTATATCCATAGAAAGCATGTCCAATGGGATTGCTTATTCTTGCATATCCCAACGTTCTTTCTTATGCGCTATAAAATTTTTGTAAATGTCAAAAACACTAGGAAACATAGAAATATTTTTCCAAACATTTTTCAAATTTATAAAAATCTACATTATTCACAAAGTGCAACAATGGAGATATACAAAAGATATACAAAAAAAGAGAGATATACAAAAATATAAATATTAGTTGAATAAAATTAAAAAAAAAAAAACAGAAATTCGTGTAGACTTAGATCTAACGAAAATAGTTAATGGCCATAGATTGACTTTCTAAAATCAATGTCAAATCAATATGAAAACAAAATAATATGATAAAACAATATCATAAAAAACAAAATGTACAAAATTCAATTTTGTAAAGTTGAATCAGAAAATAAAAACATGAAATAAATAATTAGAATAAAATCAGTGACGAAACATTCTCCATGTAAAGAGATTCAATGAAGCTGGTCCTGCTATATATGTATACATGACATAGAATTATAATCATGTGATAAAAATATTCCCAACATTATGAATTTGGTAAGTTGATTTATTTTTTATCAATATAGATAAACCATGATTTCATATAAAAATTTAAAAATCTATAATCGTGTGATCCCATATTTTTATCAGTTGTGATTTGACAAATAATTCTACAAATTTTTAATGACACGAGACAAAATTCAATTCAAATAATTAAACCGATCGGCAAATTGATAAACTAGGATGCAATCAACGATTAACAAACTGCATAGAGACGAAATCATTATACAATTTTCATGACTCATGAAGCTTAAATACGATGGAAAATAAAATTCTATATTCAGATCAAATTCTATATTAATAAGTTTTTTTGTTTTTATAAAAAAGGAACATTGACAATTAACTATTATAGATTTTTTAATCATATCGATTTTTAATAAAAAAATATATGCATACCAGTTTGCGGAAGAGATATGCTCATTGAATGCATTGCTTGTGCTTGTTGAGATTGTTGAAGTGTTCCTTGTGGAACAATTGTTGCTGCTTGTGCACCAGTTAATGGACCTGACATATGTTGATTGCCGTTATTGACAGTATTAGCATTTGTTCTATTTATATTAAGTGGAGCATTAGGTGGCTGATGAAAAAAATCTTGAAATAAAAAACAAGAAAATGATATAAGTTAGTATTTATTAAATTTTTACAAGTTAAAATTAATAAGAGAAAAATATTTTGAATATTCAAAATTACCGCGCTATTTTGCAATTCAAGTTACGTATTATTATTGCACTATTTTAAAGCTATTTTTAAAAGAGATCATAATAAAATACTCATATACAATTTTATTTTTTCATTGTTAAGGTTGAATTTAATTTGAAAAAAGTTTATTGCTGAAACTAAATTATTTATATTTATCATATTATTGAAAAATCATAACAAATGTCTTTAAAAAGCAGTCTTGTACAATCATATTTCTTTAATAATTGATAATTAGAAATATTCTAGGGCCCATGCTACACTTTATACTCCATATTTTTGGTAGAAGACTATTTATTTTTACAAGTCACTTACTATGAATGCGTATTACATGTACAACAAATACAATAATTATGTTACTGTTTTTAGAGTAAATTATTTTTTTAATAATCTGATTAATGTTGTGAATAATGCTGTAAGAATTTTTATAATTTTCAACTAATAAATTATTATAATTATTTCACTTGAACATTCAATTAGCAACTATGTAACAACAAAATAAAAATGTTGACGAATAAGGTTATAGATAAAAAGTGAGATATAAGATAATATTTATATGCAAAATAATATCAATTCTTTAAGATTTCTGCTAACGGTAAATTTCTTTATTTATAACTATTATTAAATTTATTATCATATTTTTAATTAGATGAATTATTTCTCAAAAACAGAACATTTTCATACATATTAATATATAATTAATACATAAACTAATAAATAATTTATTAATTGTTTAATTTTCAACGTATATTTATAACTGCCTAATACTTTTTAAATGGTAATGGTTCATAACAATGTTTAGATAAGCATCAATGATCCAAAGTAGATGTATTTCATCAGAGATAGGTCGTTTTCATTTATAAGCATCACTTTTAGTATTACCTTAAATATTTTTATAAATATTTCATGAGATTTAACGTAAAAATATTTTATACATAGTCATACATTATGATGTACAGTGTTGTCAGTAATATGAGACGTTAATTTATTTATGCAAATAGTGAATGTTTATGTTATAAAGTAATTTTGATAGAACAGTAAGGCGATTTTATCTTTCTAAAACGGTAACATTTCTCAGTGTTCCATCTTCTTTAAAATGTCTTCATGTATATAAGAATCTTTATTAATAAAGGGAGTTCTTGAAGATGTGTCAATATTTACTTAACCCTAAAATTATTTGTAATATAATCTTTCCTGAACTACTTCGTTTTTTATCACATATAAACTAATTTTGATTTTATAATTCAAAAGTGATCCCATTTGACTAGAATCTGTCTATCATAATTTTATATTGTATATAAATAATAAATATATGATTAGAGGCATTGATATTTTTTTAAAACATGCCGATTGCTCTATTTTAAGGTCAATGTTTTGATACGATATTTATTGTTATAATTGAATTATATAAACTTTTAGCAGTACATTTCTTTTGAAAGAAAGTTGAAATACATTTTTTTATTTTTATTCTATTAATTCAATTCTATGAAAATGTAAATGTGTATATAATTAAATAAATTAAAATAACTTACATCCTGGATGTTGAGCTCCATGTGCATATCCAAATAAATTTGATGTAAGAAGCGCATGGGTTTGATAAGGTTGATATTGAAACTGATTTTGATTTGTTTGATGCCTTTGCGGAGGACCAGAATACTAAAAATAAATATTAGATTATATTATATGTAATAAATAATAAAATTACATGTTTGATAGTTACATTATTTAATTTAAAAAGAAAAATTGGTTACTTCATTACGTTGATTAAAGTTTCTACTAAAAAATTCATTTAATTTAAAAAGATGAAAGATGAGATTTAAAAAAATGTAAGGTATGAAGAATAAATATTTTTTATAATATATATTTATATTATAATATATGCATAAATGTATTTACTCAATATTGTAAAATTTTTATTAAAATAATTAAACTATAATGTTTATCACGTGAAAAAACTACATAATGTTTGTTGCCAATACACATTTATTTTAAGTTGATGTAATATACTTGCATGAAGTATGTACATATATAAATCATAAATATACAAAATTCCATATTTTTATTAAATTTAATAATAAATCAAAGCAATATTATTTTAAATTGAACATTTTTATATTTTATCATTATTTAAATGACAATTTTAAACCTTCTAAATCCATTAAGCATATGCATTTATATATACTTAGAATAGAAACACAGGATATGTATAAACTTATTAAAGAAAGACTGATTATTAACTTAGATATCAACTAAAATAATTACTTTATAATTTTAAGATGCATGCAAGTATAATATACATTGCTTTTATGGATTTAAATCGAATTTACTATCAAATCTGAATTATTAAATAAATTAATATACCATAAAATATACTTTTAATTTGTTTTCTGGGTTTAAATTATTTCTGAATTGTGACCATATGTTTGATCTTAAAATAATAACTTTAACATTTTTGTTTTGTTTTGTTTTTGTTTTCACAATACTTTTAATTAAAGAACATAGAATCTAATATTACAACTATAGAGCATCCTAAAGTTTCAATAAAAAATTTTTTTATATCATGTAACATTTAATTCTTCTTTCAAGTAATTATTTTTAATAAAAAATTAATAGAAAATATATATTAAAAAAATTTTACATACTAGAATACATATATAGTTAGCAAAATATTTTTATTTAAAAATAAAAATTAAACCTATTTTAAAAAAAATAAAAATATTGAAAATTACATTTACACGAATTTATAATCATTTTATAATAGCTGCATTGTTTTTTGCAGATGTAAAAGGATTGATTTGTTTTGTAAATACTTAAATTTTAAATGCATTAATTTGAAAATGAAATACTCTAACCTGCATTGGCATTTGATTATTCATAGAATAAATATTTTGCTGATGTGGATTAGTGTGAAGGCCAGACACTTGCCCTTGAACATACATTGTAGAGGGTTGCATAGTTATACTAGGATGTGGATAGATGGCAGTTGGTTGCCCACCAGCACCTCCTACGCCTGGCATTCCAACCACTTGATTCTGATTTCCAGGCTGGGCACCTCTATGAGTAAGACTTCTTGGTTGTTGAGTTCTTGGACCAGTTGGATAATAATTCTATAATGAAATAATTCCATATTTCGTTTAAATACTTTAAAATCGTACAATTAAAAATTAGAAATAAAATCGTAATTAGAAATAAATTAAAAATTAGAAATAAAATATATTTATTTTATTTCTATCCTCCCCAACAAAATGTGCTAATATTTATTAACGTAAATATTTTGCATATGTTTAGAATTCTATATAAATATACAGTACAAATATATCCAAATTATAAAGTTATTTATGATAAAATAAAAGTCAACATTAATAAATATACAGCATATTTCAAAAATCAAAAACAACAAATATTAACAAATGCCTATATGATTTATTGTATACATGAAAGCTATAAAAATAAGGATTTGGAATTATATTTATACTAATCCAAACTTATGTACTTCTTACATTAAAATTATATAGCAACATTAAGTATTGTAATAGTGAATATTTTCATTGTATCACATTCTTAAGTCTACTATTAAAGGTGAAAGAAAAGTTAGTATAAAATAATAATAAAAAATTAATAATAGTACCATCCATCCTTCAAATCATTACTAGTCTTATAGTTTAAGCATACTGCTTTAAATGTTTAATAGATGTATTGCAATGAAAGATTCTTTTGATATCACAAATTTCAAGGGAACAATAAAGTAATAAACAAGAAATAAAAAAACGTCTTGGAAGATAACATTGATATTTGTCAAAACATAAATCGCAAATACAGCATATATGAAAATGCGTCTAAATAGACATACATGACTTAGATTGAAATTGTACCAAATTAAAGTAAGTCAAATATATAACAGTATAAAAAAAAAACTAAAAAAAACAAAGTGTCAGATTATCTATTTAAGCGATCTAATTCATTTCTTTATTAACAATGGTAAAGAAGTAAAAAGAAGTTTGGAATTTAAAGTAAATACTATGAAATCAATAATATCAAATAAAAAAAGTAGTTATAATCAGATTAAAAATTTCAAAACTCCAATCAACGATGTAGTCAAACAGAAAAAAAATGAAATACCTGTTTAGGACAGTACAAGAAAATATTAAAATTACTATTTACACCAATATGTTCAATAATAAATAGATAATGAATATATAATGAATAAATAATCATTATATTTTAACTACTATTTTATATAATTTATATAACGATTCTCAAATCAAATTGTAGTAATTCAAAGTATTTAATTTCTTAAAACAAATGAATAATTGTTTAGATCATTCATAAATATCGTTATAGATATATTTAAATATTTGTATAATGTATTAGTTAATTTATAAAAAAGCAATTACAATAATATTTTTAAACTCAAATATAATTAAAATTTTGTATCTAAATCAATGCATTGTATAATCAATTGTGCACTATTCTTTAACAGTATTCTTTAATAGTTCATAGAGATTTGAATTAACAACAAGCACATGCACACATTTACAGTTTATATTGTATTAAAATATAAAATTTTAATGATTTGATCAGGATTTAGAATTATATAAATGCTTACAAATAAAAGTATCAAAATGTTGCACATGTAAATAGATGTATAAAAATAAATTAAATTTCTTATACTATTGAAAATATGTAGAATACGAAACATTTAAAACTTTATATACATTCATATAAACATTTTAATCATTGCATATCTATTTAAGTATTATTAATACATAAAATGTACCAATAATATACTAATATAATAATAATGTACCAACATTCTACAATAAAAAATCTAAGTACTATAAAATCAATAAATACTGATTCTTAATAAATTAATTTTACTTTATATTAATTACCTGACTGGTTGATCTACTTGAATTTTGGATGTAAACTTGCTGAACAGTTGGTGGTTGGCTTTGCAAATGTGTTGGTTTACCCATTTCTTGAACAGACAAATTGTGCACACTAGTTGCAGATACTGTTGGTCCCTGAGCAGGCTGTGATTGGATATTAGATCCTGGAGCTATTTGAATTTGACCAGTTGTTGAAATACCTGATGTTATTACTGAAGTGGTCTGGTCTATTAATTGGACACCTCCTAAAGGAGGTCCTCTTCCTCCTGGAACTCCAATTGAACCCCCTCCCCCACCCACCTGCCCACCTGGTTGGGCACTAAAGTTTTGTCCAGGAACATGAAAATCTGATCCTAAATTAAACATAAAAAATATGGCATAATATTATTAAATATAAAATTCATGATTAAATGGTATGTTATGATATAAATATCAAAGAACTATTATTAAAACTTTGTTAATAATATAATTCCAAATGATACATGAAGAACAACTAATTTAACGATACATTTTATGATTGTTTTTCTATATTTTTTATAAAAAATATCTACAATTAAATTGATTATAGATAATTTAATTAATTTAAATCTTTTGATTAAACCCATTAAAATTTTATCAATTTTAACAATCAAAATATCTAAACATAATCTAAATACAATTATATTAATTTAACCAATAATATAAAAAAAAAAATTTAACTACTTACACAACTAAATATATAATATTAAATTTGATTAAATAGGTATGCTTTGATCTTCAAATATATATGAATAATATACATAAATAATAAAAAATTATTTGTAAGTATATTATAAAATAGATAATTGTACAATATACTAATTACTGTGTTAATCCATAACATTCAATTCAAATGAATACTTTAAATTTACTTTCCAAAATTAACTTAAACTTAATGTAAATCATATATTTGAAAAAACTTCAATTCAATTACAATATTAGTAATTTAACAAAATTTTTCTTTTAATAATGTCATAATTTAATTTCTTTGAAAATCAATTAATATTTTAATTGTATATAATTAATATATAAATAATGAAAATAATTTGTATGACTTTTTTCTATGAAAAATGGAGTTTATATTTGATAAAATAAATTAAAATTAAAAAATTTTTTTATTCAAATTAATTACCTAAATTGATTGGACAAATGAAATGAATTATTAATTTATTATAATTTTTTTCAAAAATCTATTAAAACTTAACTATTTAAATTATATTATTACAATCTCCATAATGTATACATATTATTACATAACACATTACAAATAATAAACAACAAAACAAGTCAAAGGATGGACGTATAATTATAAAATATATGTAGTTAATATCCATTTATGAATTTCAAAAGAGCTCGTGTATTTTAAAACTAAAACTGATTTTTTTTGTTAATATCGTATAGACAATTAATTAATATCTAAAGGATTCAATATAATTTTCTATAAAGTAACTATTATGAATTACAATTTAATTATGATTACTTATCATTCAATTCATGTAATTTGAAAAAATCTAGAAAAACAGATTTTTAATAAATAAATTTTACTTAATATAATTTTCATACAATTATCAAAAGAAAATTTAATGACTAAGTAAATTTTTAAAAAAATTGTAAGATAATGTTAAACTTAATATAAAACATAATAAAATATTAAAGCAAATTAGTTTGTTTTATAGAGTGAAATAAAAATATTGAAGTAAAAAGAAATAGGAAACAATAAAAAAAATAAAATGTAGTATCAACCTAATGAATGATAATTAAGACATTTTATTAAATATTAAAAATTAATATTGACAAATGACATAACATGAACCTGAAATAAATTTAAGTTAACTAGAATTTAAAATTTGTAAACAATATAGTTAAATTATACAAATTACTATTAAATAATAAAACTATAATTCAATAATTAAATAATTTTCCTTATATAAGACTAATTAACTTAGGTTCCAAGATATTAAAATATATTAAGACTACAAAAATTAATAAAATATTAAAGATAATAATAAAATAATATTTGGTAAATATTAATATATAAATTCTAATAAAACTAGCATTTGAACTAGTATTAGCTAAGTATTAGCATTGGGAGCCATATATTCTGAAATGATTTAGAAAAGTAACAAATAAATAACAATGTCAAAATATTACATCCAATAAATTAAGCTAACATTACAAAAATTGGTATTTTGTAATCAAATAATTAATTATTTAAATCATTATTACAAACTCTTATTATTAAGTTAATTTATTCATACTCCATTTATTTATTAATACAAAATCATGTAATAAAATTTCTTTTAAAAAATTAAAATGGTTATTCTTCAATACTGCAATATATACAAGTATTTAATAATTTGTAGTGTTAGATATTTATAAAAACATTAAATTTAATACTTGATCTAATTGTATTAGATTAAGAACACTAAAAATGAAAGAATAAATTCTTATCTATAATATTAATAATAAAAAATCTTATTAAATTTGAATAATTTAAATAACTAAAGCATAACATTATTTATATTAATTATTTTATTTATATTATATAAATTATAAATGAACAATTTAAAAAATTACAAAATTTACTCAATACAATTTCGTGTAATTAATGATATATTCCACCTTACTTATATGTAATGTTGTAATACCACCATTTTGAATTCTCTCATATGTGACTATTATAATAAATGAAATATTATATTTATGTAATAATCATACTACTTTGATAACAATGTTGTTTATATTTTAAACTTCATTTTGCTCATTCTCTTTTCAAAAATTCATATTAAATTTTTTATACAAATTTTAATTCTAGTATTATTAGATGGTGTCAATAAGTAAATTAAATATATTAAATACTTAATTAAAATTTCATTTTTATAATTGGTGAATGATTGAAAGAAAAATATAACGAAAACATCTTTTTTCATTATAAACTCTGCATAGGTAATGTCAATAATAATAGAAAATAATAAAATTTGTGCGTTAGATATCTAATACCAGTACAAATTGTAAGCAAAAATTTAAATAGCATTTTTAAAAATTAATAAAAAACATAAATTGGAGAATAAAAAATGTTTAAATATTATTGATTAATTAAATGATTTGAGAATATAATATATATAATAAAATATTTGACCTTATGCGAAAATACCAAGCCACGTGTAGTGTACATAAATAGATCTTTAAGCTGTCGATACTTGCCTTGCATACACGCACACAAGCACAAATGCGCGCACCTAACCGCACATTTCATATACGTTGATAAAATTGTAAATGAGTATTTATAATGTTCCGAAACTGTAATAATTTAGGTTATACAAAAATTAAAGCAACATATATTATTAATGTACACAAATAAAGTTTGACAGAACACTAAGCTTATTCAAAAGGTTTTATAAAATTTTTCCAGCTGTTAATAAGTTTCGTTTCATTCAAGCCAGTTAAAGTAAATCTAGTATTTATTCTTACTAAAATAATATTCTTAATTCGATTAATCGAAATAACAATAAATCGATTACAATCGATTTAAATTAAGGGTATGCCACAAACGTTAAGATCAGGTCTCCCATTATTAATATTTCAATTTCTAATAGAATTAAGTAAGAAACATGTTTTCAAGGTAAAG
Source organism: Ceratosolen solmsi marchali (assembly GCF_000503995.2). Classification (NCBI taxonomy): domain Eukaryota; kingdom Metazoa; phylum Arthropoda; class Insecta; order Hymenoptera; family Agaonidae; genus Ceratosolen; species Ceratosolen solmsi. The sequence goes on from NW_011948443.1 coordinate 239,328, forward strand.
CACAATTTTTCCGATTATAACATTGCATTCTCTAAATTCAAATTTTAATTCAAAACATAACAAAAATATATAGTAAAGTTATAAATAAATTACAATATTATTTTTTATCTTAATTTTAATGAAATAAATTATGGCGAAGTTACAGTCCAGTAATGATATAAAAGAATATATAAGAATATATTTAATATTATATTTCAAGAAATTATATTACAATTTATATGTGCATATATATATAGTTATAAATATATATTTAATATTACTTATTGCACATGCTAATCAGCATGAAACTCTTGCTGCGCATGCGACAAAAATTGTTCAATAGCATATTGCTATAGTATTATAGTAATAAATTTCATATAATCGCATTCGATAATTCGAAGAGTCAATTACGGACCTATGCCGAATATTGCATCGAGGAAAATTTCATTTTATAAATCTAAATAAAAATTCATAATATATTTCCTTTTTTAACAGTCATGAAAAGCTTTATTTTTTTTTTAGATTTATTATTCGAAAAGGTGAATAAAATTTGTTTTTATGTTATGCATTTGTAATATAATACTTCAATTTATATTTACGTTTTTGTTTCCATACTACTACTGTATTCCATCAATAAAATGTTTAGTATTTATCTTCGATCAAACTTTTTAAAAAACTTTTATGTTTGGTTATTTCTATACAAAGCAGTAGTTGAGATATTTCGTTCTTTGACTTTCATAGAATTCGGTTCAGTTGAATACTGTTGAATGTTTTTTCATAGTGTTTCTTTATAATTAATCAGAAAAAAAGTATTTTCATTCAACATTTAGCTTTTGTCTTAATAATTCTTAATTCTATGCCAATATCGTGGTATCTATAAAAGTTACCTTTTGAATTCTGAAGAATAACTAAATTTGACTTATAAAATTTTATTTTCTAATTAACTTAATAATGCACATTGAGAATTTTCGTTTATCTACACAATTAAGAAAAATCTCGTCTCAATGGGTAGAACAATAATATTTGAACATGTGATTATATAAAAAATCAATTTATTACATTTTATATAATATTATCACATAATATTAATGAAAAATATTACCATATTAATAATAATTTTTTGTCTACTTATTGAAAAAAAAATGAACGACATTTTAAGAAATATGCATATATGCTGTATATATGCTTCTTACTTGATAATGTAATATCGTCCAAATAGTGTCTGATAAAAGCTGAAGTAGGATATAATATAAAATGGTATAGCATCATTTCAACATGTAGTTATCATTTATAAAGCAATCCGATTGAAAACTTTGTCAATGTGAAAATAATGTCAAACGTTTTAATTTCTATACGAACACTATTGTTTAAACATAAAACTACGAAAATATTTATACTGAATATAGTGATTTGATTTATAACAGTAAATATACGTAATTTCTTATTGTCTGTTTTCCCCAATTAACAATTTCTGATTTATAGTTTACTAAGGTACATATTTCAATAATCATAATTCTATGAAGGATCAAGGCAATCTCTGTGATATTTTAAAGTCAATTTAATATGAGAAACCTTAATTGATCAACTTTTAATAATCACTGTTATATTGTCATATGTTTACTTATTAATTTTTCTACATTATATTTCTCATACACTAAAAATATTGTATTAGCAACATTTGTTCATTCTAGGATGCTAATTCAATATTCTGATTAGTTACATATATATATATATATATATATATATATATACAGATATATAATTCTTAAATAAAAATTAAAAATAAATATTACATAATTAAATATTTTATTCTATATTTAAATATAAAAAGAAAAATAGAACTTTTTAAAATCATATATATATATTTCACTAAAATTTTATTATTATGTAATAATTATTTTTGAAAAATCATTAAATGCAATAGGTATTAAAAGACAATATTTTTTTACTCGAATTTTAATATTCTTGTGATTTATTTATTTTAAATGTGAAATATAAAAATTCTGAATTAAATAAAAGTAAATGAAAAAATCATATTATTAAGATGAGGACAAATATTTAAAAAAATTATTTTTAAAATAAAATTGATGTTAAATAATTGCTTAATTTGAAATAAATAAAAACTATTAATAATATATTTTCATATATCATATTTCTAAAAATATGTTTATGTTTGTTTATTATATTTATAATTCGTGCTTTAAGTAAATCAATCAGATTATATCTGTATGCGCATGCGACTAATGGATGCTTTCTCTAGTCATATGCCGAAATATACATATATTTATGTTTATAACGCTTTGTACTATATATCCATCGGCAATCTTTCTATATATTTAATTAAATTTTTTTAGAGAACTATTATTAAAATTTACCGATGTAAATATGGCAATAAATAACGTTTATTAAAAAGAAATTGCTCTTAAAAGGAAATCAATAAATCTCATTATTAATCAATTTTGAAAAAGAAAATTAAATATCTTTAAAACCTGCAAACAATCAAATAAATGCATTGTGTTGAAGACAAATAAATTTATATCATAATTAATTCCAATTTATCTTAAAGAATTTTGTTTAATTTTTACAATATACATTCCAAAATTGTTTTAATTTAATACATAGTCATATTTAGATTTGTAAGTATAATTCTTTCAAATTATTTTAATTGAATTACTATTTTATAATATATTTCCTATTTTAGAAAAATATGGAAGAGGAATATGACTCAATTGTGTTAGGTACAGGATTGAAAGAATGCATTTTATCAGGAATGCTATCAGTTAGTGGTAAAAAAGTTTTACATATTGATCGTAATAAATATTATGGCGGCGAATCAGCATCAATTACACCTTTAGAAGATTTGTTTGGGTAAGTTAAATTAATCAATGAATTCAATTAATACTCTATATTCATTAAATAATTTACAGATATATTTTTATTTAAAAAATTATAATGAAAATTCTTTATGTTGAATTTATATTGCATTGAAAAACTTTTTTAATGGGAGTATTGCATCTATGTTATACATATCTAATATTATAAGATATAACAAAAACTTAAAAAATAATATATAATTCACTTTTGATCAATTATATATATATATAGATATAATATTTTGATATGAAAATTATATAGAAATTATATGTTTTTTAATACATTGTAGAAAAAAAATATACAAAAGTAAAGTAAAATAATTACAGATAGTTCATGTGTTTTATCAATCTTTCAAACAGATACAAATATTTTTAATTTTATTTCAAACAAAATTCTAAAATGACAATATAAAAATATAGATGTAATGTTTGGCTATCATTTTTTATCTTAAGATCAGAAGTAATTGTAAATATATTTTTGTAATATATAAAATTATATAAATTCTTTATAAAAATTAATTTAATTTTATACTTCTATAGTAATACTACTGTATATATTCTATGGTATATTTTATACATTTATTTTAATTTTGTTATTATAGAATAAATTAGATTGTTTATATTATAAAATATAGATAATATGCTTTTATTATAACAAAAAAATTGATATTATGAATTCTTAGTTTATACTTTTGTATTTGTTTTTTTTTAATTGTGATTAAAAATATTTCTAGCAATATCTTATTATTTATTAAATGATTTGTATTAATTTCATAAAATTAAGCAAACTTATTTATATTATTTTTAATTTTTAGAACATTATTTAAAAAAAAAAAAAATTTTAGCATAGATCAATTGTAAATAATTATATGCTGAAACATATGAAATAACAAAAACTACATTTATTTAATGTATTCAGATTGCTTTCCGATTTATACTCAACCTTAGATTAATGATAAAAATTTAGTAACAATTTTTAATGAAATTAATCAAACATTGAGTAACATACTATTATTCTGGTATAGTTACTGCTCTAATTGAATGAGCGTCCAGACAAGTAATGTTATATGATGCATTTACACAGGCCTAAGATACACTGCTTTTCTTATAATGTAAGCATTTGCAAACAGTTTTTTTGGTATATTTAATTAAAAACTCAATAGAGATTATAAATTAAATTATAATCATGAACAATAATTAGCAGTTACTATTGTTTATCTTCTAATATATCTTTACAGAATATACAAAATAATTTAAGTGGAAAAATTAATCATTCTTTATTATATTACAATTATAAGTATACTAATATTTGAGGTAAAAAAGAAAAAATGGAACTCAGAACTTTTTTGAATATATTAAAAAAGGAAACTAAGTTAACATAGAGATGATGAAATTCATTATTTTAATATAAAATAGAGACAGATGGTCTTAAAGAGAAAACTCGCTGGAATCCAACAGGCTGTACGATCATAATTAATTTATCTGCAATAGCTACTGTCACTATTGGATTTTTGACTTAGCAATTTTCTATTGTCTTAAAAAATGTATTTAAATTTTTAATAAAATTGTAAAAATACAAATTTACTCATCTTTGCACATGTTAATAATCTTAAATTTTAATTTAATTTGGTTATTAATATATTGTTTTATTATGTTGAATATGAAGAAAGTGTTCACATATTTTTTCAATATTTTTATAATTAGTTCAAAAAAACCTTCAAAAATTCAACATCAAACAAATGAATTATTAAACTTAATAAGTATTCTGGATAAGTTTTGGATAATAATTTAATTATTGTTGTATATAGTCTAAAATAAATACAAAAATTTAATTGGTAATCATATTTAATTTAATAACATAAAAATTATGATTTTGGTATTTTTTTAATCTTTTATTACGGTCTCCAGCACTTTCATATGTATAATAATATACCTAATTGTTTCTATGATAAAAAGTATCATTAAATTATTAAAATAGTGTAAAGAAATTATATATAATTATTACACTGATATTTACTTTTGATATTTTTTTATAAATCCTTTTATAAAGATATTGGAATATTCTTGAAAATTCGTATAATAATCATCGAAATTCAATAACGAAATAACACGGAATATGAATAAGATGCTTGGAATTAAATAATGTTTCAAATTACTGATAAAAATTCGTCAAAAGCACTAAAATAGTATTCCATCCGTGAATTTAGATATACTCTATTAACAATTAATAAACCTAAAAAAATGAAAATCGAACGATTTAATGAAGATGTGATTGTGAATTAATATACTTTCTATGCTCACGGTATTTTTATATTTACACACATTATCATTCGATTATATTCCCGATAATCGTATCATAGAGATTTCAATCTTTTTTATTCACATACATTATAATTAATTTTAGTAAGAAACATAAATAACATTATAAATATTTAAAATCACCTTAATATATTAAGGTAAAAAACGATTAATTTACACTTACATAAATATCATTATCGATACTTAAAATACTTTCATACTTGTATTAAAATAATATAAATAAAAATATCGATTTGAGTAGTACTGTCACAATTTCATACATGAAAAGCAATGTATCTTGTAATCATTTTGTTTTTTATTTTAAATTTTAATTTAAATTAACATTTTTTCTTTTTTCAACTTTAAGATTGAAATTATCTGTTTTAAATATTACTTTTATTGTTACTAATATATAATTTATTAAATACATATTTATAAAGCATAAAAAATCATACTTGTAAAAATTTATATAAAATATTTAAAACCATTTAAATTTCATAATTTATTTTATACTGTATTTTTATCAACTAATTCAATAAATAAATAAAATAAATATTTTTATTAAAAAATATTTACTTAAAATTATTAATATTTCATAAAATTTTAATTAATGCATACATTTGTTTATAATTGTAGAAAATTTAAAACAGAAACATCTGATCAAATTTATGGTAGAGGACGTGACTGGAATGTTGATTTAATTCCTAAATTTTTAATGGCCAATGGATTATTAGTAAAGTTATTAATTCATACAGGTGTCACGCGCTATTTAGAATTTAAATGTGTTGAAGGCTCTTATGTTTATAAATCTGGAAAAATTTCTAAAGTACCGATTGATCAGCAAGAAGCTTTGTCAAGTGATTTAATGGGTATTTTTGAAAAAAGACGATTTAAAAATTTTTTAGTGTGGGTACAAAATATGCAAGAGGATAATCCAAAAACATGGGAAGGATTTGATCCATTTAAAAATTCAATGAGTGCATTGTATAGCAAATTTAATTTAGATAAAAATACTCAAGATTTTACTGGCCACGCTCTTGCTCTTTACAGGTAAGTAATCATTTCCTAATATATAATTCAAGTAACTATATATTAGTTTTATATAAAATATATAAACTGTGTAATATTTCAATTATCTTTGATATTTCTTAAGGTTATATTTATTTTCCATATTTTTAATGATTGTATTAATAGACTTTTAAATAAATATTTTATATTAATATATTTTTAATTTTAATATTTTATAAAATTTAAAAATTCTACAAAAATTATTTTTTTAATCTTCTATACATACATTAATATGTAAATAAATTTATAATTATTTTAACAATATTTAAAAATAATCTAATTAGAATTTCTTAACTTTTCTGACTTAAATTAAAAATAACAAATCACTTAATTTATTATAAGTTAAAAAATATAATTTTTGTTTTTACAGAAATGATGAATATATTTCCCAAAGTGCAATAGTTACTATACGGAGAATTAAATTATACAGGGATAGTTTAGCACGATATGGAAAATCACCTTATCTGTATCCAATGTATGGATTAGGTGAGCTTCCCCAAGGATTCGCTCGACTCAGTGCTATTTATGGTGGAACATACATGCTAGACAAACCTGTAGATGAAATAATAAAAAAGGATGGAAAAGTTGTTGGTATTCGATCAGGAAATGAGACTGCAACTTGCAAACAACTATTTTGTGATCCAAGTTATATTCCTAATTTTGTAAGAAAGGTTGGTCAAGTGATTCGTTGTATCTGTTTACTAGATCATCCAATCCCTAATACAGGAGATGCACTTTCAACACAAATTATTATTCCACAAAAACAAGTAAGCTTTCTTTTTTTAAGAAAAATTAAGAATAAATAAGTTGCTAAGAGAAAATGCCATAAAATAATGTATTTTAAGACATCATTATAGTTAAAAAAATAAGAGTCATATATAAGAAAAAAAGGATACTAACAAACTTGAAAAAAGTATGCGTTTAATTTATAAAAAATGATATGTATGATAATCTACAAATTACTTGCATTAATATACATGATATAAAAAATATGCAAATGAATCCTAAATGAAATAAAAAATAAATATATTTACATATTAATAGCTATTAATATATATATGAAATTTACAAATGGATTAAAATTATATATACATTATAGTTGAGAAATGTAAAAGTACATTTTAATACAATATATATTAAAGCTTTATATACAAATCTTTGCAAACTAGAAATAAACAAAAGATTAAAAAATAATATAGATATTTACAATGAATGGATTATGAACAATTAAAAAAACAGTTAAATGAATAATAAAAGAACGTAAAGTTTTAACATTTTTTTAATATAAATATAAAAGGGCAATAAGATAAAAATTTGTAATTTATATAAATAGTATGTTTCTATTATAAGATAAAAAAAGGTAAATTAAAAAAATGTTTAAGATAAATTTTTGTAAAAAAAAAACAAATATATTAGTATTTGAAGTGAATTAATATCTAGGTTATATTTATTTAAAAGATGGAAAATTATTAATTCTGTAAAAAAAAATAAAAAAAGCAAGGATATCAATAAGCAGTACTTGTGTCTGTGACAAAGTGAATATTAAAAACATAAATATAATTATTACTGAAATATGAACTAAATAGAAGAATATTTAATAATAACTCAAATAGGTCAGAACAAAATTGAATTATATTATTTTAACAATCAAAAAAATTTAGAGGAAACAAAGGTAAAGAATCTTGAAAGGTAATCAAATATGATTATAAATTGTGCAGTCAATAAAAATATGTTCGAATTTGAGGGTTTGCTTTGTGGCTCGAACTGCCAATTCAATAGTTCATTGGATTAGTCGTAGCGATTTGAAGGAAAAGGCACAAGCGGAAGGGCGGAAAGTACTATGTAATATATGTTTTGAGTTAAGATATTCATTATTCTGGTTTATTAATAATTATAATGCGGTTTATGGTTGCTTTAATTAAGAGAGAAGAAATTATTCTATTGCAGTGGTGAGAGTGCTTTTTTGAAGTGATGGAGATTACAATGGATGTTGAATGTTGGATATATGCTGATGTAAAGATCAGCATGAATAGTCGACCATGCTCATGAGGTGAGCATGGGAGAATGATAATAGTAATCAGTAGTGCTTAGCAGAGAGAGTAAACTCTACTCAAACGGGGGAGAATGCAAAGTCTCTGGTAGTTGTCACGTAAATCAACGATACCCAAAGGGGGGTATGGGAGTGTTAGACAGCTGGTCACACGCAAGAACAATAAATGATGTGCCTTCGAGTACGGAAGGACTTGGTACAATGGAGTTATAGTCGACTATTATTATTTGTATGATATTTGTTGAGCTGCAGTCTACCCTTGACGGTGTAATTAATAGGACTGGGGAGGTTAACGAATGCTCTCTGGCATGAAGGCGCTGATAGAGCGTACTGCACCACCTGTCCTCGGTTAGTCTGACTGGAGAGGTGTACGAACGTTCTCTGGCATGAAGGCACTGAAATAGCGTACTACGCCACTTTCTGAGATGAGAAGTGAACGAACCTCCTCAGCAATGACAGCACTGAGGGAGCGTACTGCGCCACTTATCCTTGACTTGGATAAATGAATGAACGATCTCTGCGATGATTGTGTTGACAGTGTACTGCGCCACTTTCTTTTCAGACTCGATATGAAATGTGGTTCGAGCGTAAAAGACTAGTTTGGAGAATTAATGAGGAGGGTGTACCTTAGGACTACCGACAATGCATACTGAATGACTGCTTGGCGAATGCACTTAATTCATTACACTTTTGGTGGCTTCACTAATGAATTACTCACCTGTTATTGCAGTTTCTGATAATAACGCACGTATATTTTGTAGGCAAAGTGTCGAGCAAGCGGCTAATATTCGTAATCGCAAGTTATAACTGATACTTGATAGTTGAATTACACTGGGGGCAATAACAGATGAGTGAGCAATAGGTAATAGTACAGTGAGCTATAATTAATAATTGTGTAGATAGTAAACTACATCGTGAGCCAGGTGCGTCGCAACTGAGTGGATGTGAAAGATACAGTGCCACTGAACGTTGCGTGCTGCACTTCAATATTCGCGTAACAGCGCCGATGCCTGTTGATATGTCGAAAATCGTAGTGACGTCAGAGAACGAAGCTCTAGAATATTCGACAAACATCGAAGGACATGGAATGTTCTAGAAGTTTCATCGGCGTTGCTATGCGGAAATATTGTCGTATATTCCAATTTAAAGCGTAGGAAAATTCCCGAATTCGCTGAATTGTGTTTATAAACATGAGTGTCCGAGAGCTTGTAAATTTACCAATTTTAAATTTGCGAAGACTTCTTCAATCCCGAACAAATTAAATTAAATTAAAAAAAATAAATGTTAATGAAGCTCAAAAAAATAAGAATATATAGAAATTTTTGTAATATAAATAAGGCAAAGATAGAAGAGAGTAGAAATAATATAAAAAACCATTAATATAACTAAACATGAAATTGTATGTAACACTAAAACAGTAAAATCGAAAAAAATTAAAAAAAAAATTAAATTAATAAATACCAAATCGATAAAAAATTTAAATATCAATTATATATCGAAACAATATAATGAAACAGTTATAAGAAAAAGAATGCTAGAAATTGAAGTGTAAGGTACTGAAGTATTTAAGAAATTAGGAGAAACAAAAATATATATTGAAAGAAAAGACAATCGAAATTATGTATAAGTAAAATAAAATGGTATATTGTATATAGAATAATTTATGACTCGATCAGTTCTATAAGATAGGTTTTAAGCTTGATAAATTTTTGCATCTCACAAGAATTAAAACGTCAGAAAATAAAATTCGGAAACCAAAACCTTATAATTCGCGAATTGAAATAGTACTTAGTAACTATATTGTTAGTTATTTACTATGTTAGTTACTATGTTATTAGAAACTATGCTGTTCGAAAGTGGCATTATTTCCTGGCTCGAACTGCCAGTGTTTCGATAGCTTTAATAATTTAATAATTAATAGCTTTAATAACAGGATTTACTTCTTATAGAAGAGTGTAAAATCTGTTTTCTCAATAATTTGGTTGCTCCTTAATGGTGACGATGTCGTAGCCTCTGCTAGTGTTGTAAGGACTAGCAGAGATATGCGCATACTCCTGTGTACGATGCGTGGCCTTGAAATGTATGTATGAACATACCTGGAGACTATGCTTGTTGTGGCAGTGTAGTTTCTTATCATGCAGTGAGCACCCTTGACTGCTTGTAAGTGTAGCGCACTTGAAGATTGAACGTGTACTCCTTGGATGGCTTCATTGTGTGATATATCTGAGGGACTGGCGTAGGGAAATGTTGAATACGTGCACGAAAACTGAAGATCGTTCCGTGATGGCTCAGCTGAGAGATACTGACCGTTCCATGGTTTCTTCACTTAGAGAGTTCACTGCAAGAGAGCGAGGCTCGCCGCGTGGTTGCCTTTTATATCCACGCAGCAGCTTACTTAGCTAGCCACAAAGCATCGTTGTTGCTGCACTGGATTCTTACTTGAGGTGCAGAAAGAAAACTCTAGAAGTTTCAAGAATTCTAAGAAAAAAGGAAGGTGTAAGAAGTTTGGAGAATTCCAAGCGACGTTACTGCTCGAAGACCATATAAACATTGTAGGCTATTTGAAACCAAAACATAACAAGTATATAAAAATTCTCATACAAGTGTTTACAGAGACTTGAGCTAAAGAGACTAGCGATGCCGATAGTTACCGGTCTTGGAAGTTGCTTTCATCCCGAAGAACTTTACATGATATAAAAAAGAGAAAGAGGTTAATCAATATCTATCGCACCAGATAAATCAACAAATCATATTAAAAGTCTGTATACACCAATAATGGGGAATCCGTTTACACTTTTAGGTATACTTATCGCATTTGGGACAATACGACACCACTAAAACATTAATATTGGTAACGGCAATATGACTATAAACTTATCTTTATTTTATATGCCATGATTATATTTAAATAATAGTATATTTGGACATTCCTAAATTACCAAAGTTAATTTATCTATTTATCTCTATCAATCTATCTTATATTATTCTATCTTTAACTATTATCTATCTTTATCAATGGATTAAAAAATGAAATTAAAATATAATTTATTTTTCTTGTGGGCGTGTGGATGAAAATAAAATTGTATGTGTATATGCAAGTAGATTATTTGATCAATACTGAAAAAGTGAACATTGACATAGATTAAAATTGTTTAAATAGACAAAAGATTTTTTTCAAGCAAAGGATTCATTATTCATATTAGTCTATTCCCGTATTGGATTGAATTGAAATTGTTATTGGAGATTTATTTATTTTTTCTTGCTTGTCTTTTCAAAGCTAAAACTATTGGTAAAATTATTTAGGACCTGTCATAACTATTATATTTTTTAATTTTTTTGCCTATTTAGTTAGGCATGTTCAATTGTGTACGCTTAATATCTTTTATAATACATATATTTTCAGTTAATTTAAAAATTTAATTGAAAATATTACATACGTATATATATACTTACTTAATATGTGTTATACATATAATCATCGTGAATACATACATTTTCGATATATAGACAGGTTTTAACAAAACAGCACTTTCTGCATTTTGTAGAGATACTAGTATTATTAAGTGCGCATCGTCATTTAGATACAGATAATAAAAACAAGGATACAGATCATGCAGTCGTTTTCCATATTTTATCTATTTTATAGTAAAACGGCCATTGTTTACAAATAGAATTATAAAAAATAAAACTTATGATGAAATCGTATCTTTACTTGAATATTAATATATTTCTATGATTATATTTCAACAACGAAATTAAGAGATTGAATAGAAAGGGGATAAAGAAAACTTAAATTTTTATGCATCCATTAATTAGATCGAATAAATGACTCCTGTCTGGGATCAGACTGAGAACTTCCCGGTGATGTTGGGTGGAGATGTTGCTGGCAAGTGGAGGAGGCAAATGCAATTATTCAATTCTACAAATAGTATATCTTGGTTTTTCCTTTATTAAATACAATAATATAATAATAGTGGTATAAAAATGTATGGATGGAGAGTACGAGTGACTTATGTATGAAGTTTCTTCAATTTTTTTACGTGCTGTCGAGAGTGTGTATACTCTCACTAGTGAGGCGTGAATCCTTTCTTTCATGAGAAGTGTCGCTGCTGTAGCCGGCACACACTAAAGGACCGATTGGGACGATGCTGCTGTAGCCGTCGATGTGAGCGTGAGAGCCGCCACTGTTGTAGCCAGCGCGCACTAAAGGATCGATTTGTATGATCTGCTTTAGCCACCGGTGTGATCTGTTGACGTATGTTGTAATTATAGTTTCTTTAATTTCACTCTTAATTTATGTTTGCACTAGTGCTTCTTGAATATAAGTTTAACGTATTCTGATAGTTGTGGCGTCACTATTGGTTTGTTAGATTGCTTGTTACTTGATGATTAAGTATTTGTATAGCTACAGTGAGTGATAGCTGTAGGTTGTAATCTTGAAAATAGAATAGTAACTCGTGGTGACTACGTAATTGTTACTGGCACAGTGTGCTGCGCATCAAGCGCTGCTTTTAAATATTCCTGTAGAAGCTTGCGATGTCGGCAGCGCACCGGTGCCTGTTGCTATGCCGAAATTTGTCGTGACGTGAGTAAAGTATAGCCATGGAAGGTTCATCGGCATTGTTATTCGGAAATATAATCGTATATTCGAGTTTTCGTCGTAGGAAATTTCCCGAATTCGCTAAATCGTGTTTAGAAACATACATGTCCGGGAGCTTATACCTCTCCCAATTTTTAATTCCGGTTTCAACTAGTTCAATCCCAAACAACTCCAGGTAATGTTTATTAAATTTGTATCATTTTCTTTTGATAATATTACCTATAAAAAATAAAATATTGTAATATTTATTTATTTTTAAATATTAAATTTTTTATTAATGGTATCTTAATAAACCTTAATAAAGCATAAAAAATAGTTTCTTCAATTTAGTTTTCATTAATATGAATAATCTTCTACAAGCTGAAAATAATAATTACAAACATGTAATATCTTTAAGCTTAAAATGTCCAAAAATAGAGGAATTTTAGTCTGTGTTCATGTATTAAGATTTAAATATTCTTCGTGATATCTGCAATAAAAATTTATATGGCTGAAAATATAATTGAATTTTTATACCACGCTGTAATTAATTTGTTTACCCTTATATATTGGTCGTTATAATGATTGATTACTCGAGATTTAATATTTTATCAAGACAAATTTAATAAATTTATGTATTTTTTAGAAGGCATTATAGAATTATTTGATGGTCGGTAAAGTGAGTTACTTAGTTAAAAAAATTGAATAAAAACTGTTTCTAAATACTTTCACTGTTTATTGTTTCAAAATGGGTGTACACAATATTTTCTATTATATCTGACTATAACAAAATATTCATCATCACAATGAATAAGTAGAAAGAAGTACTTGTAGAAAATGAATTTGTGTTATGTATAGTTTTAATTTACGCGCGGTAGTTTTCGGCATGTACTTTGCATTTAATAATTTGTATATTTTAATTGTTTTATTTGGAAACTTTGTAATACAAATTTAGGTTGCAAATTTAGGCATGTACTTCGTATTTAGTAATTTGTATATTTTAATTGTTTTAGTTGGAAACATTGAAATGCAAATTCAAATAATAACGAAAACTAATATGACGGTTAGTACTTTCATCTCTGGATTAGGGATATCTTCTCGTCAATAACAAAACACTGTTATAGGTAAAGTAATACTTCTATCATTGCGCTCATAGTATCGTTATTGTGTCAATATTCATGTTCTTAAATCGATTTGCAAATTATTTAAATTTTATCGGTACATGAACATATGAAATTAATGTACATATGTCAATAGATGAATACATATTCTGAGAAACTTTATCTTGAATAATTACAAGCTTTTGATATACTAGGCTTTATTAGTGTTTCTTGTTGTTTAATCCGTTGTATCACTTAAAAGATGTATTATATTTTCGCCCACAAAATACAAATTTAACAATTATTTTCGTTCTAAAAAATAAATTTTAGTATTGTAAGCAGTTAAGGACTTTCAAATCATAAAGAAATCGAAATAACCAATAACTATATTAATTTTAATTCATTTGTTAATTTTGATGATTCTTTATTAACACATTTTATATAGTTTATTAATATTTAACGTTTATTGAATATGTACTTTTACTAAAAACTAATTGTAAATTGTTTCGCCTCGGAGATAAATTAACGTTTATAAGACGTATAAAATAAAATTTAATAATATTTTAAAAACCTAAAACTCTTAAAAATTTTAATGAAATAATTAAAATTTATGACTTTAGAAATTTAAGAACTCAATATAATTTTATACAAATAGGAAATAGATTTGGTGTTTAATATATTGTAATGTTCTTCAACCTTTAAATACAATTTTAATTATGTAGGTTATAAAAACATTCTTTTAATTTTTTAATTACAGGTAAATCGTAATTCTGATATATATGTTTCTTTGGTTTCTTACACTCATCAAGTAGCTGCTAAAGGTTGGTTTATAGCCATGGTTTCTACAACCGTAGAGACACAGAATCCCGAATCTGAAATTAAACACGGTCTTGATCTACTTGGCCCTATAAAACAGAAATTTGTATATGTATCAGATTATTTAGAGCCAATAGATGATGGAATACAAAGTCAGTTGTTTATTTCAACTAGTTATGATGCAACAACTCATTTTGAAACTACTTGTTTGGACGTTCTTAGTATTTTTAAAAGAGCAACGGGAGAAGAATTTGATTTTGATAAAGTTAAACAAGAACTTGATGATGAAGACCAATAGTAAAACATTCATTAAAAAATATACAAATATCTCTAATTATTATCTATATAGTTTACATACATCCCATGCTGTGTCAATGTGTGTGTACATCTTATATACACACATACATTAATTTTATATACAATAAAAAAAAGTATAATAATAAAAACATACAATTTTATGTAAGAAGCATTAAATGAAATTAATTTTTGTATAATAATTTCTTAGTCATTACAATTTATTTAAAACTATTATGCTTAAGAATTCTAAATGTCCTTTTAGAATATATAAAAAGATCCACAAATTTGCATGTTGTATTATCTTCCTATATAATAATCATAGTTACAATTATTATTTTATAATGGTATATAAACATCTTAAAATATAAATGTAATGATTAATTTATAATGTTTTATTTAAATTAATTCTTTCAAGTTATAAATTGTGATGATTTTAGTAATTTACCAATCATGTATATGGAACATATTTTTTACATAGAAATTTAATGAAATAATTTCTTATGTATATTTCATTTATAATTATAAAGTTTGTAAATTACTTCTATTAACAATTTCTATAAAGATTTTATATTTGTTTTAATAATTTATAATATAACTTTTCTGCATCAAAATCATTAAAATTTACTTGATACCAATATATCAATTAATAAAACTTATTAGAAAAGATTAGAATCAAAACTGTAACAGTACGATAAAAATTTCATGAATATAATGATTAATAAAAATACAATTCATTTAACAGAATCTCTAAAAAATATTGAGATTCATAAATATAATTCAGTTTTCTGTTCTTGACAACGAATCAATGAGTTAGTAACAGTTCTCACAGAATAAAGATTTTTTAAAATCGATCCCTTCCCAAACCCATAGTAAAGAAGTAAGCTAAAACTACAGCTTCATTTAAAAATAAATGTTCAGAAAAACAAGTTTAAAAAATGTAAGATGTGGAATTAAAATAATCATAAGAGAAAAAGTAATAAAACTAACATTGTTTATAAAGAAAAATGTTATCAAATATAAATTATGTTGACAAAATACTCGCATATAGAATTAACATTTGTACAATTGTATAACATCAAGTTAATATCGATTTTGAAAAAAAAACCAGTGATAAAATAAATTTATGTTCTTGGTGAAAATTGAAACAAATTTGTAATTTTGTGTAAAACATCGAAACTTTAATGTAATTCTGCAAAGCAAAGTTGTTTATATATTTAGTAAATAACTCAATAGAGTTAAAGTATTGAATTACTATGAATAAAGACTATAATTCAAATTAATATAAAATCTGTTAAATGTTAAAATACAAAAATTCTAACATTACAAAGGATCAAAGCACATTTAATATATAAATATTTTAAGAATTATTACACCGCGGAGAACGAACTCAACCACTAACTCGATCTGGAGTCATCAAGAAGGAAGAAAGAAGCTCCCTTGGCAGAGTCGGCAGTTAATTCCTTTGTGCCGCCGCATAGCAGCGCAAGGTGCCATATCCACCTTTCTCTGAGTAGACTTCAAGGATCCAGTGCCTATACGCACTTCCTCAACAAACCCGTTACAGAAGGTACACTCAATAGTTTCATATTACTACTCGAGTAGAATCGTATATATGATCGTATGTAAAATGGTTGGATCAGAGCATATCCATCATTTTACTGGTGGAACAGTCTGAATATGTGAGAAATTAAGGCTTCGATTCAGTAATCAACAGATTTTTTGTCATTATTTAATAGTTTGGATGGAGAAGGTTGGAGGTTGGAAATCTCCGGGTCCTCTTGCTGTAATACGCTTGGTAGAAAATTACTATACTGAGATGTGAAAGATCGTAAATCCTTGACACTCCTTGTATAGTGACACGTATGGTGTTTTAAATGCAAGTCACCTCTTGATGTATAAATATAATGGTTCAATACCTCGATGTCTCCCTTGGTAGTGCGTGCTGTCGCACTTATCGAGATTTAGCGAGCATTGGCGCCTTGATTCAGAATACAGTACATAAGTCACTGACGTTTGAATGCTAATAAATGTTGTGGCATCTTATAGTACAGCATGTCTCTTCTTAGTTGAGTCAAAGAAGTGCGTGCGCTTCGACGTGTGCTTTTTAATATTATTTCCGAAAATTTGTTGTAAAATATGACTAACAATAATTAAAAAATTGGTCATTGTTTAAAATTCTCATTTAATTTTTCATTACTGTTAAGAAGCCAGGATAAATAAGATATTATACATCAATTAATAAAAACAAATAAAGTTAAACCATTTATCTTTACAATATAATTTATTGTTGAAGATTTACGAAACAATACAATTTGTAAATTAATTTGAACCAAGATTGAGTTAAAAAATAAATAACGGTTCTATTATAAAATAATATTTATAATTGTATTAAATTAATTATGAAAGATTTACAGAAAATTGGGTATCAATACGCAATATATATATTTACATTTAATGAAGCCTATATTATCTTACTTTTCTAACTGTACTATAATAGTCGTAATAATCAAATTTTTATGAATATTCTAATCTTTAATCTTTTAATATTTAGTAAATGAAATGAAAATTTGTCTATTGATTTTATATAATTACATAAAATCCTAAAAATAAAATAAAACGTAAATCCTCATTCACGCCTGATCATGGGATAAATTTAGTTTCTGAAAAAGTGAAATTTTATAAACTTAAAATAATATTCTTTTATGTTTTTTTTAAGTTTTAAAAAACATTTTTCATTAAAATTGGTTAATAACAAAATTAGGATTCATTTTCTTTGTTTTTGTTAGTGTCTGGGATCAGACTAAGAACCTCCCGGTGATGTTGGATGGAGGTGTGCTGACAAGTGGAGGAGGCAAATGCAATTATTCAATTTTACAAATAGTATATCTTGATCTTTCCTTTATTAAATATAATAATATAAAAATAGTTAATGATATAAAAGTGTATGAATGGAGAGTATGAGTGACTTATGTATGAAGTTTCTTCAATTATTTTACGTGCTGATGAGAGTGTGTATACTCTCAGTTGCGTGAGGCGTAATTCATTCTTTCCGGGAAAAGTGTCGCTGTTGTAACCGATGCTTACTAAAGGAAGACTTCAGTTGCTGGTGCTTTAGCCGTTGGTGTTCCGTTGACGTAAGATGTAGTTATAGTTTCGTTAATTTCACTCTTAGTTTGTTTACACTAGCGCATCTTGGATATAAGTTTAAGTTTTAGTTTAACGGATTCTAATAGTGTGGCGTCCCTATTGGTTTGTTAGATTGTTTATTAATTTGTGATTACGTACTTGTATGGCTACAGAGAGTGACGACTGTAGTATGAATGCTTGTAGATAGAATAGTAACTGCGTAATTATTACTTGCACAGTCAGGTGTGCATCAAGCGCAGCTCGTAAATATGCTTGTAGGAGCTTATGACGCTGGCAGCGTTGTATTATATTTATTTTATCATTTTAACTGTTGCTATGCCGAACTTTGTCGTGACGTCAGTAGGATATAGCCTTGGAAGGTTTATCAGCATTGCTATTCGGAATGTAATTTATATTTGTATTGTATCGTATATTTGAGTTTTCAGCGTAGGAAATTTCCCGATTTTGCAAAATTGTATTTATAAACGTAATGTCCGGGAGCTTATACCTCTCCTACTTTTGTATTCCGCTTTCATCTGCTTCAATCCTGAGCATTCCGCCCGTCATAATCAATTCATTAATGATTAGATTTTTTGTCTTCTATGTGGACTGGCAGTACTGCTAGAATATGGATTGGTCTCGTGATTGTGGTAGAGGCGGTATTTAGTGTGACAACTCCGGTTTGTCAGTCCTTTCCAGGATGTAGTTTAATAACTGGCGAGGAACCACTTACATGGTGGTAGTCTTTGATCAGTGATGAGGACCAGGGATCCAATTTTAATTTCATTTCTTGGATGATGCCACTTCGATGTTGTGAGTTGTTGTTGTAGATAGTCCATTGTGTCCAAAACTTTTGAACTCGCTGTTGTAACAATTGCCATCTGGAGATTCGAAAATTCGAGTATTCGGGATTATCGTTTAATGGTTGTACTGGACGTGAGTTTAAAATGGCCTCAATTTGTGACAGCAAGGTCATGATTTCTTCGATGGTTAACAATGTCTCTGTCGTTGAGCGTTTTAAGTGGAACTTGATAGATTTTACTACAGCTTCGTATTTTTCTCCCATGTGAGGTGCTGCCGGTGGATTAAATTCCCAACGTGCATGGTCATCGGTGTGTATGTTTGTGATGTGATGGTGTTCTGTTGTACATTGTATGAATAGCTTTTTTATATCCTTATCTGATCCGACGAACGTTGTTCCACAGTCTGAGTGTAATACCCTTTGGATGCCTTTGTGGCTTGAAAATCTTCGATATGCTGCAATGAATGCTTCCGAGGAGTTATCGCTTACCGCGTCGCGGTGTACTGCGGATATAGCTAGGCACACGAACACGCAGATCCAAGCCTTGTAGGTTTTGGCTTCTCGCCCTTTCCAGGTCTTTTTTGTCAATGGACCAGCATAGTCAACGCCAGTATGGGTATATGGTCGTGAAGGTGTTACTCGCGCGAGGGGTAGTTGACCCAGCAGCTGGCTGGTGCGAATTCCTCTTTGTTTGGCACAGATGCCGCATCGCAATATGTATGATTTTATAGCTGGCTGTCCTCCCAGTATCCAGTACTGTTGGCTAACGTGATTTGGGTACATCTGTGAAGTGTTTTGAAGTGTGCTTGTTGAATAACAAAATTTGTAAATTGCGAGATTTTTGGAAGGATAGCTGGATGTTTGTTGTCCTCTGCCATTGAAGCGTTCATCAGGCTTCCGCCAACTCTGATAATACCTTGTGCATCGATGTAGGCAATGAGTCTAAAGAATGCGTGTGAGACGGGCAACCTTGTTTTAATATCAATCATTTTAATTCGTGGAAGAAGTATGTGTCTTGGGTCGCTCGTATCCTCTGAATTCTTGCTTTGTTAGCTCAATGCGTATCAGCTGACTTCCTAAGGGCTCTTCCCCTTTCAGGCATGCAATGAATCTGATGCATGTTGCTGTTATTCTCAACAGCGTACTGAGTGACGAGTAGTTGTTAATTATGCCCCACTTATAGTCGGGCTTATCAGTTTGTTACGATTAATGAGATACTTGGACGAGCTTCTTGAATGCATTGTTTATAACCTTCTGTCGGTTGTGTTGGCCATGAGTCTGGGTTTTTTAGCCACGTTGGTCCTGTCTACCATAATGGGTGATCCTTGAGAAGCTTAGTTGATAGTCCTCTGGATGTGCAGTCTGCTGGTTTTGATGTCGATAGATGCTTTGTGACGAGGCCGTGTCAAATGTCTCGTAGCATTAGTTTTATGACGTGTTTTTGCTGGACACTTGGACCTTTTTTCTCGCCAGATGCGTTTATGAATTGTATTTTCTGTTGATATTCGAAGTTTTCCTGAATTGTTTAGATTTAGTTAATCCGAGGCGCGTTTGAATGTTTATTCCCAGAGTAGTCGAGAGTTCGCTTTTTTCGGAACTCTTATCTCAAATTTCCCAGATGTCTAATGAGCTGGTAGTTTTCTTACATTCTCGAACAAATACAGATATTTATTTTTTACATTGTTAAAAATTCACGAAGCATTCTGACATTATAAGTGTTATAATTAAAAATGAAAATGTTTCCGGACTAAAAAAAATATAAAAATCCTCTTCAACATTTATCGAACTTATACACTACTACAAAACTACTTATATTAGATAGTTATGCTGTAATATTTATAGACTACCTGTATAATGAATATATAAAGTTTTTTTTTTGTATAACAAGAAATACTGCTGCATATACAATTTTCAATAAGTTTAAACTAAATCTACTTTAGTGATTACGTACATGTGAATCAATAACTATATATTGGTTTTTAATAATTTAGGATACGTATTCTTATGAATGAATTTTATATATTACCATCTAAAAAATTATATATAATAACATATATATATATATCATGTTATAATATTACCAACTCAATACCACTCAAATAAATTAAAAACCAAAATTTCAATGTTAAATTATAATCGCTTTATAAATTTATTTAAATTATATATAATCTAATATAATTCTTTATATACTAAATCGTGTAATACTTATTACTAATTGCTAAATAAAACAAAAATAATCTTGAATATAGGATGAAAAAATTAAATATCTTTTATTGAAAGTTAAATGTGTAATGAAAATTTATTTGTTATCCAAAATTTATAATTAATACATTGCTTAAATATTTTTGTAGAATAATAAGCTATATGAAAGTACAGAAACATATAACAGATGACCATATTTCAAATTTTATTATAACTGACAAATATTATATATGCATTAAAACAGTAAAAACGTGTATTGCTAATATGTATACCTTTTTATTATTTACTTTTGTCTATTTAAATTTCTTATTTTAATCATATCCACTGATACGCGTTCTGCAATTTGAAGATAATTTTCGAATGCATTTTGTAGTGGTTCATATACCTAAAAATGTATACATGAAATAATTTTTGGTTTAAAATATTCATTCTTGTTATAAAATCTATATATAAAATAAGATTTATTAAATCTAACCTATTATAAATCTATTATAAAGATTTATTAATTTACATAGAATATAATTGCTCAATACATTATGATAATTTATATTGCTTAGTGTTTTAATACTCGTTTCTGCAATATATTTATAAATAATAGGTATAAATTAATATGGCTTCGATTGACTTTATCGAGAATTTTGATAAAACAATTACGAAAACTTTAATAAGATGCCTCGCGTACATCTTTTTTCATTTCGTTTTTGTAACTTAAATTACCAGTAAATGTTTGTTTAGTTATTATATATTTACAAGATTTGATACAAGTATTATTTCAGATATTAAAAGAATTTTGAAATAATTTGACTTTGTAAAATATTATTTGTAGTAATGAATATCACGTCTCGATATTAATTGTTTGATATAAAATATTTAATGGTGAATAAAATAGAAAAATATTAAGCCATAACATATTTATTAAAAAATATCTAGTCAATAATAATAAAGAATAAATAATAAAATATTTTACGCAATTATAAAATTAACCTGCATTATGTACTTAAACAAATTTTTAAAAAATTTTATTTGAAACGGTGTTAATTTATCATATTTATATTTAACATTTTCAATATTATTGTTCGGGATTAAAGTAATTTCCAAGACCAAATGGTCTTGGAACAATCATGGAATAATAGATAAGGGTACCTCAAGCCGCCTATTTTTCCTACGAATTGAAAACCATGCAGTCTCGGACACACTTGTCAACTACTAATGCATTTCATCGCCTAACAGCTTACATAAATGCACAAGAAATTATCAGACACGGTGGAAGACCAATGAGAGCATCAATGACGCTAGAAAACAAATACCCAGACATCCTGACACGATACTCGCAACTCTCTAATCTTATCATTACTTATGCCCATTAGTATTTAGCACGGAGAAGCGATTACCACCTTCAAGTAGCATCTTATCCGAGTTACCGAAATTCATCCTGGGAAGGATGAACTGACTAGGGTGGTGACACTAAATACAGCGCCAACCACCATCGTTACACCAATTCATATTCTGGCGGTATTGCCAATCCCTGAAGAAGAGAAGATAGAAGGATGATCACCAACAAATTGCTGATGGTGAGCGGAATGTTTGGGATTTAAGCAACTTCCATGACTATGACTATCGACATCGCTAGTCTCTGTAGCTCTCATGTTTCTGTAAACACTTGGAACAAGAATTTTTTGTGTACTTGTCATGTGTTAGATTTCGAATAATAACGTCGCTTGGAATTTTCCAAAGTTCTAACGCCTTGTTTATTCATAGAATTCTCGAATCTTCTGAACTTTTTCTTCTGCGCTTCATGTAAAATTCCAGTATAGTAACAATGATGCTTTGTTACCAGTTAAGTAAGAGGCCGAGTGGATATATAAGCAAGCACGCAACGAGAGCCGCCACGGAACGAACAAGCTTTCAGTTTCGTACGCGTATTCAACAGACTTGTAGGCTCATGGTAATTTTCTCTATCAATTAATTATCAACCATCACTCTATACAACAACCACATTATCCGGTATTACACGCAGTCAGTTTTACTCATTATACGTAGATAATTTAGCCAGACTCAGCAACAATAAGATAATAAGCCAATATATGTAACAACTGTTTTAAACGCGCTATAGTTCAAGCAGTCAAGAGTGCTGATTGAATTCCAAGAAAGATCAGGAAATAAGAAGCGTAATACTTGCGCGCTCATCACAGAATTCGGCAAGACATAACATTTCCGTGAAGTCAATTAATAGAGAAACCATTGATTGAATGCACATACGCGCCAGCCTCGAACGACATTTATTGAAAGCACGTACGCGCCGGCCTCGTAAGGCATTGAAAGTGCAAGTGCACCCGCTGAGATAGGCATTATGCCATTGCAAAGCTCCCGCGAACGGTTGAAAACGAAAAAACGGTGTAAAAGAAAACCCTCGGCTACAAGGGTATTTTGAAGGCGCCAGCGCGACAGCTGTCACAGGCATTACATGAAGAAGTAGTAGAAATTTACGACCTCTTAATTTCAGTGTAACCATTCACCATCAAGTGCACTAGGTTAAGGATCCGAAGATTTGCAACCTCCTACGTCTGTATGCAAGATCTCACAGATTCTCAATACCATCTTAAAATCATATTCATTGTGTAGTTTGTAAGTAAAGGGAAAAAGCAGAAAGATACGCAACTATGTTAAATATTGAATAAATGCGCTAGCAAAATAATTTTAGGAGAAATATCTAGTAAGCTCTAAAAGTAGTTATAATTATTCTTCTAATAAATACAATTGTTAAAAACTGAAAGATAATAAATAAGATATATGTATTTAATAATTGCCATAAGATTTCCATTTCCATTATTATTAATTTATAAAGTCAACTTTAG
This sequence comes from Ceratosolen solmsi marchali, assembly GCF_000503995.2. Classification (NCBI taxonomy): domain Eukaryota; kingdom Metazoa; phylum Arthropoda; class Insecta; order Hymenoptera; family Agaonidae; genus Ceratosolen; species Ceratosolen solmsi. Next base: position 263,373 of record NW_011948443.1, read on the forward strand.
AAATGTTTGAAAAAATTTGTGAAATTACGGTTAGTCTGTACTTAATAACATTAATTAATGTAGATCTTTTAAAGTAAATAGTATATTAAATTAACAATCAGAATAAGAAATATTGAATAGTTTTTATATATCGCAAACGCATCAACAAAAATAAAACAGTATGGAATTCATATATAGATGGAAGAAATTTTCCTCGACTATCGTTAAGACAAATTCTTTGTTATTTTAATCTGCAATATATATATATTTATGTATTTGTCAAAAAAATGCTTAACTTTTAAAATGTTAAACCTATTTTAAAACCAATATTTAATTATAAAAATAACATACTCAGCTTTCAATTCTTAAATATACTAATTATATTTCAATCTTATAATAATAGTATTAATAGAACGCTAAAACTGTATACCTCTAAATAAGCTGGGTCACCTTTACTTGCATCTTCAAGTTCCAATAACAAAATCTCTAACGTATTAAATGGAAGATACACTGCAGGAGTCAAAGCTAATAATGATGTTTTTAGTCCAAAATACTCTTTACCTTTCCCTAAAATAGCCTTGATATAATCTAATGAAAAGAATGCGGCTTCTTCAAGTCTACCCATTTGAATCATCAATCGAAGAAATTCTGCTGGATTTCGCTTCTAAATATAAAAAAATAGATTTAATGTGTAAAATTCTAAATATATCCGAGAAATTATTATCAAAATAATTGTAACCAATTGCTTTAAATTATCATAAAAACCCATACATAAATATGAAAATAAAAAAATATAATTTTCATAGGTTTAAATTTTTCGTTATTTAATATGTTATGATTTTATAACTTTTATTTTTAATTATTATAGAAAACCAATGAATTTTCATAAATTTAGTATTAAGTAATTTACTATTGGTATTATTAAATTAAGTATTAACTTTATAGTTTATGAAAATGCTCTTAATCCTATCTTTTTAATTTTAAGATATGATGTTTTAACTCTCTTAATTATTTAATGTTAATTAGCTATTATTTGCTCATGCAATATTATTATTTTATTAATTTTGCCATACAACATAGAAATACTGATATCGAAATTTAAACAGAAAACAAAAAAAAATTACAGACAGTTTCATAACAAAGCAAAATTATTTAGCATATATAATACTAATCGCTCTTACGGTCAAAGATAAAAGTTAATACATAAATGCATTTAGAAATCCCTATAAAACAGCAAATAAATTTAATGTACAGTTTAATTATTAAAAATTTATTGTTATTCTTATTACATAAAGAATTCTATGAATTTATAAAATATCCTATATGTTTGAGATTGCGAGACCTTTTTTCAATGCAATATAACATCGTCAAATTTGTGTTTAGATTTCAAAATTTTCTTGCTCGCAGCCATCTAACAATAATGTCATAAAACATCTGGAAAAACAAGACAATAAACACGGGGGAAATCGACTCTTTAGGCATCTGTATGAATTCGATCCGCTGGGTAACTACTTTAAGTGGTATGTAATACATGTTGGCCCCCTTATCGCTGTCAACAAGTTGTCATGCTGTCGCCAGATGCATTAGCTGCAACGAGAGCTCTTCTTGTCATGAAGACCAAGAGACGACTAGGGCCTTAATTAACTATAAGGCCACAAGAGGCGCTGCCCTCGCTCTATAAGGGAGGAGTCTTTGATTGGACGAAAAATAAGGGAAGGAGTTCAAGTGAAGTTCATGGTCAGCAAATGTATTTAAGGGGCTCATTTTTCAATATTCATCAGTCTTGATATAGTTCTTACTCAAATAAGTGTCAAATGGAAATCCATGAACGCTGTCAAGGGAACAGTGATTATACGTCCTAGAGGCACGACGACATATGCACTTATGTCCACTAACGCAGTTCAAGAAACCGTCGTTACATGTCATAGGGAGCGACGACAATCCGCATATTAGAGTCGGAAGACAAGTCAACGATTAGTCTTCATAAGAAGTATTACTACTACAATAATTACATACTCTGAGATTCAGAGATTATGAAATCAACAAGCAACTAAGGACGAAGAGGCTCTCCCCAGAGCAACAGTGCGGAATAGATTCCAGTACGCGTCGCTAAGTTCGCGCCCGCTAGATGGCGTCTTGTCGGCAAACCCTCACCTTAGTTCAAAGTCGGACGCTTATGAACTTACGCACACGTCATTCAACGCTCATAATAGCCGCAGTGCGTAGCAGTATCCTTCACAAGGTAACCCCTTCAAACTTACTTCCATTTGACTTTATTGCAGTGCGCAAACATCAAGACAAGGTACGCTTGCTACGATACGAATACACAACACTACATATGTCGCGTTCAGTTACAACCATAACCTCAACTACGCACGCGGTCATCCAAACAGCGCGAGTGTCGACAAATCAAACTTTGCGACATTCTGCAATTAAATTCAAACATTACGCTGCATAGATGAGTGTGTACATTAATCCACCACGAGAATTATTTCCATAATTAATAATAGTAATACTAGTCAACCTTGTTATAAATAAATAACAGAATAAACAGCATATACATTAGCCATATTTATATTGTATTATTATAATATCCCTTCCATTTGTGACCTTTCATCGATATCAAACAACACCCGTGGTCTCTGAGTTGTCAACGGCATCAATTTGTATTCTTCGAATCGGCCTTGGTAAAACAAGCCGGAACGGCGAATACATTTTTTACACTAGAACTATATAAATATTCTCCAAATTAGCTAAAGATAGTATTAAAATAATTTAGAAAAGCATAATGTAACAATTCTTTATTTTCTATTAAAATTAGTCATACATTTTTTAAAAATAAGCAAGAAAAGGAAAAAGATGTAATTTAGTTGTGATGACTTTGTTTCACAATTTCAACTTTCAAAAAATCGTTATAATTTTATTTCTATACTTATATTCGTTATGAAATATGTATTTTTTAAATTTAACTATAGATATTACAACAAATATGAAAAATGAATAATCGTATTAAGCTATATTAATCTATACATATATATATAATTTAATAAGAAACAGTAACAAGAAATTTTAACATGGACATTTTTTTAATAAAAGGCGATCGTAATCTTATTAAATAAAAGTATATATGCGATTTTATTGCAATAAAATAATGAAAAATTGTAATTTAAGTTAATTAATACTAGTAAATATTAGTTTGATAAAACAATAATTTATTTTATAATTTCCAAATCTATATTTAATGTAACTAAAAAATATTTATATATATATATGTATATATATAATTACAATAAAAATGTTGCTATTTTCGACTATTTATGTAAATGTATAAATATGATTAACAGATACGCACATAAAGGTAATTTATATTTTATAGAAAATAGGCTGTGATCGCAAAATTAATCTGGTGTACATTTGTGATAGAAGGTAACTTATATAAGATTGAACTTAACATTATGACTAATAACTTAAATTATGACTAACTTAACTTAATGAAAATATGAAACGACAAACTGAAAATATTATGTTAACTTTTTATTTCAATAATATCTATGATGAATGAAAAGTGCTCAGTGATGAGTATCAATTTTTCGGTAAAATAAAACATAATATATAATTTGATTTCTCTTTCTTGTCTTCTTTTTATGTTATTGAGCATTATTTTTTGCGCCTACATTGATATTCTTATTCCTTCTATTTTATACTGTTTGTGTTAATATTTTCTTTAATTTTTGTTTTATTTTATTTTAGCGATCGCTTTATTTTAATTTTATTTCTTTTTTTTCTTTTTTATTTATAATAATTATAATAAGTTTGTAATAAAAATTCTTATAGTTTTAATTTAAATTCGTATAATTACATCATACATACAGTAATCCATGATATGTTGATTATAAATGTCAAATTATTTGACACTAGTTGATTGTTGCATTTATTTTTTGTTCATAAAATACTATTGCATTTAATATTATCATATATCTTCAGAGTTCCTATTTATAAAAAATTTGTTTTTTCCTTATTCTGTATAAAATAAGGATTTTTATACGTATGATTTACTACATTGTGAAGATCTTAAAACTCACAACAGTGTTTGTTTTTATAGTTAATAATATAGATATACATCTCTTCATTTTCTAGAGAACTTTATATTTTAGTACAAACGGAAAAGATTATTACAAATAATGATTTTGTAAAATTCATTGAATCGAGAAAATGAACGTGAATCATTATGATCAAATGCATTTAAAAATTTCAGCTGTATCAATATGTATAAGTTACTTATATGTATAAGTGTCATTAAAGAAATATACTTCACTCTGTTGCTTATTACATTTCTTCTCCCATTGTTATCAAGAATTTTCACTATATTATTATTATTCTTCTAATCCCCTTTTTTATTCGATTACTTACTCTTCCCTCGCATCTTTATTTAGTGGTAGTTTTATATAATATATTGTATTTACATTTTCTTACTTTTTGTTTTCACTATTTTTCCAATGCAGCTTCATTATTATTATACATTAATAAAACTAGAATTGGATTAATTTAATTATTGATAATGTTTAAAATGTTTGGAATTCCAGCCACCAGTATGATCGCAGATCACGGTGGATGGATTAGACCGTACCACCGGTTAAATGGTGACGGAGGGCGGGATGAGTGAGAGGTTAATACATTAACTCAGAGCCAACATAATTGGTTTTTAGTGACCTTCATTTAAGTAGTTATTACAGTGATGTTGGTGTTACTGATTGTAGTGAGAATTGTTGAGTTTGCAGTAACTAGGCAGTTATCCGTTAGGAACGTCGTCTGGAAGTGCAAGTCTAAGAAGGTAAATTTGGAGTACTGAGCACGTGCTTTAGTCCCTAAATTAAAGAAGTCTCTCCAGTTCGAGAATCATTAAATATTAGATTCGACTATGGCTTTTTGGAGAGCCCTGTTGAGCGTGCGACTTTCTTGATGGCAATCAATTTTATGGCTCGTTGTTCGGCCCGCGAATTTTTGACATTCGGTGACAAATTAGCAACGCATTGTTCGGTTCATGAATGCTTAGTCGCTTGAGTCGGAGCTAGAATTGTACTGAGCGTTGTCCGGCTCGCGACTACTTAGGCGTTTGAATCGGCGATAGATTTTACTGAGCAAGATTCGGCTCGTGAAGGTAGTGGAGACTATTACGAATTGTCAACGCCCGTTTATGTGGTTGGATCAGAACCACTCGTTGCGGTGTGACCGATAATATGATCGCAGTGCCTTAGTAATGATTTGGCGGGTACCACCAGTCAGTATCGGCGCCGTCTTTAGCGGACTGATAAGAGTCAAGTTGCAAGGGCCTAATCGATAGTGTAGGTGCGGGCCGCGAGTGTATCGATAAATTGGCGGGGACCACTAGTCAGTATCGTCGCCCTCTTTAGCGGTCTGATAAGAATCAAGTAGCGAGGGTCTAACCGATAGTGTAGTCGTGGGCCGCGAAAATTACATATAGTATAAATAAGGTGCTGGAAATGCCAATCTATGTCGTCGTCTTCAATGCGCTCTGACTAGCGCCACGTTGGGGAGGACGCACCGATAGCTGACCAGCAATAATAATAATAGAATAATCAATGTAAATAATGAATATACCTTGTACGGATAATGTATCAGAATCGTATTATAACAAACAATAAATTGTTATTTTTTGTTAGAATCCTGAACAATAACGCTATAAATTTATTTAATATTATTTATTATCAGTATTAAAATATTCATAATTATAATTTGTACATATGTGGTTAGAATTGCAGTCATCCAGTGCAGGACCAGAAGGATTGTATTAGACTGGACCACCAGTTTACTGGTGGATAACAACTAAGGATAAATAGAAGGGGTGCTGTTTCTATTCAGTAATTAACAAATCTGTTCTTCTGTTGTTTGTTGCGTTTATTGTACGATTACACTATAATGATTCTTAGTTCGTAATAGGAGTTGTTATGATCTTTACAGTTCTTTGGTGATTTCCAGTTGGTGGTAACATACGCTATATGTTGAGGTAGGAGGTCGTAAATCTCAGGATCCTCTTGACGTAGTGCGATTGGTGGTGGGTTACAATTCTGAAAAGTGAGGGGTCGTAAATAATTGGTGTAGTGCTACAAATTAGGGTTGCGTAATGGTGGGACAAGGGTTGCATAGCAAAACAGGGCTATGTAATGGCGCTGCAAGTGTGCATGGTTGCACCGCAAAATAGGATTGCGTAGGATGTGAAGATAGTGTGTGGTGATCGTATTAGATATTACTTGTAAATGCCGTGTATGTTTTTTGGGCTTACTGGTCGAGGTTGGAGACAGAGAGTCTGCTTTATCAAGATGCATCAGATTTGTTTAATCTGTAGGAGTGTAGGGTGCTGCAATGCTCTTGCGGTAACTTCTCCTTGTAGGTGTAATTGTTGAATGCTTGTATAAATGATAGCGTGTGCTTTTCTTGGCGGTTCAGATGATAGTAGCCCGTTGACTACGCACACAAAGCGGAAGGCGTATTCACTCCGTGGTGGACCTGCTATTTAATGATCCGGCTAAAACAGACAGTGTTCAGTGTCGTGGCATCTTCACTAAGAGAGAGAGAGAGAGAGAGAGAGAAAAAGAGTTAAAATCGTAGCGTGCTTGCTTTATATATCCACACGACAATTTAGGTAGATGGCAACAGCTAGATGTTGCCACACAAAGACTAGACTAACTTGCGAAGTTCGAAAATAAAGCTTTAGAAGTATCGAGACCACTGTGAAAACAAAGCTCTAGAAAGTAGAATTCCAATTGACGTTGCTGCGTGGAGACCAAAAAAATATTATAGAACATTTGAAACCAAAGCGTTAGAATATTCGAGATTTGTCGGACAAAAGTTCACAGAAATTAATGAGCTAGGAGAGTAAAAATTCCGAGGGCCATTTGCTTATTACAAATATTTGTTATATTATTTTAAATTTAGATAACAAATAATATTTCTATAAAATTAACATATTTTAATAATTATTATTCACATACCGCATATGAAGAAAAAAGCCATTCTGGTAGAAACGTACCACAATGAAATAATTTTCTAGCCACTCCTTTATGTAATATAGTTTCTCCATTCTTTTCATGTGTAAGTGTTAAAAATTGCAATAATTGCCATGCAATATTACATATATTAAATGTAGATATGTTTAAGTCTGAAATAATAAAAATTTTACATATATTTTTTAAAGATTTTAAAAAATGTTATACACGTTAATATTATAATTTTTCAATTGAAATATTTTCAAAAAAGTATATAAAATTAAAAGATTGCATATATCAAAATAAGAGGAATTCTTTAAAAAAGTAGTATAACAATTGCATATAATCAATGTGAAAAAGCTGTTTGAACGTTTTCAAATTTGTTAAAAACTGCTTATTATCCTTATTTTCATGATCGTAATTTTAATCAGAAACATTAATTAATAACTAGATAATAAATAGATAATAATAACCTTGAATTTTCCCTTAAGAACTACCATCTATAATTAAATTAATTGTATTTAGTTTTATTTTGTAATATTTTTTTAATGTATCATTATTACATTCACACATTATGAGAGTTTATATTCATAATATAACAAATGAACAGAGATCAATTATTAAATGTATACAATATAGTCTGGGATCAGACTAAAAATCTCCTTATGATGGTGGGTGGAGGCTTGCTGGCAAGTGGAAGGGGTAATGCAATTATTCAATACTGCCTTTAATGTTTATAGTCTTTCCTTTTATTAAATATAATAAATAACGAATAGTTAATAATCTATGAATATCGAAATGAGTGTATGATAGAATGAATAGATGAGTGTTTCTTCATTAATGTTGGTGGCGTTAAGTCTGTACGTGTATTCTTGATAGCCTGGAGCGTGATTCCCCTTCTTCCTTTGGGTTGAGTTGTTGTAGTGGGAGCCTCGTGGTGGTAGGGATAGCAAGTTGGTGCCGTCTTAGCAGGCGGCGTGGGGTGAGCTATAGTGTACGGAGTGGTGGGAGAACGTCCGTGTGGCGTCACTGCTTGTGTCCGTGAGCTCAAATGTAGTCGTGGTATTAGTGCACGTTCGTGTGCTCGATGTGGGCGTAAACCGCGGTGTAAGGGTAAGATGTAAGAACGAGCGTCTATTCGTATCTTACTTGAGTTGGCTGGAACCGCTGTAGTAGTCGTCATTACTTACATGGGGGCGTAAACCGCGAGTGTAGAGTGGCGGTCCTGTCGTGATGGGTGCTTGTTAACTAGTAATTAGTAGTAAGGAACGAGCGTCTGCATTGCTTACGGAGGCGTGGGTACCATTATAGTTGTGGCATCGCTATTAGTTCCTTAGGTGGCTTGATGCTTGCCATGGCCTCACAATGGCGATTGCAGGGTTGGATAGCGTGCCTGATGTCGAGAGTGCGGGATTGGTACTAACAAGAAGTAATCGCGACACGTGCAACTCCTTACATATTCTCGTACGACCTTGATGCGCCAATAGCGCATCGGTAGCTGTTACTATGCCGCTATTTGTCTTGACGTAAATAGGGCATAGCTTTGTAGGGTTCATTTGTTATTACTTCTCGGAATTATAGTCATATATTAGAGTTTTTCGGCTAGAAGCATTCTTTGAGTCCGTTGGCCAATATTTACAAAACAAATGTTCGCTCGCCCACACCTCTCCCACTTTACATTCCCCTTAAAACTGCTGTAATCCGTAACAAATATATATGACTGTTCGGAATTGGAGCATTTTCCAAGAACTTAGGCTCTCGGAAATATATAAGCCTTCTAGCTCTCTAATTTTGTAAATATTTGATTCCGAGAATTCTCTAATATTCCAAAGCTTTATGTTCAAGCGTCCTATAATGTTTATCTGGTCTCCGCATAGCAACGTCCGTTAGAATTCTCCTAGCTTCTAAAGCTTTGCTTTCCCCGGAATGCTTGAAACTTCTAAACCATTAGACTCGAACGTCCTGCAATATTTTCCGCGTAGCAACACCTATGCATTGTTCCAAGCTAAGTAAGCTACCGCTTACTTATGAGATATTTAAAGCAAGCGCACCACGAGACGGTGTTTATAATTACTCAGCCAGGAAGCAAGTCAGTCAGCAAGCTATTCGCCATACATTCTCAAGGTAACGGAACCGAGGAAGGAAGACGCGTCTATTGTCCTGCACTACAAGATAAAGGAGTTGATATTATCACCTTTAAATTAAGAAAGTGCTATACTATAACCACAGTTAATATCCACACGGAACATCCGAAATAGTGAAACTAATCAGTTATACGGAGTATCCGGGATAGTGGAGATTAAACACAGAACAGTCAAAGCTGATGTTTCTCTGAGTAAATCAAGCCTAAATCATAAATCATTGCTAATCCTTACAAAATTAGCATGATGCAATTATTTATATAGTACAATTATACGCACTAATAAGAGTATGCATAATATGTTGCTGATTTTTACAAAATCAACATCAAAGAACATCTTACGTAGGCATACTTTTCACTACAGAATCAGTTCCGGCAACTGAATCAACGTGATTGAACATAGTATATACCCTTCCATCGCATAATTCCAACACAATAATAATATAAATCCCTTCCACTTGATCAAACTTGGCAGTTCAAAATCACACACTTTCGAACATTTGATCCTTCGAGTCGAATCACTGAAAGATAATGCATCTCACCAGTTACGTGCACAGTGCAACTTCGAAAATTCAAGTTACATTTTCAGCACTGCATACTACGCGACACGTGGCACTACACTAACGAGCGGCCGGAGATTTACGACCTCCCACTTCTTTGTGTAGTAACCCACCACTGAGAACATCGCAAGAAGAGTTATCGGGAGATTTACAATCTCCCACCTGTTTGCAGTGCGAGCAGACAAAACAATGGCTACCAAGGAAAGTATGGAAGAAAAAGACACAAAGAATTTTAGAAAATCCACCCTCAAGAGTGCCGAACCAACATACTTTCCCCTTTAACTTGAGATAATCGCTAAAAATCAATGGACTTGCATCTCACTATTGATGAACCTAGCTGAAAAATATAAGTCGGCACATAGCGATGACGCTCAAAATGAAATTTTAGATGCAAGTTCACTTATTGAGGAGTTGCAAACGGCCTTCAACAAGGATCCAGATTCCAAGGAGGCCAGCTGCTGATGCTAAGCACGACATAACAATAAATATTTACATTTTATGAAATATTAAAATTGGAAACAATCACGAGAATGAATAAATTATACATCAGAGTCTTTACTAATTTGATTAGAGTAATAAGTAATTAAATTTTTATTATCAATTATTCATTTTGATATGTATGTTTAATATTTATTAGTTTCTAAATATTTAGAATTTTCTAAAAACATATGATTATTTTTTAAATTGAATAAGGTACATACACAAAAAATTATTCAAATTTTAAAACGCACATATTTATTAAAAATAAAATTAACAAGATCTATTTATATCCTTCTGGTTATATGCGATATTAAATTTTAAATACATAAATATGAAGTATTCTTGTAGTATCTTTTCAAATGAAATATTGAAAATATTTAAAACAAACAATTCTTTCAATAATTTATTTTTAAATAGATATCTCTTATATCAATGAATCTGATTAATGATTGTAAATAAGTTATGATCAAAATTTAAAGAATAATTTACTTCTCTATTTTTATTATGAAATTATTATAAAGTAAAATATTAAATTTATAAAAATAAATTTCTTGTAGCTTTCCTTAAACATATTAATTTTTTTCTTGACTACGGCTTATTTTCCAGTGAGCTTTTGGATTTGAAATATATAATTCTTTCATTTCAATAAATTTTAGAGCTTATTTATAGAAATAATTAATTATATATTTTTCATCGAATTCATATAATCTCTTATGAATTATGTGCGTATTTGTAGTAAATAAAATATATATGTAATGTTTTTAATATGTATCAGCATCTACTGTCATTCGTATATCATTGCCACATTTATTCTTTATTCATTATTATTATTTTCTTGAATCCAAATATAAGGTCTAAATTTATAAAAGGGGTAAAACATTAGATGTTTTGTGCATATATAAAAGCCATTTGAATAGATGTATAGATGAATATAACTTAATAGTATTTATCAATCGTAATTTAGTTTTAGCAGTGAATCATGAAGTAATAATTAGATAAATATAATACACCCTTTTATGATCATCGATTGGTGACTATTCTTCTAAGAGAATCATAAAACAATTGAAATAAGAAACATTCAACAAACTAGCTATGAAAATAGATACATAAACATTATACTATTTAAAAAAAAAAATTTTTTTTTTTATTTTTAATAACTCTAAAAAGAATGTGATATTAAAAACTCCTACACTTATATCTGCAATCTGTAATATTTTGCAATTACAGAAATTATAAATTTTCTCCGAAATTTGACACTAGAAATATTATAAAATAATATTTTATATAATATATTATACAATAATAATAAAAAATGTCAAATTCAAAAAACCTTAACGAAAAAATAAATATAGAAACGACGTGTCACAAGGCAGATAAAATGTAAGAATTAAAATTTATTTTAAAAAGAATAATACTATCGATAAAAAAATTAAATATATACAAACCAAAAATTTCATTTTGATTGAGCCAATCCCATGCAGTTATATTATCGTTATTGTTCAATCTAACACACTGAGATGCTATACTTTCTAATACTGGTATTTTGCACAAATTAAAACATTCACATACATCAAGAGCATTAATATATAAACCAGCACTGCACATAATAGAAACAATTTCGGACGGACCTAAGAAATAATAAAAATAAAAGTTTAATATTTGAAAACTTAAAAATTAAAAAATATATAATAATAAAAATATTCTAACATGTTTGCGCTGCAAGATGTATATTTGGATTAAGTCTCGTTAATTTTAATTTAGCATGAGCTATAATATACTCTTCTTTTATCCCTTTTAATTCTAAGACCTCTACTTTCTTTTTAATTCTATATTGTAAAATTTCATTACCACCTGCGCTTCTTTTTTTCCTAAGATTACATTCATCCAATGCATTATGATCAATAACAGGTCGAACGATCCATCTGTATTTATTATTTGCCAGAAATAATGCATTAATACAAGCTAATAGACAATTAGTATGTTTTAAAATAATTGACAATGAATGAGGTTCTTGATTTAAACGTATTGCTTGTTCATACATTATCGATGCAGCTATAAAAAATATACATATTATTCACAGTTACATACGCGCGTGCGCGCGAGCACACACACACACACACACACATATGTGTTTATGTGTGAATGTACAAAGCTTTTTATGTATTAACATATATTCATATACATAAAGTTTATGTAAAAAATACATATTAAAATTTTATATAAATTCATGCACCTTTTCTCACATTTCCATTATTGATATAAAAACTATATAAAAAGTCATAATAATTATTTTCCATTAAATCAACACTTCGAGCTCTAGATTCCATTATTTTTTCGAGATCTTGATACATATCTACATAAGGAAAATCTATAAGATCTATTAATTTTTTTCGGTTAAATAAAGTTATAACTAATTGCCGCAAACAATCAACACGACGTGCAGCATCTGGATTGGTATTTAAACAATTGTAAGCTTCTATATGATGTTGCAAATTCAGATGTTGTGTAAAAACTATGGAATGGAGTGTTGGTAAATTCGGATCATCTTTTTCAGCAATAGTCATTGCGGTCATCGCTAATTCAATTATGCAATCTGATGCATTATGTTGTTCAAATAATTCTATGACTTTTAAGTAGTAGTGAATAAGTGCACCACTTTTCGAAACTATATGAGTTGAAAATAATTTACATAAGTAATCATCAATTAAAACTCCATTTGAAGCTCTTAAAAAATGATCACACGCTTTCTGTGATTCTCCCATCTCTAATAAACTAATTCCAAGAATAAATTCTCTTGAAGCACCATTCCATTCACACCATGTACTAAGTAAGCGAACATATTCTTGCAACAGCAAAAATTGACAACTACATAAAAGCCATTCAGGAAAAAAAAAGTTACCAGATATTGGCCATCTGTAATATTTATTATATAGATTAAGGATTTCAATAAAATATGTGAAAATGTGTACGAAATAATAATTTTATCTCCATAAAAATAATAATTGTATGTGCACATTGCAAAGGATACATTAATTGAGCGATAAAGGTTGCCAGTGTTAACATGCCAGAATGCCAAAAAATTATATTTGAAGTATCAATATTAGTATGATCAACTAAATTATATACATTATATTTAATACAATATTGAATAAAAAATTCTAATAAAGAAAATGATCGTCGCTGTTGACCAATGCATGATCTGCCATTTGGTAATTTTAAAATAGCAAGACGCTGAATGCTTATTTCGCTGAAATATATACAAAATTCTTTGTAAAAATTATATAAGATATTCAAAGAATAAAGTTAACTTACAGTAATGCTTGTGATGGTATGACCGATGTACTCGATGAGCATATCCATATAACAATAAAATATGCTTGAGTTAAAACAACGGTCCTTGGCGCTAGTGATGATTTTATAGAATATAAAGATTGCGAATCAAAGAATTCATGCCGTAATAATATAATTTGTTGTAAAATAAGTAAATTTCTACATATAGAAAAGCGTACAGTAGCAATTTGAGTCACAATTTTTGATAATGTTGAAATGCCTAAATGACTACCGAAAAGGTAATTTATATCCTTTAATATTTTAGAATTTTTTGAATATTTTTTATATAATTCCATTTTGTTAGGTTGTCCAAGATCATATGTAAGAGCTTCTAGCAACATGGACATAGCACTTGATATATCTTTAACACTTTCAAGTTTATGACACAATTTTGATTGAAAATCAAAATCTGAAAACTGAATGTAAGTAATAATATAAGAATTCTGAATATAAGTTTTAATTATTTATATAATAGATTTACATATAAAATAATTCATATTATTTATAAAATAAATTATTGTTTTCAACGGATATTTTTAGACATTTTAAATATTTTATTAAATATTTAATAATTAAAAAAAATTTGTTCACTATGTAGTGTTATAAAAATTTCTCCAATAAATTATTAATAATTATTAACATGAAATTGAATTTAATTTTTATAATTTGAATTTTGTATATTGTTTAGAATTCCATTTATCAGGGTCGAGGGACCACGATGTCTGGGATTAGATTATGTCCACTAGTTTACTGGTGGGAGAAAAATGTAGACAAGTGGAAGGAGCAGCGCTTCGATTCAGTATTCAATACGTTTGACGTGCGCGTTATTGCGTTTTATTTTACAACTTCACTATAATGATTCTACGTTGACGATGAGAATCTTTGAGATCTTGCCGTACCTTGGTTGTTGTCATGTGCTGTCAGCATGCACTACTTGTAAAGGTAGGAAGTCGTAAATCTCCGGATCCTTTTCTGATGGTGCGCTTGGTGGTAGATGTTTGCACGGAGAAGTATCAGGCCGTAAATCCCTCGACACTTCTTCGTGTAGTGCTACGTGGTTGTCTCCTCCTTGATGACTTGTAGACTGGAAGTGTGTGTTGGTATTGAATAAGTGAGTCACCTACAACCGCTTTATGCTCTTGGGCACAATGCCTAAGATTAGATGAAATACTGAGAGTGCGTTAGATTACGCGAGTACTTTCTGTGTGACTAGTTCTTGGCTGAATAGCACCGATCTCGTGGTGCGCTTGCCTTAAATATCCACACGGCAGCTTAGTTAGCTAGGAACAATGGATGCGACTGTCGTGCAAGAAACAAAGGAGGCGATTGTGTACTTGGTTTTTTTTCGGATGTAACAGCTTTTTTCGATGTTCGAGATTGCGAGACCCTTTTTAATGTAATATAATGCGTTTAGATTTTAAAACTTTCTTGCTCACAATTTTCTAGCAATAGTGTCATAAAACATCTGGAAAAACAATGCAATAAATACGGGAAACCCCACTCAGTTAGACATCTGTACGAATTCGTTCCGCTTGGTAATTACTTCAAGCATTACTGCGAGCGAACCTAAGCCTCCTTCCCGCAGCCGCCAAGCTATCTTGCTGTCGCCATGCGTCAGCAGCAACGAGAGGTCTTCTTGCCATGAAGATCAAGAAAAGACTAAGCCCTTAATTAACTATGAAGCCACAAGAGGCGCTGCCCGCGCTCTGCAAGGGAGGAGTCTGATTGGACCAAAAATAAGGGAAGGGGTTCAGGTGAAGTTCATTGTCAGAAAATGTATTTAAGGGGCGCATTTTTCAATATCCTTCACTCTCGATATAGTACACTCATGATACAGTTCATATTCAAATAAGTGTCTAGTGAAAGTCCATTAACACTGTTACGCGAACAGTAGTTCCAAGTCCTGGAAGAACGACATACACCCGTATGTCCATTAACGCAGTTCAAGAAACCGTCGTTACATGTTCAAAGAGAGCGACGACAATCCGCATATCAGAGTCCGGAGACGAATCAGCAATTAGTCTTCGTAAGTAGTATTTTTATTACAATAATTACATATAATTAAGATTCAGAATACGTCTTCGACATTCAACCACGAAGAAGAGGCTCTCACCAGAGAGACAGTGCGGAATACTTCCAAGCTCGTCGTCAAGGTCGCATCATCTGATGCGGGACTTGCCGGCCTTTATCCTCATCTTAGTGAAAAGTCTGACTTATAAATCCACAGCGTGCTAGTCAACGCTCGCAGAAGACCCAAGTAGCAGTATCCTTCATGAGGTAAAAGCCCTTCAAACTTTTACCTCCATCTGAATTTATTGCCGTACGCCAATATCAGGACAAGGTACGCTTGCAACGATACGAGTACATCTCTCAAGTAACAACAGTTACATGTGTCGCGCTACATAACAACCATAACCTCAATTACGCCCGTGCTCATCCAAATAGCGCGAGTGTCGACGAATCAAACTTCGCGCCATTCTGCGCTCATATTAAAACTATCACGCTGCATAGATAAGTATACGTTTGCCACCGCTAACACATTAATCCACCCCAAGAGTCATTTCAATAATTAATAATAGTAACACTAGTCAAGCCTTGTCATCAAATAAATAACAGAATAATCAGCATATACATCAGCCATATTTATATTGTATTATTATAATATCCCTTCCACACAACACCCGTAGTCTCCAAGTTGTCAACGGCATAAATCTGTATCCTTCGAACCGGCCTTGGTAAAACAAGCTGGAACGGCGAATACATTTTGCACACTCGATGTCCAACGACCGTTCGGGTTTTCTCAGAAATGATAACATTCGAAAGATTCTCTAAATCTCGAACACACACACACACACACACACACATATATATGATTTAAAATTACTTAAACGCATTATTATATACATATATAATACATATATAATAGTTATATTTATAAAGATACATTTCATGTTGACTATTGTTTGTGCATTATTTTTGTTACGTGTAACACATATTTAGTAGCTTAAAAGCAGATTCGACTCACTTACTAAAATAATTTGATAGGTGTACCAAAAATTTTACATGAATTTGCTGTTTTTTAATCAATCAACACTTTTATAAATATTTTTAAAAATCACTAATATATCTTTATAATGAATAATTTAATAAGCTTCGTTTTTATAATTAATTGATTTTGATAATTTTAATTTTATTTTTGTACTATTTGCTATTGCAAGTTTAAGATATTATTTATCTATACATATTAATTATAGCCATCTCCTTCAATATGAATTTAACCCCGTGACCTGTTTGTTTCATACTTGTTAAGTCTATCATATATATTAACATACAACTTTTAAACATAATTATATCAATATGTTAATTAATAATTAATAAATAAAATATAAAAAAAACTATTACATATTGTTCGGGATTGAAGCAGTCCCATGAATTTCAAACAAAAGAAAGGCCATGTACGCAGTCCGGCGTACCGCATGTGCGCCTAGACTGACCGCGCGTGCAGCAAGGCTGGCCACCACGTGCGCCTAGGCTGATCCGCACGTGCGGACCGAGGCGGGCACTCGAGAAAATGTTTACAAACAAAACTCGGCAAGTCCGAGCAAGTTTACGATTTGAAATATTATTTACTGCCAGCACTCACAAAAAAGGGACGCCTTCGAAACTTCTAGAAGCTTCGTTTTCTCACGCCAAAGGAAAATTTCTGGAAGGGACGCGCATCGACACTGTTGCCGGCGCTGAAGACGCCGCATGCACATTTAAGCGCAACGCGCCATGAGGCGACGCTCATTCGTAAAGTCACTTCGCTCTCCATCAAGCGTAACTGCCGGTCAGTGCAAGTATACTGTAAAGACGCCGCGTGGCCACATTTTCGGCAGCATAGTAAAGAGTACCCGCGTGCATAGAAAAGATAATCGACAATTCTTTAATAAGTGATTACAGTGAAGCCAATGGAATTGTAATCAAGGGAAACATTACATACACAGCATCGAATCCATCCAACCTGCAGTTCACCAGGTACATATTTATATTAATAAATAAACAAGTCACATCTCTCGCTATTGTCGATCGGGCACACTTACGCTCTCTCGAACTAACCACTCGACATCGTACAGGCCCGCTAGCACACACAGGGCACACTTACGCTCTCTCGAACTAACCACTCGACATCGTACAGGCCCGCTAGCACACACAGGGCACACTTACGCTCTCTCGAACTAACCACTCGACATCGTACAGGCCCGCTAGCACACACAGGGCACACTTACGCTCTCTCGAACTAACCACTCGACATCGTACAGGCCCGCTAGCACACACAGGGCACACTTACGCTCTCTCGAACTAACCACTCGACATCGTACAGGCCCGCTAGCACACACAGGGCACACTTACGCTCTCTCGAACTAACCACTCGACATCGTACAGGCCCGCTAGCACACACAGGGCACACTTACGCTCTCTCGAACTAACCACTCGACATCGTACAGGCCCGCTAGCACACACAGGGCACACTTACGCTCTCTCGAACTAACCACTCGACATGCAACATAACTTCAAAGCAACACAGCAATATCCAAAGAAGCCTTTATAGCAGAAAAATCACAAGAACACATATTTTGAATAATCCAACAGAATTATTTATTTCTACACAACAGTGCAATATTATTACAATTGTTTACACTCATTAAACCTTGTATTTAAAATAAATATATTATATTTTTCAGCCTTGTCCGTTATTGATTTCCTTTAAAATTATCCTGCCGAGAGACTAATCCACTGAACTATTGAATTGGCAGTTCGAGCCATAAGCTAACCCTTTATATCCATAATTGACAGAAATAATAAAACTTCTCTATAATTACTCTTTAAGGTTTCTAATAATTTTCAATTTGTATAGAAATAATTTGATCTCAATTTTCTGTAATAATTTTAATATTGATCTCATGCATATTTTCATCTACTTTTCAAGAAAACAACTTTAGCAATGATTTTAAAATAATATTTCTCATTTTTATTATTATTCGGAACATTACATTGATTTGAACAAACAAATAAATCAATCTAATAAATATATCCTCATTCACAGTTAAACAAATTAAATTAAATTTCTAAATTTTTTAAGTGTTTTATTATCGATATTGAAGTATATCCTAATTTATTTATAAAATAAGACAGATACTTAAATACTACTAGCTTATAAAAATTAAACTTACCTGTTCATCTCCTTCAAATATGAATTTAGATAATAAATTACGTATAATAACATCTGGACCTTTTAAATGATATAGTTTTTTTTCAAAAGTAATTTTAAAGTCGTCCGATAATTGTTCGTCTAAAATAACTAATGCCGACATTAAAGTTATAACATCTTGGCATATCTCAAGATCCTGCGATATAATAGGAGTAGTTTTAAATCTGGATACATAGGATTTTTCGTTGCATAATATCATATGTTCTAATGCCTCCATCGGTCTAAGCAAGGAAAACGAGGATTTTTTAAGAAGAATAATTCCACAAACATTTGGCAATAACAATAGGCCTACCGGCCGTGATCCATTTGAATGATATTGTAGAACGCATGAATAAAATTTAGACCAACATCGATTAACTATTTCTAGATATTCTTCATCTTTCAATTCGTAATCCATGACTTCATTTTGTATTTCTGCTTCTACAGCCATACAAACTCTTTCTTTCAGTAATGTAAGAGATAACTTAACATCTGACAAAAAATTAGACCTTTGATAAATATTTAGAGCACGACTAATGTTTAGTAATGAAAATTGTCCGGGATGAAATATATAATTGATATATGCTTGTCGAGGATCAGTCCCAGAATCGCTAATTATGTAATCCTTATCTGGAGGATGTATCAATACAGCTGATTCCCATTCGTAATTATATTGACTATTTGGTAATGGTAATTTTGTATGTGTAACGGCGATAGTATCAATATCAGTTGTTCGCCAAGTTGCCCACAGACGAGTTAATGTAAATGAAAAGTCTACCAGATGTTGCTGAAAAAGTTTTTATTAAAAAGAAATTAAAAAATAAAGAGTAGAAAATTTCGTACTATGGTATATATTATTCATGATTTGATTAACATACATATTTGTAAATATAGAAATTGATTAGTTATGATGAATTACGAAATAATTAATTTATTTTAAATTATAAATTGCTCTAATTCAACAATGAAAAATTGTTTTTTATAATTACGATAAAATATATCAAATGATTTTTCCATATATTTATGAATAAACTGTAAATATTTTAATTCCTTTTTTCCAAGAAAACCATAAGACCTACATATTTTATATATTACATACAAAAGCTTAAAATTAAAAAGAAAAGCGTACAGTTGTAAAGATATGGATAAATTGACTAAATATATAAAAACTTATTATTTCATATACTCTTTTTTAAATTATATAAGGATAAAAATGTACATATCAGTGGCATATTTCACATCATAGTCATATTTCTGTAAAAATTTAAATAACATTACTTTTTCAGAATATATAATAAATTTCCATAAAATATATTTCTATTTATTTGTTTACTTAAATTAATATTTTATACACGGAATTGAAATTCAGTCTGTTTAAATTTCTAGCATGGATGAAAAATATCAAATTTTGTTGATGATAACAAATGTTAATCATTTTATATTTAATATTTTCTTAAATTATCCGTTAATTAATAATAAAGTTAAATATAATTTAGTATTAAAGTTAAAAATTTCTGATATAAAAACTTTTATTATTTTATCTAAATACTAATATATTTTAAAGAAATATCCAATAATAGCTATTTAAGTATTTAATTTTTCATTTTATGTTATTATGTTAATATTCAAAATATTAATTAACTAAGTAATGAATAATAATAATAATTTGAATACCAAAATTAACTTTAATAAAACATATAAAAGATAAAAGTAGTAATACATAAAAAAAATGGTTACATTTTATTTAATAATGCATAAAATACAATATCAATTTTTTTAACAAAAAAGTTATTATACAATTATTAAAATTCTATCATTTAATCAATTTTACAATATTAAATATTAGTCCTTATTACAATTTTATAATTTATAAAAAATATTTAAAAAATAATTTTTAAATCTTATAAATTATAAAATTAGATTAACAAGATAGATCATATTTTTCAAACAACTAATTATTTTAGTTATTAAATACTTAACATTAATCATCAGAAATATGAAATATTATACATTATAAATAATTGCTTATTAATGTAAAAAACTTCATTATTAATAAAATGAGATAAAATGATATTAGTTTATAGTCAAATTTATGACGAATATAAAATATTATAGCAATAGAAAATATTTTCTATATTTTTGAGCGACTGAAAATATATCTTCTCAAAATCACGTTTTAAAAACATATGAAAACAACTAAAATTGAAATTTTAATTAGTTGAATTTTTTAATAAATTTTATTTTAGATAAATTTTGAGATTTTTTTTTTAATTCAATTTGATCATAATACAATATTAGTTTTTTTGCTTTTAGAGTATTTTTATATATCAATGCTATATATTTTTATACTCAATTTTTATTCTTACATATGTATGTAAAAAAATTTAAATTAACCTCATTTTTACAAAATCAGTTACAAATATGATAAAAAATACCATAAAAAATAAGATATTTTTTTCAAAACCAATAAAAGATAAAAAAAATACTATAAATACTTTATACTTACTTCAGACCCATATAAAGTACAAACCCGAGCTAGTTTAAATCCACCACATTCTTGAATTAATTTCCAAATACAAAATTCTGATCTTATATCAAGCTTCAAATATGTACACAAAAATAATTCATTTTGTGTATTAACTGTTTTTTTTAATCCATGATTTTGATAACTTTGAACAGGTACTCGATTATTTATGGCTACATCTACCACCACCATGCACTGAGTTTTATTACATGACCACATACGTAAATGTCCTTCACGACAAAGTGCGAATAAATAGATATCATTTTCGATTGGATGAATAACTAATGACATAGCTGCTTCAATTTCTAGTGCTCTTCCTCGAAAAGCTGTAGCAATTCCACTCAAAAAACGAGGAACTATTGACTCATGTTTGAGCTCACTAGAATGTACCAAACCTGTAACTGTATCCATACGTACTAATTGTATCATTCCTGAATTATAAGCAATGACAAATACTGCCTCTTCCTGAGGTATAGTTAACCATGATGCCGCTGCATGTGCTACTGGAGAATCTGTAAGAATATAATTAGAAAATTATTTATTTAAAAAAAATAAATAAGTCATATTTATCAAAGAGAATAATAGTTAAAAATTTCATAAGTCTAAAAAAAAAATACATTACTAAAATCAATTTGAAATATCTATATTTACATATCTACTATCTATACTGTTTGGAATTCCAGCCCCAGTATGATCGCAGATCACGGTAGATGGATTAGACCGTACCACCGGTTTAATGGTGACGGGGGCGGGATGAGTGAGAGGTTAATACATTAACTCAGAGCCAACATAATTGGTTTTTAGTGACCTTCATTTAAGTAGTTATTACAGTGATGTTGGTGTTACTGATTGTAGTGAGAATTGTTGAGTTTGCAGTAACTAGGCAGTTATCCGTTAGGAACGTCGTCTGGAACTGCAAGTCTAAGAAGGTAAATTGGGAGTACTGGGCACGTGCTTTAGTCCCTAAATTAAAGGAGTCTCTCC
This sequence comes from Ceratosolen solmsi marchali, assembly GCF_000503995.2. NCBI lineage: Eukaryota > Metazoa > Arthropoda > Insecta > Hymenoptera > Agaonidae > Ceratosolen > Ceratosolen solmsi. Next base: position 285,604 of record NW_011948443.1, read on the forward strand.
AGTTCGAGAATCATTAAATATTAGATTCGACTATGGCTTTTTGGAGAGCCCTGTTGAGCTTGCGACTTTCTTGATGACAATCAATTTTATGGCTCGTTGTTCGGCCCGCGAATTCTTGTCATTCGGTGACAAATTAGCAACGCATTGTTCGGATTATGAATGCTTAGTCGCTTGAGTCGGCGCTAGAATTGTACTGAGCGTTGTCCGGCTCGCGACTACTTAGGCGTTTGAATCGGCGATAGATTTTACTGAACAAGATTCGGCTCGTGAAGGTAGTAGAGACTATTACGAATTGTCAACGCCCGTTTATGTGGTTGGATCAGAACCACTCGTTGCGGTGTGACCGATAATATGATCGCAGTGCCGTAGTAATGATTTGGCGGGGACCACTAGTCATTATCGGCGCCCTCTTTAGCGGTCTGATAAGAATCATGTTGCGTCAAAAATCAAGAATCAAATTACATGTAGTATAAATAAGATGCTGGAAATGCCAGTCTACGTCGTCGTCTTCAATGCGCTCTGACTAGCGCCACGTTGGGGAGGACGCACCGATAGCTGACCAGCAATAATAATAATAGAATAATCAATGTAAATAATGAATATACTTTGCACGGATTCCCTTAGACGAGTTCAACTTTCACTGATATGACTGGCGCTAGTTTCACTTGAGTTATTCAACAAGACTGTTTCTCTTCTCCATTCGTTGCTTCTTAAATACGATTGCGTACATTTAGTGTTATAAATTCTTGGAGGCTTTAGTGAATTATCTGGAAGGAAGCTTTGATAAATTCAAGAAGTTTCTTTTGTTGCTATGCAGACAAAGTGCGCGGCTAAATTTCCAGTGAAATTTTCGTAACGTATAATTCGAATATTGCACCTTAATCTAAATGTGATATATCGAAATCGTATTTTAACAAACAATAAATTCTTATTTTTTGTTGGGTGGTTCAATCCTGAACATATACATTTATATATATACGTTTGGAAATATTATTTTATTTATTAATTATTTTATTTATTATCTCTACTTATTCATCTCTGTAAATTGAAATCTTTAAATGTGAGAAATATGTAATAAATCTGTAGATATTAATAAAAATGAATTTATACGAAATATTGCTGATAATATTTAGCAAATTCTTTTTGATAAAGCTGATATAACTTATATGAATATATTTGAATACGATGAAATAAATAATTATTAATACAAAAAATCATAAATAGCTATACTATTTGATTGAATAAATAATTAATTATAACATAATTGAGTTTTTTAGATTAATACAAAATTAAATCAATATTTGAATACTCTGTTTATTCTTATGTTCAATTATTTTAATTTGTTCATTAGCAACAAAGATCAGTATTACCAACCAATCTCGGGATGAATTTCTAATATTAATGAAGTCTTTGTACTAAATTTACAGCTGTATGTTCTACTACTATGAAAAAAGTATCTACTAAATCTCAAGTTCATTTTATGTCAAGGTTCCAGCATGCTGATATGATGGAATTGATATGTCGTTTTGGCTTATAAGTATCTTATTAATAAGGACTAATTTTATTTTACATATTTTTTGGCAAAGCAGGAAAGTATCAATTAAAAAAGACCAAAATATTTTGATTTTTTATTATATGAAACTAGAACATAGTAATAGAAAAGGATTGTTTAAATACTTTTAATATTATAAATCAATGAAATTGTTAATAATAATATTCAAAATACTGTTTGAAATATCAATAGCATAAAAATATATCACAGAATATATATTGGTTTTCTATATATTTAAGATCATCAAACTTACACTATTAATTCTCTGTAAAATAGTAATTTCATTAGTTAATATTATAATTTGTCCTTACACTCTTTGGCATGATATAATTATTTATATCTAATAATGTTACTATATATAACAATCATTATGATAATTTTATGATGAAAATTGAAATTAGATTTATTTTGCAAAGTTTACTTTATCCTTTTCCTTGTAATGCTACTTTATTTTTATTAGAATTTTTAGAAATCATTTAAATAAAACCTATAATTATTATTTTGTTTATATATTTTTTTATATTATATTAAGCTATTAGTATTTACTTCCTACTTCATATGTATAAGTTATATGTACATTGCTATATAGTGAAGCCTCTATTAATAAAAGATGGATCAAATATTACCAAACAAACGAAAGATATTATAAGCCTCTTGATGATATTTAAATCATAGCTTATTCTATCTGCAATAATGTGATTATATCTTCCCTTATCTTCAAGGAAACAGATATTTTCAAAAACCTTAGAACCATTATTTTATAATTTCTTAATACCACCTTTAATATCTCTTCGGATACGATTTTCCTTCACAACTATACTGATTTTTAAAGTCTTTTATTTGCAAGTTAACCATTTTATTGAAAAAAATTTGCTATATTTCATTGAAATTTTACTTTTATATTTTCATTCTTTTATACATGATTTTTGTTACTTTCACTAACCAATTTTACTAGTTTCATTTAATTACTTGAGATGACTAGTAATAACCTTTTCTTTAAAGATATATTCTTGATTCAGGAATTCTAACTTCTTGTTTTGAGGTTCCTGTTTTGTACTTCTACTCAATTTTTGTAGTAAATGTTATACTATACTAATTATATACATATCAAATACTAATAACAATCAGATTGATCAACTAATTATTAAAATTATATTAGTTGAAACAAATTTGAGATATATTTAATAAAATCGTTAATATTACTATAACTTTATACATAAAAATTCATAAATTTGAGCGACTTTAAAGTGTTAATAAAATATGAAAAGCCTTAGAGTGAAAACAAATAAGATATTATATTGTTACAAAATCTTTCCTTTATTGTTGAATTGATTTTGTATACCACATTATTTAAATGGTAAAATATATATACAACATTAAGAAATAAAATAATATTTTCTTACTTGTTGAACTTGCATTAGGAATTAAACGAAATATGTGAGGATCTCTAGTATTAGAAATTAATATTTCACTGAAAATTGATTGAAGAGTAACATCAACATGTGATAATAATATTTCTTCCTGAAAAATAAATGATTTATAAATATTTTCATAATTATTCTTTTTCTTAATTTTTATAACATAATATATTGTCTTACTTGCTTTTCAACTTTGCTTGGATGTGGAAACGAAAGTTTATGTATACTTGAAACAGTTACTATTAAAATTATAACAGAATTAATTGTTTCGTGAACAGAAATTCCATCAAGTATTGGAGTATCAGTAAATTTATATCTGATTCTACTATTGATAAGATTAACATCAAGACTATGTTCCACCAATTCTAATACATCATGTATAATACGCCAGAAAATAAAACGGTTTCGTGTAAAATATTTGGTCGAATCTTTATAGCAATATCCTCCAGCTCTTTCAGGTACTTTGATATCTTGTAAAGTACTTTGACTACCACCTATAAAAAGTTTTATTATTATTGAAATAAGTAATAAGTAAATAAGTAAAACATTATTAAACAAAACTTCAATTTTATTTTAAAAAGAAATATAGGTTCAATAATTTTGAAAAAGTTCTATTCATACATAAAAAAACATAAATATAAAAAATTTATGCAAAATTAAATGTATTATTCGATTACTTTGTATCTAAAATAATTAATATTTTTATGCGCAAATATTTAAATTAATTTTGGTATAGATACATTTGAAATCACTAAATGTATACATTTTATAAACAATTTCGCCAGAACGAAAATGATATAATTTTTATTTAAATTTAATCAATTATATTAAACTTTTCTGGATATAAGAATTGTTTTATAAATTCATTAATATAAAATTTATTTTATGTAATATAGTTCACCTGTATTCAAAATAATTTCTTTCCATTTTTCCGGCCAAGTTTGATCGGGTATAATTTCTCGATAACCTAACATATATTCCATTTTATTTTAAATTCAAATTATATATCTATGAACAATGATTAAATGTCTAAATAATATATGTATAAATATACGAAAACACTATAAAATTGCTAAACCAAATTAATATTTATGAAACTTGTGTATTTCAAATAGCATTAATTAACACTTCGATATATTGTTTTTTTTTTTTAATATTATAATTTGTAATCAACAAGTTCGACTAGCCTATTTTTTATCTGTAAAACCAATAATTAAATTCAAAGGTAGATAGTACTTTCATGTTTTATTAAAGATACGTAATAATGGTCTAATATGATTGGTTCTTTATAAAATATTCAACAGAAAAACTGAACTACATATAGAAATAGTAACAATTTGTAATTCAATATAACATTTAAAGAATTAATTTTAATTGCTATAATCTATTTCTACAAAAATAAAATAAATAAAAAGTTATAATTAATTGTAATTAATTATAATTATATTATATATAAAATAAAAAATCTATAAAAAATAGATTCATGTAATATGATTTTAATGATAATATAATAAAATTTTGATAGAAAATAAATAATATATTGTTTAAAGGTATCAGTTTCAATTTAATACAGAAAATAATATTACACCATACTGAAAACAATTAATTTATATTATGATCGAACATGAATGATAAAGTATTTCTATGTCATACTTTTCTATTAAAATACCATATAAATAAAAAAAAATTTAAAACAATAAAAATCAGATAAATAGCATGTGGTATTCGAATGTTTACTCTTTTTTTTTATACCTATATATTTATATAAGTTTGCATTTGAATTAACTGATCTGCAGTGGTGATATATTAGTAGCCTTCGCATAATGACGCATTTAGGCTCAAGTGATCCTGCTAACATTAATAAGACATCTAAAAATATGTACAAAATGTCCAAAAATTATGAATACTACAAAGTAAATTTTTTTTTATTATTATCAATCTATTGAACCTGCACATAAAACTAAATAAGATAACTAATAATAATAAAAATTATGATTACAAAATTGTACATAACAATTTGAAGTGCATTTGAAAACTAGCGCTTTAAGGGTATGGTATAAAATAATTGCTTAAAAATTAAAAAATACAAGTATTGATTTATAATATTTGTTACTTAATAGAAAATTTAATAATCTGATCGTTTGAGTAGTAAAACAATGATGTAACACTATGAATTTTGAATAGAGATCTTGAAATAACCGTTAGTGTCATTATACAAAGTATCTTTAAACTTACACTAAAAAAATAAAGCTTAATATTTTATGAATATACTTATACATGTATTAATTAATAAAAAATAAGTGTTTAGTAAGCGATATTCATGATTACACAAGAAATATAACGTAATCTTGCAATATGGTTTAATTAATGATCAAATAAGAATATTTAAATTTTGAACTGTTTCAAAAAACAGTTTTCTTAAACGTAATTCTGAAGATTGATTATGACTGATTTTTTTTAATAAATTTTTTTTTTCTCATTTGTATTAAAGATACTGTTTTAGTATTAATTTATATAAAACCCTTTAAAATTTAAACGTTTTTCACATTCAATCTATTGCATACACGCACACACACACGCGCACACACACACATATATTAAGATTATTTTTATCTACAAAAATTACCTTTAAAATAAATGATACACTTTTAAATAATTCATTATATAATTTAAATAATCATTATATTTGATATTAAATAATAATTTATTAATTAATACTAAATAAAATTAAGTATTGAATAGATTATTAAGATTTTTCTATTTATATATTTTATAATTTCGAATATTAATATAATAAATATTATTTGTATTTAAATATATTTTAATATAATTAATATGTTTTCAATGCCTACTGCATTTGAAATATCATATTCTAAAGAGGCAAGTAAATATTATTAAATAATAAAATAACAATAAAGTTTTTGCTTTTTTGTTTCTTTTGAAGACCATAAATATGTGTATAAATTTATATTAATTAACACATGCTTCAAAAGGGATATCGTGTAATTTTTATAAAGTAATAATAGTCATTATAAGTAGTTATTTATGACGGTAGTAAATATTTATTAGTAAATATAAATTTTATAAGTTCTATTAATGAAACAGTAATTTATTAATATATAATTATCATCATTTTAAGTAATTATAAAATTTTTAATTAATAAATGATCCAACGCTGAAAATATTAATTAAATTTAATTAAAACAATACTAAAGTAATAAAATTATATTTTAATTTCTTATTAATTATTAATGTTATTTTATATCCTTTTTGCATTTAATAAATAATTCAGTTGTAATATGTACATTATTTTCTATAAATAATACATATTACAGTTCAGTACTGAAAAATCAAACTGGAGCTGATGAAGTATATAATTAGCCGTTTCAAACAATATTTTAAAAATAAAAACAGAGCAATGTTAGGTATGTAGAATTTGTTGATGCAATATTTATTATAGATGATAAAACATTTCAAAACTTAAAATTTAAAAAAAAAAAAAAATTGATTATAATTTCACACTGCACTTGCCCTATTGCAAGTAATATTGGTTATTATTATTATTATTATTATTTATTATTATTTTTTTTTTTATTATTATTATTTATTATGATTATATTACTTATAATAATTCTACGTTGACGATGAGAATGGCTGATATCTTTCCGAACTTTGGTTGTTACCATGTGGTGTTAGTATATACTACATGTAGAGGTAGGAGGTCGTAAATCTCTGGATCCTCTCGACGCAGTGAGCTTGATAGTAGATTATTACACTGAGAAGTGTGACGTAAATCTCTAGACACCTCTTCATGTAGTGCCACGTGGTGGTAACATGATTCCTGGTCACCTCCTTGATGTCATGTGGTGTGGATGTGTTAAGAATTATTCCGGTACCTTGATGTGGCGTTGAGTGGGGTTTACTTGCACTGACTCGTGGAAGCGAACACTTGCTAATCTCGTCCTATAACCGCTTCGTATGCTCGCACATTATGTGTGTGGTTCTTTACTGAGAGTACACTCTGGAACTGCGTGTGAGGTCCCTTACTGGGAGTTTACCTGTAACCGCATTGTACGATATGGCACTATGCGTGAAGTTTGATGTTGAGTAGTTACACGAAACTTTCTTCCTTGTCGTTCCTTCTATGAAAGCGCGTGTTCCTTTCATGGCGTCCCTAGT
>NW_011948443.1:292762-343150 GCF_000503995.2 Ceratosolen solmsi marchali
CCTGCTAAGAGAGAACATGGCGTCTCCACTAAGACGGAGTAGCTCCTTTGTGATTAGCTCATGGCTGAATAGTTTATTTGGTGGTTAAATGTGTTTAATGTTTAATTAAATGTTAAATGTTAAATTTTACGTTAAATGTTAAATTTTATGTTAAATGTTAAATTTTACGTTAAATGTTAAATTTTACGTTAAATGTTAAATTTTACGTTATATGTTAAATTTAACGCCTTGCCGAGGACTGCCGCTTTAGTAGTATACATAAAAGCTGTCGCTGTCGTATGGAAGCTTTCCAAAGGGGCCCGGTTTTCTGCTGCCTTAGTCGTCTAAGGTCGTTTAAGTTTGGTTAACGGATTCTGGTAATGTGGCGTTACTATTGAATCGTTAGATTGCTTATTGTTTGAGTATTACATACGTGTATAGCTACAGTGGTGATGACTATAGAACGAAGCTTGAAGATTGAATTGTGAGCTCGTCGCGTTGACTGCGTAATTGTTACTAGACTGAGACTGAGATTGAGCGGGGCAAACGCAACACTTAAATATTCTCGTGGTAGTTTGCGACGCCGGTAACGATCCGGTGTCTGTTGCTATGCCGATATTTGTCGTGACGTCAATAGAGCATACCCTTGGAAGGTTCATTGGTATTATTTTTCGGAATTATAACCGTATGTTTGAATTTTCAGCGTAGAAACATTTCTCGAATTCGATGGCCCGTGTTTATAAACAAACTGACCGAGAGCTCATGCCTCTCACTTTTGTAATACGCTTTCAACTGTTTCAATCCGTAAAATTCTGGTTATGAATTATAATAGTATTGAAGCGTTGTTGGTTGCTTCTATTGAGATAGAGAATTATTCTATTGCAGTGTGCGAGTGCTTACTTGTATTCTTGGTTGTTGTTGATACTATGGAGATTATGTGGATCTTCAACGTAGATTTTATGCTGATGTTGTAGGGATCAGCGGATTAGCATGAGTTAGTCGACCATGCTCTTCATAAGCATGGGAAGATGGTAATGGTAGTGGTAATAGTAATCAATAAGGATTCGTAGAGAATGTAGAGAATTTTCTTTTTTTATTATTGCTAAACGCATTACTTTTCTCGTTCTTTCTCTATTACAAGATAGAATATTGACATGATAAAATATTTTTTAGTATTGTTCTTTTCTTATTGTTTTATTATGTTTTCATATAATTATATCCCTAAGGTTTCTTTATTAATGATTGTTTTAATTTACATTCTTCTTGAATTAACCTGAGCTTAATTATACATTTTTTTTTAGAAAAATGTTATTGAGATTAAAATAAACCTTAAAATTAAAAAAGGTAGTTATATAAAATTATTTTTTACAATTTTTTTCAAGTGATTATTCGCTGTAAATTTTATTTATTTTCGTTTTTTGTTATATTTTTTAAAAATATTTTATATTAATATTCAGTATACTAAAATACGATTAGAATTCCTCTCTTACTTTTTAATATATAAGAATATATAAAGACAGATATATGAAATACAGATTTGATAATCCAAAATTTTATTTGTAACACTACTCAAGTAGGCAAAAAAAGGTACATTTGAGAAATACATATCATATAGAAAATACCAATTTTTTTCTTTCCTTAAATAATTAATATTCTTTAATAATTATTTTATTTAACATTTATTATTTAAAGTTCTTAATTCTTATTATAGCAAAATAATATTATCTACAATAAATAATAAAGATCATATTAAATTAGAATATATATTAGTAGCAATTTAAAATCTATAATGTTTATTGAATAAATTATTTAAAAGTATGATAACTTATATGATTAAATTTTCAGGACCATTATATTTGCTATATAGTTTGATACTTATTTCTCTACCATTCCTGAGAGTGTCGGATTTATTTATTTTTTTCTCAACCATTCTTAACAATGATATGTTACCTTGAAAATTATATAACAATAATCATGGGCATTTAGTTATATTTACAATAATTACATAAGCTGATAATCATTAAAATTAAAAATTATTATACAAAGTTCAATTCGTAATCTTTGTTATACTTTAAAACTAAAATAACATTTTTTCTAACTTTTTCTAACATTTATTAAATATACATGTATACAACATACAAAAAGTAAAATTTATATGATTAAATTAAAAATATAATTTTTAACAATTGCAAATATATTTTTCGTATATAAAAATTGTAACTTTATAATGTTTATGATTTATGGTTTCAATTAGAATATATATTTTATTAAATTATTTGTATAATTAAGTAATTTTGAACAAAAGTTATTGAAAGCTATTATAATGTGAAATTATTCATCCTCATCCTCTTCGTCATTATCGTTCCAATCGTTGTTATTAGATTTCAACTGATTTGTACACAATCTCTTGCAAGAGGGTTTATTTTTATTTTTTCGATATATTTTTTCCATACTACTACATGGAGATCCACCAATTAGAAACCAAAACATAGCTGAAATTGAATATATCAAATTATTACTGTAATATTCTTATAATACTGTAAGGTGTAATAGAAAAAATATTTATTCATTTTATACTTATATTTTATACAAATCTTATACTGATTTTAAACAATATGTGTTAATTTTGATTTGTACAATAATTAGAAATTATAAGTAACGAAATATGAAAAATATTTATAAGGTATTTTACAACAGATTAGTCTTACGAAGAAACTATTGAGATGCAGACTGTATCTTTTTGTATATTTTCAATATAAACTTTTTTTATTAAATTTTTTCATACAAAGAAATATTTTAAGTTCAAATTATTGCATATTTAGATGATTTATTTTGAATGAATAACGTAAAAAATAGATTTTTTAATCGTGTTTTCATTTTTCATTATATTTAAGTATCAGTTCTATTAATGCATATATTATATAAGTTCTATCATGTAAATATTTACATTTTTTTATAAACTTTTAAATCTATTAAATTTATAAATTATTAAATCCGATACTATAAATCGATATTTCCTTTCAAAATTTTATCTGAAAATTTCACTTTCCTATCATACAAAATAATTTAGATTCTTTTGCAAACATTAACTTTTTAATCCACCATATTATATTTCACTTGTGTGTATATAAATATAACAAGTATATTTGAAATTTATATGTAAATAAGTTTTAAAATTTCCATTGTACAACAATTATATAATACTTCAATCTTACCGATTTGTATTTTTGTTTTATCATTATGTTACTTAATTTTAATTTCTGATTATATATACATACTCAAAATTCAGTCAAATATAAAATTTACATTGTTTTGTTTTTAACATTCTAAGTTTTATTATTCAATATCACAAAATTTTTTAATAACGTTAATTCTAATTTCTTAATATTCACACTATGTGATTACATATATGATAGAATTGTAATTTTAAATTTGAGAATAACATAACCGTTACATTCTAAATACTACAAAACTCTAAAAAATAAATATTTAATAAATCACAGTCAATTTCCAACTGAAAACTTAAGCTGTTTAAAATAAAAAAAGAAAATATATAAATTTGATATGGTACAGATAAGTATGGTATGATAAATATCAATATTTTATATACTTAACATATTAAAGAATTTGTTTTAATAATTCTTTAAAATTTTTAAACCAAGGCAAAATATAATTATGGATATTAATAAAAACAATAATTACTAACAATTAAAATATAAAGTTATCCATATAATTCGTAATTCTATAAAATACTTGAACCAGATACCATCTATAATTATTCTATTGCTTTTGAAAATATATAGTATAAATTATAAACTTAGTTGTAAAATTAGTCTAAGCACCTGCTCAATTTAAAAATTTGTAATTAAAAATAATTTTAGGAATGAATTATTAAATTGGTGTGTTTAAAAATAAAATCTTTGTCGTTGGCATAAATCTATTATTCTTAGAAATTGAAAACAAGTGTCAAAAATCGTCAAAAACCTTTATCAAAAATTATTAAAAACTCAATTCAACAAAATTATCTACATTAAATATATAATAAGATACACATATGCATATCCAATATAATTTACATGTACTATTAAATTAACATTTAATAAATTTTGTTATTTAAACATGGAATATAAAGTTTGATAAAAAAATTATTATACTCATAATTTGGGAGTATCACATGATAACACAAATTTTACTCATGAATTGTAATGTATATAAATTTATATTAAAATATGATTCCAGTTATTTTCTTAAAACATTTTCATTTGCAACTTTAAATTAAAGACAAAAAATTAATATTTGTTCTCATTGTATTTTCTATCAATATAAAGATTTCTTATTAATTTGTTTATAAATGATTTGAATATTATTCAAATATAATTATTAATTGCAGTATAATATAAAAAGTATATAAAGTGAATTATATAATACCTTAAGAAAAATTATTCAAAAAAATAAAAAAATGTTTTTATACTTTATAATTTATTAAGAGAAATTATAAAATATAAGTTTAGTTCTATCATCAAATTATCTAGCATGATGGCATTTTAATAATATGTTTGAATTGCACCAATTTCTATTTATGTTTATATTTTATTAATTTTTGTATTCTTCTCATTATCCATATACGATTCATTCCTTTGCAACTATCTTTGATAAATTGATCTACTTAAATTAAAATTATTATAATCACCATATATTTGGCTAAGTAGCTGCCAATTAAAAAATATTACAATTACCAGCAGGCATATATCGTGACAATACTTTTTACATAGAGTACAGTAGGATTAGGTTTTATTATCAATAACGAGGTTCACTGTTATTTCCATTAATTTCATATTTTTATATTTTCTCACTTACATCTAATATTTCTTATAAATGTTTATCTGCATTGGTATACTTGTCTAGTATAAGTCATAGTAGAATTTATAAGTTCTAGTACAAGTTCTTTGTAAGACACTACCTTTTGCGGTTTTTTTTGTAAATAAGCTGCTTTAAGCTACATCACGTATTGGTAAATAATATATAAACTTTTTAATAAATTTTTTTATGCCTCATGTTCATTATTTGAATATTAATATAGCGAATTTCATTATTCATGGTATAGAATTATAACTTATACATTTGTTATTTAAATTCTATTACATAAGTGTTCAAGATTTAATTACATTTTTATGTAGTTAATTTTTTTATTTTTTTAAGACTATTTTATTGTTTTATTAAATTTAATTTCTTGGCTACAAAAAGGAAATCAGAACATATGATAACATTGTTATAAACATCATTTGAATTATTATATTTGACTTGCAAACACATGTGATAAGAAATGTATACAATGTACCAACAAGTATCAAAAGTAATTTGTTATACCTTTTGAAAAATATTTTAAATAATATATTTTAAATATTTAATAAGAAATAGTATTACCATATTTATAGATATATCTCAAATTAATCCATTTTAATATAACTTACATTTATTGATCTATTTATTTTATTCCTATATTAATACTAATAATATTAATATTTGTGATTTAAGTAATGATTTGTTACACTGTTTATAAACTAACAAATAGTAATATAATTAAAGTAAAATTAAATAAGTTAACTAATAATAACAATAATATTATTTAATAATGATAAATCCAATTGAATAAAAATATATAGATAATAGAGAAAAATATAGACAAATTACTATATAAAATACATAACTCTTAATATATTAAAATAATAGTATATTAAATGAAAAAATATGTTCAAAGATTTAAATTTAATGTATTCCATTTCTGAAAAGAATTATTTTTATATTTGTTAAGATTAAGATAATATTAACACTATTAACAGTTTGTATCAAAACATTTTAATTTCATTTAAGTTTCAATGAAAATCATGAAAATTAATTAATATATATAAAAAATTAAAAAATTATATTAAATTAAGTTAAGTACTATATCCTATAATATAAATTCCAATGCAAAATAAACGATTTATTTAATTATATTTTTATTTTTTTGTAAATTAAAGTTTCGCTACTGGCAGTTCTTAATTTGACATCCTGTTGAAAATCATACTTAAAAATCAATGGGACAAATTAGAAAGAACTAATAAATAAATTTTTTAAGTTTTTCTTTAAAAGAGTACTATTTTTTTATTTCAGTATGTAGAAAATAAATAAAACAGTTTTCATTATTTAAAACAAATATCTATTATAAATAATTAATGCATTGTACTTGAATTTACTATTATTATAATATAATGATATATTTAAATAATTTGTTAAATGTTTTTATAATTGACTCAGTTATATAAGAAGATTAAAAACATTTTTATATGATATTAAATGATTATAATTATTCTATAAATATTGTTTACTACATTATTCAAATTCAAGTTATATTACTATTAATATTGATTTCTTTATATTAAAAAAATATTTTATTATTAAATTATAGGATTATAATAAAATATATTTCAAATATATGTATTTTTCAATATTGTCTTGCTACTAATATAAATGTTTTTGTACAAAAATTAAGAAAATTGTCTTTTCTTAACTAAAAATTAAATTTATTAATTAAATTATGATATTTAGAATCATTTGTAATATTAAAAAGAATAGTTGCTACATGCATAAAATTATATATGGTATACAAATGTACAAATTTTTTAAATAATTTAATGACTCATTTATTATTGTTACTTCATATCAGGCTCATATTTCCATTATAAATATTGATAAATATATTCTATACGTAACTTCAATTTTGTAATTTAATGAATATTTCTTTTAATTCATGTTGTATAATAGATTTATAATATATAAACTAAATTTTTTATTTTATATTACAGTCATTAATTCAATTTATATATAAAATTTATAATATTTTTGACCTATTTAAATAAACATTCAATACAATAAATATGGAAAAAATTTTCGATTTATGATAGGAAGAATGAAATCAATTTATGTATATAGGAAATTATAAATACTAAATATTAAATATTAAAACTTAATTGAAGCACATAATCATTAGAAATATTTTTTTTATATTTATATGTAGTATTTAAAATTTTTTTTAATTATTCAAAATCTTTTTAAAGTATTACTGATAATTTGTACAATTTTATTTTTGCAATATAAAGTATAAGTATTTATGAATTGCAACATTTGTTATTAATAAAAAGTATTAAAAATGGTATATACCCTAGATAATAACTTTACTTCGAATGTTTCACTTTAATTTTTTAAAAAAACATAGAACCCTATTTGTTATTAATAAATGAATGTGATTCTAATTATGAAATATTAAGTGATATACATTTTAAAGAAACTGCATATTGTGTATATTATATTATTGATTTACAATTTAACCTAAAACTACGTTTTAAATTAAATTTATATAGAAACTATAAGACACATTAGTACTCATGGAAATAACAATATTAAAACATTTGAGTTAATAGGATATAATGAAATTAACAGTTAATAGATATTTCTAATTATTTTATTTGTTATTTGCCATTAATAAAAATATAATAAAATATAGACATTTTATAATTTATTTACTTAATATTATGAAAAAACACTTATAATTTGTTACTTGTTGAATTCCTAAACATCTAGAATTTATAAATATACCTATCAATTTAATTTATGTATAAAAAAAAATTATTTCAAATATTTAGATATATGGTTATCAAAAATAATTATAATATAATAAGGAAAGGGAAAAAGAAAGAAGAAAATAATAGATTAAAAAAAGTATTATTTATTGCAAAGAAAATTGAACAATGTTTTTCTGCTGCATTCATTGGATCAGTATAAATACAAAATCAAAGTACATTAAAATGTACTTTCAAATTTATTAAAAATATATGTGTAGATGTTATTTAATAAGAAAACATAAAAATATATAGTTGGATTTATTTAGAAGAGAATATTGTTTCTAATACTTAATAAGAAAATGTGTAATGTCTAATATATATATATATTATTTACTTTAAAATATAATCCCAGACTGCTAATTAAAATTTGTTTTAGACTAACAAGTCATAAAAAATACTATTGCAATAAAATTATATTTAGTTTTAATTTAAATATGCTATTATATTCCAAAGGATATATTTTCTTGGAAAATAATTTTGATAAGTTATTTAGTTAATTATTACGCATATTATTTATAACGTATACTGCGTAAAAGTACGATAGAAATAAGATAAACTAACTTCAAATAATATTGAAAAGCGCTTATTTTATATAATAACCTTTTAAACATTTCATTATACAAGAACCACTCTTTGGACCTTTCTGTTTTCTTTTTTTTTCACATTTTTTGCAAAGTATTTGTCGTAATGTACATGCTAAATGCATCATATGATAAACGAGAAATTGCAAAATGCACAGAACAAGAACTATGAGTACTGGTAAACTAAGGCTTGTTTCCACATCGTTCAAAATCGCATGTACGGACATTGGTAGAAAATCACACATTGTTTTTTTAATAAATAAGTTTTTTTAATATTTTATTTTACTTTATTTCTTATTTAACATCACTTTTAGAAATAATTACTTTAAATTTTTTGTTTGATTCACTTATACTTAACGGAATTTATTCATACAAAAATTTAATTAAAAAATAAATAAAATATATAACGTTAGAAACAGAAAACAAATGACATTTTAATACAATATTGCTTTTGTTTACATTTATTCGATATTAATATTATTTAAATAAGCGAAATAGTCATATTTTTAAAGAAATTTAAATAATATTTCTATAAATTTATTAAACTGAATGAATAATATTGTTACAAATTATGTGAAATTCAATATAAATATTGATTGATGTATGAATATTATTCATACTTTTATATTATTTATTTGATATACTTCATTACCTAAATATATAAAATAAAATTGACTTTAAATTAGTATATAGCCTATGACTTAAAATTGAAAAATTGATTTAATAATTTCTTAAAAAATGAAAAAATTAGACGCTTAAATAACTAGTAAATACTCTATTTTTATGATTTAATATGTATTTAAATGTAATTTATTATATAGCGTATGTTTGATGATAATTTTGTATATATAACTATATATGCTTAATTTGCTTCTAGGATATTGAAGCATTGAATTTAATATCATATGAAATAATTATATTTTTTACTTTTAAAATGGTTCTTTTTATAGACTCCTAAACAGTATAGAAATAATTATGAAAATGACATTAATACATGAAAGTATGCAATATAGAGCATTTAAACTATAAGATTTTATCAAATACAATTTAATAGTATATAAAAAAAGCGTTTACTAATTTACGTAAACGTACTTCCTTTAGCGTATTCCCTATCTCTCTCTCTCTCTCTCTCTTTATATATATATATATATATATATATATATATATATATATATATATATATATATATATAGATTCAAAATCATCATTTTATTTTATAAATACGTATGCAAAAATTAAGAATTTATGTAAAAAAATGAAACTTTTTATCAAATTAAGTGAAATATAGACTTCCAAAGAGTGAAATCGAGTAATGAATATAAACTGTATGGCACCTTGACTACAATCTGTGATGAAGAATCTCAAAAACTTCAAATGTTACAATTACATATTAATTTCTTATCCAAAATGAAGTATTTTAATAAAATAAAAAACCAAATAGAAAAAGATTTTAGACACAGGTACATGACTAGTATAAGTAGGTAACTAAGGTAATTAAGCATTATATAATATGTTTAATTATTAAACCTTAATAAAAATATACAGCCTTCCTTATTATTTTATAGGGAAAATCTTTGTGCAAAATACATAATATAGAAAACTCTTACATCGGTTTTTTTCATTTAAAAATAGCAATTTTAATATTTAAAGTACTAATATATTAAATTCTATTACATCAAAATATAATTTAAGTCGACATATAGAATATTAATTATTTCATCTCTATATATTATTTATATTACTTCTAATTTATTATTGCAACAAAAAATGTCTAATTTACTGATAAGAAACAAAACATAATAAAGTATCTAAAGATATAAAAACATTAGATAATACTTAAAATTCATCTACTTATATTACGTACAGATCCTGCACAGTTTTGATATTATGTACATTTTGGCACATGTAATAGAGTAAAAAATTTACTAACAATAAGCATTGGAAATACGTATACGTATTTACAGAATGAAAACATAATACATTTGGAATATTTAGTTTTACGTAATTGAAATATCGAATTTATAATTGCATACTGTGTTATTATTTATTAACATATATATATATATATATATATATATATATATATATATTTCGTTACAAAAAAAAATGCTGCATCATACAGCATCTCTTATTTGGAACTTACATTTAGAAATCCGAAGGAACTAGAATTCAATAAATAAGGTTAATTAATATTGTAATATCTTTTTCTAAACTTACTATTTACTATAAAGTGTATAGTTGTACAGTCTGTTCGTTAAATAAACCAACATTACATATAATACTTTGACGTTGGGGAATTGACGTGAATTATTTGAATATTTGTAGAAAAAACACTGGCTAAATCTCAATTCAGTATACTGATGAATTTGCATGTTTGATTAAGAACAAATATGAATCTTATATCTACGATATTACAAAGTTGTATACAGACAAAAACTTTGAATCATCACGAAAAATATTAGTTAGACTATTGTAATCAGTATGACATACTGTTACTTAGCAAAAAACTTTAATAAAATTTTAGTAAATTAAAAAGTAGTAAAAAAAAGAATTAAATAAAATATTTATACATTTTATGTAATGTTAAAAATAAAAACAATTTAAATCGAAATAAGGCGTAGACTAAGAAAAATTGTATTCTCAACTTTAATTATACATCTATGATTTTATGTATCATTTGGATTGAATAATTCCTCTAAAAGTTTTTAGTAATATAGTAGTTTAATAGTACGCCATCGAAAATAAAGTGTGGTATGTAATCAAGCAACTTTGTGGGACACATCGTGTTTAGATAAAGCATATTTGAAACCCAAAAAAATGACTTCAAAACTTCGAAAATATTAAATATTTTTTCAGATTTTGTTAATGGGCATAGAAGTTATTTTTATTTTCATTATATTTTTGGACTGTCAGGTAATTATAGATAATTATAAAGAGGACAAGAATTTCTTTTACGAAAAAAATAAAATACAATAAGTTCAGTATTAATTTTACAATAAATAGTTATAGTATAATAATTATTATGCATTATATAATTTTTAAATATGCAAACGTTGATGTTTCAAAATGTTATTGATTGTATATTTGACAATGTTTTTATATTCTTATTTCCCTTGTATTATTATAGCTTTTATGAACTGTTTGAAAACTGCGTTGTTTGCAATTTTACATCGAGTATCTGTTTGAATTCTATATAATTATTATTTCTATTGTGTAACATTAGTGTTTTAATTAGTTAGAATGTTTATAATTTGATAACTTTTTATTCAAATAATAGTACATCTATACATTCAGTTATAATCTGAAACACATGTGAATTTATATACTAAAATTAAAAGTTTGATGTAAATCTCTAATGATTCGATAGTGATTCTGAACTCAATAAAATTGTAATTTTATGGATCAATATTTCTTTTTTAATTTCACTACTTTAATATCATGATCTTTATTTTTCAATATGAGAGTTTCATGTCATAGCTCTACTATTCTTTGTGACATCAATTATGTACAGTGCTTTTAATTTTCATTAAAAATTTTTATTATATATTCTTTTAATCATAAATATCCAAACATATGTTAGATATAATTTATAACGACTGCATATAAATATTTGAATTCATACTAACTTTCATTCAAAGCTAAATGTTTCCTATGATTCATTTCATTAATTACTGACAATAACTCAATATTGACTTAAATAGATTTATTTAAAAATATCAGTAAGTTATAACCCTTTACAAAACTTAAACTGATGTAGAATTGGTTATTTATTTACTTTCAGTTTTACTTTGAAAAATGAAAATCATGTTTCACAACTGTTTTATTTAACATATTTTAATTATATATTTTGTGACTACAAAATGATTACAATTAATGAGTTATTTTTCATATTTAAATAAGTAATAACATATATAACATAACATAAATTATTTAATTTGTACATACTTTTTTATAAAATTTATATTGATACATTTTCCACAAGATTTGTAAATATTAATAATGAAATTATAAAAAAAAATCTAGATTGGAATTCAAAATTTTATAGAAAGAATTAAAAATATAATTAATAATTTTAATGTAAACAGTGTTGATTCATTACTATAACTTACTATCTAGTTTTAGAATGTAGAATCATAGATGTACATAGATTGTACTGTTTTTTATTTAATTTTCATATAAATTTATATCATTAGAAACAACAATGATTTTAATGAATTAATAGTTTCATTATTAATATAATACATTTTA
Source organism: Ceratosolen solmsi marchali (assembly GCF_000503995.2). Lineage (NCBI taxonomy): Eukaryota > Metazoa > Arthropoda > Insecta > Hymenoptera > Agaonidae > Ceratosolen > Ceratosolen solmsi. Next base: position 305,232 of record NW_011948443.1, read on the forward strand.
CAAATATATTCAAATATGGTATATTAAGGAATGACGATATTTTGTATAAATTATAAATTCAATATAACTATTGGTTACATATCACATTAATTATGGATCAAATATCAACTATATAGATTTTGCAAAATAAATTTTTCAATGTATTTAATTCTTTATATTAACTATAAATTAGACAATCTTTAATAATGTTCCATTTTTAATTTGTTTATATTTAAATTGTTTACTTGGTTTTCTGTTTACCCAATATTTTGTATCACATTCAGAAAGTATTTTTTCAGATTTTATTACAACATCTTTACATTTAAAAAAAATTGCTCTCTCATCATTTACAATATTAATTTTTTCACTAAATCTTAGCAATCGCTTATTAACTTTACATAATAAAAGTTTTGAAGTAGTGAAAAGTTTTATTCCTGAAATTTTTTTGTCTTGGTTACAGTTTATTTCTTGATTATTTTCTAAAATTATTTCCCTGTAAAAAACAAAGGTATGATATACATTATGTAAAAATAAAAAAATAACTTACATTTCCAGTCTTTCATAAAGTTTTTTAGCTACAAACTCTTTGTGACATTCAAATAATTTATGATTAATATTTGGCCGATTTACATCATTTAAATACGTTCTTCCATTATCTACAATATATTAAAAATAAATTTAAATATATAAAAAAATATATTGTTTAAATCTTTTAGTTTTTAATTGTATATACTTATTTTGATAAGATTGTTTTTATCATTAAAAGCCAAATGTTTAAGGAAGTCTTGGTTAGCTGCTTCTTTAAAAGTAAGTAAATTAATATCATCTTCTGAACTTGATTCCATATTTTATTTGCTCAATCACTTTTTATAATCTGTAAATATTAATTGAAATTAAAAATATTATTAATGTAATTTGAAATGAAGTTTGAAATGATATTAAATACTTATATCACTTTTCAATTGATTATCGTTATATTTTTATATTATTTGTATAAAAAAATGGAAAATAATTGTTATTTAAAAAATTATTACATAACATATTGACATTTGCAATAGTTTAATAATAATTATTAAAAAATCAAATTCTAATCCATCCAAACAATTCAGAAATATTTATTGCCATTATTAAAGACAATACTAGTCACTAAATATGAATTGGTCTCTTTTATTTAATAATTATATTAGTCTTATGTTCTATATAAGAAAGAACCCATACTCTACTAAATTATACATTGATATATTTTTATATTTAATATGTATAATACTATCAAACAATAAATTAATAGGCTTTTAAAGTATAATCATAAGTTGCTGAATGTCGAAATCTAGATTTACTGAATAATTTTTACATAGTTCTATTTAAATAGTGAGTCACCGAGAACTTTTTTAGAAAATAATAAATGTTTTATAAATTATAACAATTTTTGATAAATGAAATTAATTCAATGTACTTTAAAAAAATTCATTTTTATATTAAAAATAATTTTAAAACCTTGACTCTCATTGTCAGTTTACTCAATAGTAGAAATATCAGTTATTTTATTTGAAAATGTAAATTTCTTACTTTAAACGTAGATTTATATTTATAATTTATTACAAATTTGTTAACAAAATAACATTTCAATATGATAATTTAAAGAATAAAATATCTTAAGTAAATTAATTAAAAACAAATTATTGTTTTCATTATTGAAAAATTATTTTATTAAACTTTTCATTCAAATACATATCAAAATACTATTACAAACTTTGTAATGTAGTGTGGCATGATTAGTGACACTAGTGGCATTGGTATGGCTGTCATCTGTTATAGGTAATATATTTCTTATACATAAAATAAATCAAGTACAAACCATGCATAAAAGGAAAATAATAATTGTTAGTTGTCTAATTTGAACATAAATAATTTGGTAAAGATAAGATTGTTTAAATAGGAACTTTTCATTCTAAAACCATCATTTAATTCAAGATACAAATTTAGGTGTAATTTTTCTTTTTTGCATAAGTTTTTTTACGATATTTACCAATTTCTGTAAATCTTATTAAGCGTATTCGTTCTTTTTATCTAGGTATGTTAATTTTATAACTGCACTGTTTATCATACATGTAAGTTTTAAGTATACAATTTGCCAACACCTATAAACGCACGTGTGTGCATGATTTAAATTTAAATATTGCATATAATTATATTTATTCAATAATCAAGTAATTAATAATTAATTTTTTTGTTAATTCTCTTTGGAGCATCCATATTTTCCATGAACTTCATTTTTAAATATCAACCAAAAATAATTTGCTATAATTGTTTTTTTTCTTTTTATATTAATAATTACACAACAGCAAATAAACTGTTAACTCTATAATAAATTCTTCAAAAAATCTTTGAAAATATCATTTTGTTATATTAAAATTTTATATTATGTTTTTTAACCTACACGAATGCATTTTACATCACAACAATTGTTATTCAATATTATTATTCTTCTCACATTCTAATCTTCTTATCCATCTCTACACTAACAGGGATTGAGACTAATATATCTTTCACAAAAATATAACTCGAGTACAAATATTACTTTTTCATCATAAAATAATATCTCAAGCTTTTTTCAAGGTGAAAAAATTGATATTAATTCATTTTAACAAAAAGTTGATTTTTGCTATTCAATTGTCTTCACCTTCAACTAATATTTGATTCCCATTTATTCAACTTACGATCTCGTAATAGATAAACATTTAAATATCATGTTACTACATTAATTTATATCAGATAGCTCATTTATTTTACAATTTTGAAAATGAAATTTCCTATTTAATATTATTTAATAATATTTAGATCTTAATTTACAAATAATTGAAAAAAATGATGTATTCATCATTTTGTAACGAATGTTTTAAAAATATGTAGTAAATTAAATTTTTTATCATTGCATAACACTTCGTATTAGTATTTATCATGTTTTAGACATCTTTTTTATGTCTCTTTAAAATTAAATATAAATTATTTACAATAATTAATTTTTTTATATATATTATTCTTTTTTTAAGAAATGTATTTTATTTTATTTTATTTAAAATTAAAAATTGTTTCAAATAACTGATATAATATTTAAATTGAATATTCCATAAAATTGTGACTCTGCCTGCGTGTGTTTATGTGTTTATGTGCATGCGTGCAATGAGTCATGTGCATTTAAAATGCATTTATTTAATCCTTATGAAGTTGCGAAAACAGATAAACTAGAAAACATCTGAAAAAGGTAAATTATAAATTTTTATGTAAATATTATCATTCTCTTACGTGTCCACTAATTAAACTAAATACATTATAATTTGTCAAGTTTAAGGACATTTTTTTTAAAAAAAAGATGAAAATGCATTATTTATTATTAAATTTTTACTCACCTTAAATATGTGCACAACTATTTATAATATTATGAAAACGTTTATTTATCATACTGTTCTAATATTTTTATCGATGTATTCTATCTAATATTTTTTTTCATTATTTTGTTTTTAATAAATTATAAAATTGAGTTTATAATAGATTCATTTTCATATTAGGGTCTAAAATAGTTTTGTTTGTTTTTTTTTCATGTCATATAAGAATTTGGCAAAAAATAAAAATTTTTTTGCTATTTTGTCCAAGGTATTTAAGTAGAATTCTATGTATAGAATTTAGTTACATTTTGAGCTCCCTGAAATGTTTTTATATCTTTCTGTATAAAATCTTTCATTTCATTCAACAAAACTAAAACTATACTAATGTTTTTACAAGGCTCGCATAGAAATATACAGATACAATTTGTATGTAATTTATTTTTATAATGTATGAATGCAAAAATAGCTAGTAGTCGTTTTAAGAAATGAAAAACTTCTTAAATTTTTTTTACGTGTTTTAAAATTATTTTTTAATTTCAAATCTTCCAATAATTAGCATTATTTTTCTGTATTTATCCCTTGTTTGATATTCCCAATTTTCCATAAATATATTTTACTTTTGTCTGAAGTACATATCTACGAATTCCCATGAATTCAATCCAAGAAATCGTTCATCTTTCATACACCTTTTACAGTTTGCAATTGCTTCTGTAATTTTCCATTGTATTTTTCCCCATATAATCCATATTGAGTCGAACTTGTACTATCCAATCACGTTATCAATAAGAAATTATTTTAATTCTGCGAGTTCCATATAAATTTCTTTACATATAGGTAAAATAGGTAAAACAGGTATAAATTTATAAATCCTTAATGTCATGGAACAATTAAAAAAGTTTTCCACATAGCATTAAACATTATACAATACTTTAATGTGATTTTCAAGTTAGATTGTCAATATTACGCCCGAGCAATGAACATGTTCCTTGTCACCAATATTATGTTTTATATAATAATTCTATTCTAAAATATAACATAACTGCAACGCAAGTTATTGTATTTTTTTATCTTTTTCGTTGCACCGTTACAAATGTGTTCTTTTGAAGATCATTAAATTAGTAATTAATTGAAAAGTGAAAATATATTTTACAATCTCAACATTTGTTCTACTTAAAATTTTGCAAATTTAAGTGTACATTATAGTTGTACTATTTAAAATTAAATTATTAAAAAGCTGCCTTCTATGTTCTATAGTATCTCATTTTGTTTCAAAATTAAATCTCTATAAAAATGGAAATGTTTTCTTTTTACAGTCATGTCTAGAAATATAATACCTAACTTTATATTAGTATTAAATACATCACATATTACTATTCTTATATGGAAATAATCATATCTAAATTTTTTAATATTTTAATTATTGAGCATGCGCAGTACATGAGAATTTAAATAATATATTTATTTTGAAAATATTAAAACATGTATCAATTATAATATTACTTATTAATTATTTGTTTGTATAAAAAATAAATTTCTTTGATATTTACTTTAAATTGTTGAAAATTTAGCTTAATACGAGAATTAATAATGAAGAGATTTAAAAAATACGAATAAAAGTAGTTATTTTTAGTTTAATATTCTCTTCTAATATACGTTTTAGAATAATGTTACACATGAATAAAGAAACGCTCGGGTTTAATTATTTTATCGATATTCAATTCGTTAGATTTTATAAACATCCGACAACGAGATCAGATTAAGTTAATCTTTTAAAATATGTATAAATTAACAAAATGTAACAATGATGGATGAAATTAAAAATTTGTGTTATTATGAAAATTTAAATATATTTATAAATATTTTATCGCCGAAGCAATAATAATAATTCTTTAGAAATATATAAATATGTAAATGTATGAATCTAGATTTTTGATCGTAAGTTTTTGGTTAACATTGTAGAGTATTAGCAGACGATCTGTAATGCAATAGTGACAAAAATGGTGACAAACGAAAAATTGATCTTTTCTAGAATTGTTCAACGTTTAGCAAGATCACTTGCTGCAATTCAAAATGCGCCATGGGGAAAGGTATTTCCTATTTATTTTATTTTTATTCTTAAAAATTTTTTATTTAAATGAATTTATTAAAATTTATAAAATGAAATAATATTTATTGTACTACACAATCCTTTGATTATTATCTATTTAATAAATCCAAGGATTTTGTATTCATATTTACTACTTTCATAGGTAAATTGGATATTTAAAAGATGTCCACAAGAATCAGCTGGAGTTTTTCGTTTAGATCAAAGAGGTCAAGATGCTATTATAGCTCTTGGAATTTACTTTCTTGAGTCAAATTTACAACATAAAGATAGAATATTACCTTATTTACTTCGACTTTTAAAAAGTTTACCAAAAGCTGTTTGGATGGATGAAACTATATGTACTATTTTAGGTTCAGTTCCTGTTGCTGAACACTTTAGCTTTTGTTTGAACACTATGTTAAGTGATATAGCTGGAAAGTGTAAATCAGCAAGAGAAGAAATTATTGTTACACAAATTGAGATTTTAACAGTACTGACAAATATTCTGAGAAGTTATGTTGATAAAAGCAATGAGAGGGGAATGCAAGCAAAATGTAAATAAAAATTCAAATTCAATACCCAGAGTTATATTTCTTTTAATAAATATTTTTGAAATATCGTTTAAACTATTTATATATTTCAGTGACAATGTGTAAATGTCTAGTTCCTACATTAATTGGTATAGCAAGATCAATGGGACGGTTTACAGATGAAGATCCATCATTGCTTTGCAGAATCTTTCCTTGTTCCGAAACACCAATATCAAGTTTTAAAACAAAAAGTGATTCTTTATCTCCTAAAAAGTATAACTTTTATAATTTTAGATCAATAATTCCACGTTCCTTAAGCAGTAATTTAAATCATAAATTAAGTAAGAATACCATGCAAGCTGCTTTTTTATCATACGATAAAAGTTCTCTAAAAGATTCTTCATTTAAATCTCAATTAACAATGATGTATGATCCATCATATTATATTTTTAATTGGCATGGATCATGTTTTAATCACTTTTCTCACATCTTCTACAATGAAAACTTTCAAGATAAAGTTGATTTACAATTTAATATTATTCATTTACAAAGTGTCCTTGCTTTAGCAAAAAAATTACTTACCAAAGATATGTTATCTTTTCTTGATAAGGAAGCTCAACAGGTATTTTCTTTAGTAAAATTAACATTATTTTTTAAAATATTTTCTTATAATTTTATTTAACCTTTCTTTTTATCATAGGTGTATTTATCAGGGCAATTACAATTTTTTCGATATCGTACTTTTAGTGAAACAGTAAATTTAGTAATTGTAGCACTCCTGCGTGAACTTCTTCAAGGTCATAATAATTTGCCAGTCCCATTTACAAAAGATGTACAAGAGTTTATGAAAATTCTTTTTCTTTCTGGCCAAACTGAATTACAATTGAAACAACAGCACAGCCTCAATGAACAAGACGATTTAGATACTGATTTTCGAACTGTCAATAGCTTTAAAATTAATGTTATGGCTAATTCAGCATGTGTAGATATCTTGGTTTGGGCTATTGGTGATGAAACTGGTAAGATAAACTATGTTTAATGTGATTATCTTGAAAGATTGTACTATATAGCCATAAAAAATGAAAATATGAATTATGTGAAATTTATTTATAATAATTATAGTATGCTTCATGCATTTAGTATAGATCTAAAGTAATTTTAAATAATATTTATACACTAATGACATATCATAAAAAATGAATGTTATGTTATTAATGATAAATATGAATAATTAAATAATTGATATAAAGCCTATAAAGCAATTAGTTTCAATATAAAAACTATTTCTATTGATTTAAACAAAATGAAAAATAAAATTTTAAGGAATTTCATGAATTTCAAATATCCAAGTAAAATATAGATATTTTAACATTTAAATTACATAATTGAATTCTATTATAATTTTGAATTATTTCAACTTATATCAATAAAATTAATTTACTATTTACTTTACATTATATCTTAATTAAAAATAAGTGTTTTAGAACAACAATGTTATTTATTTATTTTACTTAAATAATGACTCAATGTTTATAAAATATATTAGCTGTAGAGATTTTTTTTGAAAAATTTAGATATTACTTTTTAAATAAAAATATTTAAATATAAGAATTCAAGTAACATTCTTCAGAGATAATTTAATGTATATATATATATTTTTTTTTTTTGTTAAATTATAGTTTATTTAGTTTTTTTTTTAATTTTAATAACAAATCGTATAAATAATTTAATTATCCATGATCTATATAAAGCAAACATGTAGAATTTAAATCAAATTTATAAAACATCATTCTTGTTTAAAGGGTCAAATTTAAATGACTTATAAAAAGTTTTATTTTACCCATGATAATATTATAACTATACAATTTTACGATAATTTAATTTGGTTAGTGTTAGTCTAATTTTATATACAATACGCAAAAATGTACGCGTTCAATTAAATTAGAAAATGCGCGTCATTAAATAACATAGATAGAAAAGATGCAATCTTACGACCAGCATTGAAACTGACCTAAAATATATAAATTACAAACGAAAAAGATAAAAATACGGTAATTGTCAATTAAAAGGATAAACTGGGAATAAAATAAAATAAAGTGGAGGATAAACTTGCTAACTAAATTATTAATTAGCAAATTAATTTGAATATTTTTATTCCCGAGTGTAATTATGTGGTAAGCACCAAACATAGGATGTCTTACTAATTGTAGAAATTTTATTAATTACATAAATATTATTGTTTTATATTATTATTGACTGTTGCAATGAGTATCTACTTAATTCACACTTGTATATTATGTTAATTGTGGTTTAATGTGTGTTCGATAATGCGAGAACATTTTTTCTTTTTGTCAGTGCAATAAAACATCTGGCAAGTAACATCGTAAAATTTGTATTTGGATTTCAAAACTTCGCTTGCTCAAAATTATCAAGCACTAGTGTCATAAAACATCTGAAAAAACAATACCATAAACACGGGAAAACCTATAGTTAAAATTATAATTAATTATTATTAACCTATATTTAAAACCTATGAATGAAAATAAAAATGAAAAAGAAATATAAATATGCCACGAAACAATGAATATCGATTTTTTAAATTATTATTACAAATATTTTTATATTGAATACAATTTTAGAAACGTCATAAATACATAGAATTGACGCATAACAAATTAATAATTAAAATGGTTAACTTTAAAAAAATTATATTTTTCTCCCGCGTTCGTAATTTGTTAATTTTGAAATTTAAAAGAATTAGTCATATAATTTTATTATTATTATTACCTAATAGAATTTGTTATATTAGGATACAATATACTAATTGTAAATTTTATACATGATACATTTAGTGCTCTAGAAGTGAATGATAAGCACGACTTATTAATTGATATTGTTTTGTAGTTCTCATTCGACAAATAGTCTTAGCTTTAATTTTAAGCAATTAAAATCATATCATCTTGGTCTTCAATGACGCAATAAGTTTATTTTTAATTATTGTTTACCACTTTTTAAAATCATTTTTAAAGAAATTAACATTAAGTTAAATCTGCTTCGTAAACATTCTTCTGTATGTGCATCTTGATATATATTTACGCCGTTAACAATATAAAACAAACTATTTAGTTATAGATAGACTAGCATGCATGCTTTAAATAAATTTTTCTTAACAGTATTTTCAAAATCTTTACAAAAATGTTCTAAATATATCACATTAATGGTATTTCTTAATTCATTTAAGATATGGATTGTAATTTTTAATTTATATTTTATAAATTTGTATTAAAGTTAAATTAAGCATAAATGTGATTGATAATATCTTACTAACTTGTACTAGAATAAAAGTATATGTATAATATTCCCTAATAAAAGTTTCAAATAGTATTTTTGCTCTTTCAAATACTATTTATTTCATTACAAGGTAAGAATGTTAAATTTTATTGGTATTCTTTTTTTTTTAAAGCAATGCCCTTCATTTATTAAAAACTTTTTAAATTATTTTAATTAATTTAATAAGCAGTTATACAATAATTATATATACTGTTTAAATTGTTTACTATGATTTTGTAAGTTTTTTATTTATAAATGCATTGTTCTAAATTTGTAATAATATTCCCAAGTCATTAGACATCAGGAAACTGGCTATTAGAGCCGAAAAACCAAGTCGTTAAGCATCTGGCAAAAACATGTCATTCAAAATTCTGAAAAACAAGTCATAAAAATATAAAACTCCACCACTACATGTATTACATATAGAGGAGCAGAAGGTCGTACCTTCTACCTGTACATGCAACGCACCTTACCGCTCTGTGGCAATTGCAATACAAAATTTAAGAAACGAAAACATTCAACCAACAACTAAAAATCATTATAATATAACCAATGCAATTATCGCAATAAACTACAACAAATAACAAAGCTATTTATTATTGAATACATGCAGTATCCTGTCGACTTGCCAGCAATCCTCCTTTCAACCATCTGGGAGTTTACACCTAATTTTATATATTTGGCGCTCTTCGCCCGGTACTCTATTTTTAGACATGTATATGTTCAAGATTGCGAGATCTTTTTCAATGCAATAAAATATGTGACTATCATTAAATTGTCATTAGTCTTCAGTAAAGCTCCTGCTTAGATTATAACAAGCTAGAATGTCATTAAGCTCGATCATAAAGCTTGAAGAACACTTTCTCATTGACGTCGGAGACCCGAAAATTAGTTTTGCTAGTTACTTCGCATTGCCAATGCGTTCATTGTTTGACGCGTTAATGACCTAACTGTTTACTGGCACGACCGCGTCGAATCTGCTTGTACTAGAACAATTGGAAGTGCCAGATGTACGTACAATACTTCACCATAAAAAACGTTTCCTACTTTTCACTACAACCCAAAATTCCAGCTTGTACTACATCGGATATCGACATCGCGACATCCCCTTCCTTCAGACACTTTTCCGATTTTAGCATATTCAAGACTAAAGCCGGAAGAAAGTGGAAATGAAGGCGTGATTGATCAACCATGCCGCCCAAAGTCGCACTCTGATTAGATACAAGAAAGACAAAGAGGTAACTATTGGAACCAGGTCAGTTAACCATTTCAGAAGGACAATTACCATGTACCATCACTTATTCTAACGAAAAGTCACGACTATTACCGAGAAGGAGGAACAGGGAAAAAGTCAGCCACAACTGAGTCTTATACAAATAGCTTTCATTTCTGTGATTCATGACCACAGATACGTATAATCTCGCCAAGCAAATAAAGCACAAGGAATGAGATTTCCGTCATCTCTGTAAAGAGAGACAAGGAAAATTCAAGTGCAAGCAGTTCGTACAAGGAAGCTTCACTTTCACGCCCGTGAGGAGAAACAAGGAATATCACACTACAACTTCAAGTAAGTCTGCATTAGTGTTAATTCTTCGCTTCACGGTCCATTTAGGAAAGGACCAAAAAGCAATTAGTGTCCAGAAGTTTCCCGCGCATGCTCACTACGCAAGACCAGCAATTCGCGCCATTCAGTGGCGCACATTTCCTCTAACCTCTATCTTAAGCTCGTGTTCACTCACACGGCTTATTATTAGAGGCAGCTGCCACACGTGCCAAAACCACGAAGCAGACAAGAATTGTAGTATTCGTTCAGAGCACAACAACCAGTCATAATCTCTCAAGTAATAGTATTCGAAAGGTGACAATAGTTTTATAACCTATCTCTGTTCACAGTAAATCATTATCTCACCCGTTACGTCCAGAGGATTAGGAATTTCACCGCCGTATGGTTGTCCAATTGTTACGGATCGAAGCAGTTGAAAACGTAATACAAAAGTGGGAGAGGTATGAGCTCCCGGACAGTTATTTTATAAATACAAGCCAGCGAATTCGAGAAATTCTTCTACGCTGAAAACTCGAATGTACGGTTACAATTCCGAAAAGTAATACTGATGAACCTTCCAAAGCTATGCCCTATTGATGTCACGACAAATATCGGTATAGCAAGAGATACCGGATCGCTACCGGCATCGCAAACTACTACGAGAATATGTAAGGGCTGTGATTGATGCGCAGCGCTCAGTGCTAGTAATAATTACGCCACGACGGGATCACTATTCAAACTGCAAGCTTCGTACTACAGTCAACATTCACTGTAGTGATACACGTACGTACTAATCAAGCAATAAGCAATCTAACAATCCAATAGTGACGCCACACGATCAAAATCGGTTAAATAAACATAAACTCATAAAGCGCCAGTACAAACATAATCGAGAGTGAAATTATCGAAATTATTAGACGGCTTCGGTATGACATCAGCGGCTCTCACGCACCGACACTAAAGCAGTAGCGACCCGGTCTCCTTCAGAAAACTTCGATACTACAGCGGCGGCTTTCACATACTACATCAGTAGTGGCCCTTACGCACCGGAACTAAAGCAGCAGCGACTCGGTGTCCCATAGAAAGCTTCGGTACGACAGCAGCGGCTGTCGCATACTACTGTAGCGGCACTTCTCGGGGGGAAGGAGTCACGGAGAGTATACACACTCTCCTCAGCACGAAACACAATTGAAGAAACTTCATCAAATTATTCATTCGCTCCATCATTCATCCACTTTATGCCCAGTAACTATTTATTATATTATTTTATTTAATAAAGGAAAGCCAAGAAACACTGCGTGTAGAATTCAATAATTGCATTGCCCGTTCCACTTGCCAGTAACGCCTCCACCCAATATCAACAAGAGGTTTTTCGTCTGATTCCAGACACCAATAGAAGTGTACCACAATGCAACATCTTTTATTGAGAAGCATAGAGGTCATTTATAACATCATCAAGATTTATAATCCCTAAATTGGGAATAAATTGAAAAGTAAATGGAATAAAGAACAATGAGAATTACATGTGTCAATTATTGAATCAGTACATTAACCCCTCCACTTGCCCACGCCTTCCTCTACACAACGTGTATTGGGTTTCTTAGTTAATTCTACACATTTGGTTCATCAAGCCAGATTATATATTTCAATTAACAGAATGATATATATTTCATAATAACAGAATGAAAATATAAGTAAATTATTTAAACTAAATTAGGATTTAGCAAAAATGACTATTTACTTTTACATAAAATCATTTATAGCCAATAATATATCTAGAGTAAACTGATTATGCATAACATTTATTATAATCGAAATATAAAACTATAAATAAATTACCTTAATTCATATTTTATGTTTTTATTTACAAAATATATAGGGGCAGATAGCTTATGCAGTCGTTTGACTGAAAAAATACATTCAAATTATAATCAGAAATTAGTGCTGGCACATATGCCCCTATTAATGGTTTGTCTTAATGGATTGGGTAAACTAGCTAAAAAATTTCCAAATATTGCTAGCACTTCAATTTATAATCTCCGCGATTTTTTGGTAACCCCTTCACCAATCCTTCTCAAGCTACGTAAATACTATAACCAGTCGTCAAAAATTAACTTAAAAACAACAGGTAATTGACAGAGAATTTGTATATAAAATTAACAAAATTTATATATTTATTTTTAATCTATCTTAAAACAATTACTCTATAGAACAGTTAACCCCCACAGAAATGGCATTTGAGACTCTAAGAGATGCAGCTATTAAAAATCTCTGTGTTGCTCTCGAGGCTGCATATTGTGTGGATTCGGATTGCGTACTTGCATTAATTGCAAGTGTTTCAAATAGATTATTCACAGCTGAGAAAAATGATCGGTAAATTTATTTATAAATTTATATATTTATATAAACTAAATCATATATTCGTAATTTATTTAAAATATTCACAAAATAATTTAATGTCGATAAAATGACAATTTTTTAAGATTAATTTTAAAGTAAATTTTGGGACTTTAATAGCCTCAGTAATAAATTAGTCTACCCTTCGGTGAATATTTTTTATTAATTTTATACCATAAAACAAAATGCGACAGTAAAAGACAGAAGAAAAAAAATGATATGATAGCTAAATAGTAATTAAAGATCTTCAGGAGTATTTATAATATATTAATACGTTTATGGCACTCTGTCCTGTTGATACAAAGTCAAAGATTAGTATATGGGGAAAAATGTCATGGTAGTGTATAACATATATCAAAACATTGTATTGTCAAAATTCAAAAAACTTTTTAAGAAGTATAGAGTTATTGGAAGATAGGTATAGACTTATATTAATGATAAGAGATACTGGTGTTGATCAATATTTCATTTTCTACAAATCAGAAATTGTTAAAAAATAAAAAACAAAAGATTTTTTCGATAATCGAAGCTTTAGTACTTATTACAATACATGTTTTTTTAACTGAAGGTAGTAAAGAAAATTAAATCGAAATAATCAGTAATTCATTCGTATAATTCCAAACATTTATTTAACACAAGGATTATTTAAAGCCATGAATAGAGAACAAAAAATTTGTGAGCAACACGCATTTTAGGAATGTTTATTTCTAACTGTGGCTGCAACGCAAATACACTAATAATCATTTCTAAATAATTATATCACTCTCACCTTTAATTACAATTAGATATATAAAATTAGTTACATTCCTAATCCTAACTTCTATAATCATCTTATCGTGGTTTTCAAATTCGTTGTACCTATTGTAGTATGTAACTTATTTTAACGTTATTATTTTTTAGTCAAAACTATATTTTAATATGAATACTGCGCTAGTAGGCTCCAGAACAAAAACACAACACAATTAAAGATGGAAGTTTGACAAAATGTATATTTCACTTTCATCTTAGCAGGGTGTGTTAGAAATATTAATAAGTACGAGTATATTCTATATTATTTATACACTTTAAATAATAGTATAATCAATAAGTTTGTTGTAAAATTAAAGCTAATATTACAAAATTTTTTAATAATGTCCATGATATTAAATTCAAAGTATATAAAAATATATTACGATTGACCCAATATTTTCTGGTTGTAAAGTAACTGGAAACACAAGTACTATTACTATAAGTAGTGATTAATTTTTTTAATTAATATATTTTATAAGTAAAATGATACATTTGGATATGATTTTAAATTTAATTTTAATTCAATTTTTTTTTTAATTAAAGAATTTCTTATTTTGTCATTATAACTTTTATGTATATTTATCTTCTTTTTTTTGTATAAACTTGTACATGGCGATTTATTTCGTTAAACAATACATATGAAAAAAAAATTTATGACAAAGCTTGTCTCTCGATTAGACCATTTTTAAACCGTCATACAAGCGTATTCAATTCGTCCTTATCTATACATAACAATTTATATTTACATTTATAATAGTTGAGGAACATATAATTCTTTATTTTATAGAATTGTATATTTATAAAAAATCTAAAAAAGAATCTTTTTAAACACAAATATGAATACAATTATATAAAGACAACAAAAAATTAAATGTTCGGAACATTGTATTACAAATACAATAAAAAAGTTTCTTACAAAATATAAAAATGTCATAATTCTAGATATCGAAATTTCAGGTACTTTCGTAATGTCATATTTTCAAAAATTGTAAAAACAATTCATTTCATTGTAGATATAGACGCATAGAATAAATATTTAAAAAATTAATTTTAATATTTACTCTAATAATAAAATGAATGTGTTTCATTATTAACTATAATAAGCTGCTTATGAAAAGATTTCAGTTCTATCTAGAGGATTCCATCTATGGTGATCCGTAGATACTTTTAATATTTCTCAAAATTTCATTAGCACTAGTTTAATTATGCCCTTTCGAGAGTGAAAAGAAAATCTCTCGAATTATATTTACTTTATAAAAATATAAAATACTTTATAAAATTATAAAACTTTGAACAGCTGGTAAAGAGAATTATCGAACGGATACAAAAAACTAAGAAAGTCTCTCCAAGCTTTCATGAGACTCGTACATCTGTGAACTCGTAAACAGCCATTTATGGCCTTTTGACCTGCAGATGTAGAAAATTGTTTTTAATGCAATAAACGACCCTTGCGAGTTCACAAACAAAAACCCGGCTAGCATGTTTACAAGAGTATATTTTGAGGATTAAAATATTTCAAAACAATTAAATGAAAAACATTTCTTAAAATCCATTGCAATCCGAAACTCGGTACGTGCGACGTTCGGCAATCTGCGTCGCACGTGTGCCTTCAATGCCACCAGCAACCATGCATTGTTGTCAAGTACGACAAATGTTGCTGCTTGCATAGGCCAAGCGAAGGTGACCAAAAATTACCCCCGCCACGATGAGTCCCGGAGAGGGGCAAATCTTTCACTTCACTCATAAGCCTAATTTCGTAGGAAGTGGGAAAAGGGCGTGCACATTCATCATGCCGCCGAAAAGCGGCGCGCCCTGATTGGAAAACTAAGACCAGAAGCTCCTTGAATGGGAACTCATGACAAGAGGCCTTAAAGATGGGAACAAGGGAGCGAAAAGTCGCTGTCCACGGGGAATTATTGGAATACGCAGTCCGCGTGGGCAGCCAATGGTTGTGGACAGCCAATCCTTTTTTCCGCAAAGCAAGTCACAAAGGGCTAGAGTAAGCTGTCTAGAGAAAGGTCAAGTAATAGAAATTAATTGTCCATGGAAGCCAAGTCTGAAATTCACTCAACGCAGAAGTAAGTGTTAGTAATTCAAAGCAAGAATATTGCACCTTGATCAGATCAAGAATAGTGCATCCTGGTGAGTATAAGCGTCACGCTGCACATAATTTGTGTCCCTCTCACCGGCTGATCAGATCAAGAATAGTGTATCCTTGTGAGTATAAGAGTCACGCCGCACATAATTTGTGTCCCTTTACATAAAAACAATATTTATTAACTTGTAAAGGTCTTAGCTGCAGAATTGGATCTTAATTAATAAATCATTTTAAATTTTCATTGAAAATGACTATAGCTTTGTACTACTTGTAGGAGTCCTTTCTTTTTTATATTTATTTTCCAAATTTCATCCAATACTTATTTTAAAGACTTTATTAATTGTTAATGAATTATTTACATTTTGCCAAGAACATAAAAATCTATTGACATTCATAATTTATGCAAAAGATAGAATTGTAATGAAGAAATAAATATATAATTTCTAATATTTATATAATTATAAATTTATTTAAAAAAACTCTGTGTATCAACTATGAAAACATATCATTGAAAGTCGAAAATTATTCCTTTTTTTGGGCTACTCCAAATTGTTTTTCTTCTATCAATCTTTAAATGAATGTATTAAGAAGAATAATAATTGCGTTTCTATATTACTTATAACCTTATATATTTGCTTATAGGCAAAGAAAATAAGAAATATATTTACTACTCAGATTTATTACTTTATCTTTGTATATAGATTCATCGTTTTCTTTCAATCTTGTCTAACTTTTTACATATTTGATGCATATATAGCTTGGGGAATAACATGTTCTATAATGCCTTTATCAGTACAATTGTTTCAATTGCTTTATCACAAGTGTATATTATTTTCAACGCATTTCACTTATAATTTTGTGTTGAAAAATACTGATCAGTGATTCTTTAATCAGTTAATTTAAAAATTATACCTTAAATTTTTCTATAAAATTCTATAAAATTTCATTAATTCTTATCTATATCATATAACCAACAATTGTGGAGAATACATTTTATTGTATAGAGTATTTTAAAATATATATATATATATATTATATTTCCCATAGGAAAATATTTTCTAATTTAATAATCTATATGTAAAAAAATAGTACTCTTATTAAAAATTGTTTTTAAAATATAAAGTAGTATTATTTAAAAATACATATTGCTGAATTTTAAAAAATAGTAAATCAATATAATTACATGAATTTTAATATATTTCTGACAAGAACATTTGATAACTCAATCGAAGAAGACGGAGGAATAACAAATAGCTTAATTGCTACAAATATTGTTATTATGATGGGTCATGTAGCTATTGCTCTAAAAAAAAAATCTAAATCCACTCGGCCTATATTACAATTTTTTCAACAACGTTTTTGCCATACTCCCAGTCGCTCGGATTTGGATACACTCATTGTTGATCAATTAGGGTGCATGATAATCGCCAAATGTGAATCAACGGTATGTTACACATAAATAACTTAACATAACTTTATTCTAATTTATATTATCAGTATGTGAACAAATTATTTTAAATATTTTATTCTTTATGAAATTATATTGGTACAAATTATATTTTTAATTACCTTAATGATGTCACATATTTTTTTAAATAATATCTGAGCATGTTTTCTGTTAATCGTTATAAAATTTTAAAAGTATAATTTTACGTGTTTAAATAATCAGATTGTTTTTATGCAGAATTTATATTATTTCATACAATATGAAGAATGTTTTTATAATTATCTCTCGCATTTGAACAATGAGCCGATAAAAAACAAAGATTTATTCCAGCAAAATTAAAAAAAAATAATAAATATTAATATTTGTGTAAATATATATAATATAAACTTAGACATAAACCTATTGCGTGCTTATTTATTGTAAGATAGATACGTGTTTAGAATAGAAATATGAAACTGGACTAACACATGTTTCTAATACTCTTATCATGTAAATAGTTATTATGTTACTTCAAGAACGTTGTTCGAGAATGCGAGAACATTTTTTCCTTTTTTCTTTTTTTGTCAGTGCAATAAAACATCTGCCAGGTAATATCGTAAAATTTGTATTTGGATTTCAAACTTTGCTTGCCAAATTTTCTCACGCATTAGTGTCATAAAACATCTAAAAAAACAATACCATAAACACGGAAAAACCTATAGTTTTGACATCTGCATTTTCGTTCCGCTCGGCAACTACATTAAGCATGACTGCAAGCGGACCCTCCTTCTCCTTCCCGCTGTCAAGAAGTTGCTTGCTGTCACCAGATGTGTCAGCGAATCCCCCCCTCACCGCGGTCTACATGCTGATACATGCCTATCAGAGTCCGAAGACGAATCAACGATTAGTCTTTGTAAGTAGTATCGACTATAATACTTATACATATATTGAGATTCAGAGTATTACACCAACAAGCACTAAGGACGAAGAAGCTATTCTCAAAACGACAGTGCGGAATAAATTCCACTACGCGTCGTCAAGTTTCGCACCCGCCAAGGGCATCCCACTTTGTAATCCTCACCTTAGTTCAAGTTCGGAAGCTTACGAAAGAGAGCAAAACCCAACGCAAGTGTAGACAATCCAGTTTCACGCCACTTGCGATATCTTTCAATCATAAAGCCGCATTCATAACCTCAATCATACACGTGCTCGTTCAAAAGACGCTAGTGTCGATGAACGAAACTTCGCGCCATTCGCCATTCATATTCAATAATCAAGCTGCATAGATTATTGTACAGTTGT
The DNA here is from genome assembly GCF_000503995.2 of Ceratosolen solmsi marchali. Lineage (NCBI taxonomy): Eukaryota > Metazoa > Arthropoda > Insecta > Hymenoptera > Agaonidae > Ceratosolen > Ceratosolen solmsi. The sequence goes on from NW_011948443.1 coordinate 324,095, forward strand.
CTCCGCAACACATCACTTCAATCAAGAATTTAGTTACAGTATACTACATGCTATCGCATGCGGCAGCAGCAATGGGAGATCTGCGCATCATGAAGACCCAGAGACGACTAGGCCCTTAATTAACTTCGAACCCAAAAGAGGCGCTGCCCTCGCACTATATGGGAGGAGTCTCTGATTGGACAGACAATAAGGGAAGGGGTTCAAGAAAAATTCATGGTCAGAAAATGTATTTAAGGGGCGCAATTTTAAAAATCTTAAAAATCTGAAATATGCAGACCCAGACTATCTGACACCTAGACCAGTAGATATAGTCATTGGAGCAGATGCATACGGACAAGTAATCCTGCCCAACATAATTAAGGCAGCACCGTCCATGCCAATAGCACAATTGTCCATATTTGGATGGTTGGTACTTGGTTCAGTCAATTAAAGTAAGGCCGTGAGCACAGTATCATTCCACACATCAATTGTCAAAGTGGAAGAAATCTTGCAAGAATTATTAACAAGATTTTGGGTGCAAGAAGAGGTTCCGAGGAGCATCGAACACTTCCTTAACCCTGATGAACAATGGTGCGAGGTTCATTTCATTGAAACTCACTCGCGAGAATCATTAGGAACGTACATCGTTCAACTTCCAATGAAGAAGTCAATTGAACTCCTCGGTCACTCTTACAACACAGCACATCGATGCCTACAAAGCCTGATGAGTCGCTTCGAAAAGAACGAAGTTTATCGCCAATCCTACCATGAATTCATGAAGACATATATCAACCTTAAACACATTGTAAGAGCTTCCCCAGCCTCCCACGACAAACCTCACTACTACCTGCCTCATCATGGAGTATTAAAACCAGACAGCTCCACCACCAAATCGCGTGTGGTATTCAACGGCTCAAGTCCAACTACATCCGGCTATTCCATCAACGACCTAATGCATACGGGAGCCAAATTAAACTCTGAAATTTCAGATGTGCTGATCTGGATACGCAAACATCGTTATCTATTCTCTACAGATATAACAAAAATGTATAGGCAGATCAAGGTCCATTCGGATGATTCGGATCTACAGAGAATCTTGTGGATAGATGAACAAAACAACATAGTGCCATACTGCTTGACTACAGTCACATATGGTACACGAGCCGTCCCATTCTTAGCAGTAAGAACGCTGCTACAATTAGTAGAGAACGAAGGAGAAAAATACTCCTTAGCGTTACCTTCCATCACTCATGGAAGATATGTCGACGATATTTTTGGAGGTGCTGATACGCCTCAAGACCTTGCTGAAACCGCGCTACAACTTCAAAACCTCTGTAAGACAGGCGGTTTCCCGTTAGCAAAATGGCATTCGACGCACAAGGACGTCCTCACAATCACACGGGCAGAACTCAGGCAGGAGCCAGAAAACATTATATTCGATGACTGCACGACCAAAATTCTCGGATTACAATGGAATCCACAACATGATGATTTCACATTTACAACAATAGTGTCCATGGACACCAATCAGGTAACAAAGCGAATAATCCTGTCAAATATCGCTAAAATCTTTGATCCACTAGGTTTCGTCTCATCCGTGGTAATAAGAGCCAAAATGATGATGCAAGAATTATGGCTACACACCATCAAATGGGACGTTCCACTGCCAGATCACATCTCAAACAGATGAAGCACCATCAAAAAGGATCTGTCAGAGTTAAACAATATCAAGGTACCACGATGGTTCAACACAGAGAAGACATCAACTGTCGAACTGCATGGTTTCTCTGATGCTTCTCAATTGGCCATGTCAGCAGTCATCTACCTTGTCGTTCACAATCCAGCCTACAAGGTTGCCTTCGTATGCTCCAAGACGAAGGTAGCCCCATTTATTATTATAATATCCCTTCCACTTGCGACCTGTCATTGCTACCACACAACACCTGTGGTCTCTGAATTATCAACGGCATCAAATTGTATCCGTCGAACCGGCCTTGATAAAACAAGTCGGAACGACGGGTGCATTTTGTACAAACGTCCAGTTTCAAACATAAATTTCTTTTATATAAATATGTTTGAACTTTAATTATTGCATTTTTTATTAGTTTTAATAAAATAGTAATATATATAACATCTGGGATTTATTGCTGATAAAGTATGCAGTGAATTTTGTGCATAAAGGAGCAATTTATAAATAGTTGTACAATTTTACTAATAAACAATTTGTCAATGATTGTAATTACTTATTTACAGATCCAATCGGTAAGTCAATCGATTAAGACTTAATTTCTAACCATTAAATTTTGTTGTATGTCAATAATAATCACGAAAATTTCATAAAACATCTGGAAAACTCCGGTGAAAGGTGCCTTTGCTTTACAGCGCAGTGGAACTAATGGGTTTATTGCCGGGAAAAATCCTTAAGTAGATTCTGAACGAATATCACTCGATACATGAAATATCGAGTACAAAACATTTCTTAAATTCATTGCAACCAAAAATCCCGAACGTGCGACAACTTGTACTAGCCGCACATGCGCTTACACCCATTAAGACAATACTTGCATTGTTTTCTGTCTGAATCACATCTGATCAGTCGCGTTCGAAAATGACCACGCTCATAAGGTCCCTTCATCTAGTCAAGTCCCAGAGAAGGGAGAAGCAGTCAAGAAGAGATGACCGATAGCAAAAACTCCCCGCTTCCGACACTTCTCTGATTAGCATATTCGGAAATGAACTCAGAAGGAAGTGGAGACGAAGGCGTGCATAATCTATTGTGCTGTCTTAAAACGAACTCTGATTGGCTAATTAAGGGAAGGAGTCCCTAGTGGAGTGGGACCAGTGAAGCATTAAGATAGAAAATGTAATGTGCCGACTCTTACTCTTTACTCTTTCCAAATACTTCTCACAGTGGAAGGATAAGTCATGACTTACTCTTACGGAGGAGGACCGGAGATACAAGTCGTTTTAGCTAGCTGAGTTATTAATAAGTTCTTTATACGATCGTGAACTAGTATACAGTTGAATTGATCTCATTAAGACTAGTATGCGTAGGACCTGATCTCTTGTTATCTCACTGGAAATAAGGAAGAACTTAAGAGTTGCGATATTACAAGGGAACTTCACAACAAGCCAACGAAGAGAGACTGGAAAATCACGATACACTGCAAGTAAGTCCTTACAGCTAGTACTCATTCTTGATTTCTCGGCTTATGTAGAAGACGGACGGATAAAGTCCAACTACGGAAGCTTCCCGGACATACTCTTGAACAAGACCAGCTATAAACGCCACATTGGCTTCTCAATCCCTCCAACTGCAAGTTGTTCCCGCCACAGATGGCGCACAGCTTCGCATAACCTCCATCTCGGCTCTCTTACGACCGATATTTAAAGGCAACTACACACGTGTTAAGATAAACACAATGGCATTCCAGTGTTCGATCAGAGCACTAGAATCACCATAACCTCTTAGTGATAATATTCAATAGATTATAACCTGCCTCATTCATAGTAAATATATTTCAACACCACAAGATTATCAAGAAATAATAAAGACATGTGTTAATTATTAATCAGTGCATTCACCCTTTACTTGACCGGCAACCCCACACAATATCTAGTGGGTTTTTTTGTTCTAACTTAATTATTGCACGTTTGGCTGACGAGTTAGATTGTGGAATTATTTTCTGAACATTAATAAAGTTAGTGTACGAAGAAATCATTTTAACAAAAGTACATAGGTTTACATATTGTATTTAGAATTGATTAGGTCCACCAGTTTACTGGTGGGAAAAAAGTGTGGATATCTGGAAGCGGTAATGCTTCAATTCAGTATTCAACACATCTGCTTTTCGTGCTGTTTATTGCATTTTATTTTACAACTACACTATAATGATTCTACGTTGATGATGAGGATCGTTGAGATCTTGCCGTTCCTAGATGCTTTCTATGTCGTGGCAGCATACATTACATGTCGGGGTAGAAGGTCGTAAATCTCCGGATCGTTGGTGGTAGATGTTTGCATGGAGAAGTGTGATGTGAATATATGGACATTTTTTCCTGTAGTGCCATGTGATGATCACTTGATTGTGGTCGTTTCTTTGAGAAAGTTCGTGGTGGCACTGAATATGAGCAAGTGCGTGTTGGCACTGAATCCTTGAGAAATTGCGAGAAATTGCTTAGTAGTACAGTGAGAACGGCTTGCAACAGTTTCATGCACTTGGGCACTATGTATGTAGTTCGACGTTGAGTAGTTGTATGAATCTGCCGCGTGTACCTACCGCATCGTCTCTGCTGAGACAACTTCTTTCGCGTCTCTACAGTTAGAGCGTCAGTGACTTCTATAGTGTCCACACTAAGAGAGCACCTCTGTCTTTTGCAGCGTCCCCCGTAAGAGAGCGCATGTTACACGGTGGTCCTGCTAAGACAGACCGTGTTCCTTCAATGGAGCGCCTGTGTATCGGAGTAGCTAGCTCATGACTCACTAGCGCCTCTCACTAGCGATTATCTTGACGCGTGATTGCTTTAAATATCCACGCGACAAAACATATAGAACTGACAATAATGGTGGCAATTGTGGTACTACAAGCAGTAGTACTAGCACTTTATTTTTTCTTTTCAATCTAAATATCATTCCGTGGATGATATCATTTGGAAATTGATTGCTGCGATTGTAAATAGTGAACTGACCAATGTGACCGTTTCTATGCGGATATGAAACCATTGGTTGTGCAGTCACTGATTACTTCGATAAGTATGGCAGATGTAGCAAACAAACATGCAAATTCATGCCTTACGAGTTGTCGCCCCTCGCCCCGTTCACATCTTTATTGTTAAGGAACCGGCATAATCAACGCCTATCTGGGATCAGACTGAAAACCTCCCGTTGATGGTGGATGGAGGTGTTGCGGGCAAGTGGAGGAGGCAAATGCAATTATTCAATTCTACACACAGTATATCTTGTCTTTCCTTTATTAAATACAATAATATAATAATTAGTTAATGGTCATAAAGTGTAAGAACGGAGAGGTGAATGAATTATTTGATTAAGTTTCTTCAATTATTTTACGTGCTGGTGTGTATACTCTCGTTAGTGTGAGGAGTGACTCCTTCCTTTCACGAGAAGTGTCGCTGTTGTAACCGGCACGTACTAAAGGAGCAAGTGAGACGATGCTGCCTTAACCGCCGGTGTGAGCTTGAGCGCCGCCGCTGTTGGTGTGGTTGTAACGAACATGCGTGTTTCCGTTGCTGCTTACGTAGGCGTGAGGTCCGCCGGTATTGGTGTGGTGTAGGAGCGTGAGTGTTGCCGTTGCTGCTTACGTAGGTGTGACATCCGTCGATAGTTGTACCTAGGTTGCGATACGTTGTTTTATGTTGTAGTTGTAGTTTCGTTAATTTCACTCTTAATTTATGTTTGCACTGGCGCTTCTGGAATATAAGTTTAAGTTTAAGTTTAACGGATTTAATGGTGTGGCGTCACTATTGGGTTGTTTGATGCTTACGTACGTGAATTGCTACAGTGAATGATGCCTGTAGTGGTAATGCTTGAAAGTGAGCCCGTCGTAGAAACTGTGTGATTAGTACTAGCATAAGAAAGATGTGCATCAAGCGCTGCTCTTAAATATTCTCGTAAGAGCTGCTGATCTTTGTCGCGACGTAAGTAGGATGTAGCCTTGGTAGGTTCATCGGCATTGCTATTCGGAATTATAATCGTATATTCGAGTTTTCAGCGTAGAAAATTTCCCGAATTCGATGACTTGTGTTTATAAACGTAAATGCCCCGGAGCTTATAGCTTTTTCACTTTTGTATTTCGCTTTCAACTGCTTCAATCCCGAACAACGCCCGTGTTACGGATTGCAGCATTTTTAACCAAATTTTTGTACGCCTTCTTCCGAATTACTAACACACGGCTCTGTGAGTTAAGTAAGCAGCAATACCTAAACCACGGCATCATCATTGCCCTTTATCAGTGACGTCACACATCAATGCCACCACGGCGGCATCAATTCTCACCAGTGACGTCACGCACCAGCGCCCCAGTCAGGCCTCTCCAGCTTATCGGTAGCGGCAACGGCGGCATCAATTCTCCTCACTAGTGACGTCACGCACCAGCGCCCCAGTCAGGCCTCTCCAGCTTATCGGTAGCGGCAACGGCGGCATCAATTCTCCTCACTAGTGACGTCACGCACCAGCGCCCCACTCAGGCCTCTGCAGCTTATCGGTAGCGGCAATCGGTAACTACTTGAAGAAACTCTCACATATTCATTGTATCATTCATTCAATCTCACCTCAATAGAGCACTGATTATTTATTATATCATTATATTCAATAAAAGGAAAATCAACTTATACAAATGCTAATAAGATGCCAGGATAGCTGAGTTAACCATGACTCGGGAGGGTGTATCCATGTTGATCCTGTCCACCATAGTGCATGATCTTGGAGCTGAAGGGTTGGACATACCGGTAACGTAATTCCTTGGTGTCCCGACTAAGAGAGCGTGAGTGACCTTGTTTCTCACAGTCTTGCCAGGTCGATGCGTGAGACTTGATCCATGTGAGTGTTACCCGAGAATCCGTCCACAAGTATATTGCCTTTACCTTCACTTTCGGTGTGGTTCTGACATAATGAGTTTTGACAACAGCAAACCAACCGCCTTCTTCAACCTTCGTCATGGCGATCCGCTTGAAGGGGGCTACTTCATTCTTGAAGCACTCAGACGCAATTGTAGTACTATTGAGTTGTGGACGGCAAGGTATATTGTGAGTTGTCAAAAACACTATACAATTCCGCCGTTGATGTGGCATTGAATAAGGTTTGTTTGCACCTACTCGTGGAAGCAAAACTTGCTGATCTCTCCCTGATGCTACTTCGTGTACTTGTGCACTATACGTGGGGGTCAGAGTTAGTCCTTAGTTGTGGAAACAAAATGCTGATCTCTCCCTATCACTTCGTGCACTCGGACACTATACGTGGGAGTCAGAGTCAACCTTAATTTGTAACGGTTGCTACTATCTCACTTGAATAATTCCAGACTGAATTTTACATTATTATTATGCCATTGATTTATTATTCCAACACCTTTTCACTGCCGGTTATCTTGATGAATACGCATACGAAACTGAAAGCATGTTCCTTTTGAGACGGCTCTAGTGAGAGAGCCTGGATCTGAGCCATTTGGTGATGCGGTCAGTTTCAACTCAGATTGTTGTTGAAAAGGTAGTACAGGACTCCATTGTAATCCGAGAATTTTTGTTCAATCGTCAAATGCAATTGACTCTGATTGATTCTGATTGCCTGACTACGTTAATAGCGGTGAGGATCTCTCGATGAGTTGAGTGCTATTTTACCAATGGGAAACCGCCCGCCATGCAGAGGTTCTGCAGTTGTACTGCGGTTTCGGTTAACTGTTGCGCCGTGTCCACACTTCCAAGTATGTAATCTACATATCCGCCATGAGTGATGGATGGTAGTGCACGACGGTATTTTTCTCCCTCGTCTTTTATCAGATTCAGCAATGTTTTGAATGCGACGAATGGGGCGGCTCTCGTGCCATAGGTAACAGTGATCAGATGATATGGCATTTCCTTGTTTTGTTTATCGATCCAAAAGATTCTTTGTAGGTTCCAGTCGTTCTTGTGAATTCGTGTCTGCCTGTACATTTTTGTGATGTCTGCGGCGAACAGATCTCAATGTCGACGTATCCAGATTAACACGCCTGAAATTTCTGGGTTTAAATTAGCTCCAGTGTGCATAAGATCATTGATAGAATGTCCTGATGTCGATGCGCTGTAGCCGTTGAATACAACTCTTAACCTTGTCGTAGTGTTATGTGGTTAATGTATGCCGTGATAAGATAGATAGTATTGAATTTGATGATGAGATACTGGAGAAGCTCTCTTCATGTGCTTAAGTTCCTCATATTCTGTTATGAATTGCTGATAGTGTTGACGATAATTTTCGTCTCTTTAGAATCATCTTATTAACTTTTGCAGACACCAATGGGCAGTGTTGTGATAATGGCCGAGGGCCTCAGCAGATGCTTTGAGTAGGATCCGGACTATGTATCTCCTTATTCAGTCACATGAATGAGTTTTTTTTTTTAATGACTCTCACGCCAATGCTCATCAGGTGTGTATTGATGATCGTTACCCTTGAGGCACTTCTTCGTGCACCCAAAATTAAGTCAATAATTATTCTTCGTTATTGGCATGGATGGAGAATAATTGATGATATCGGACTTAATGGTCTTGATGCAAGATATTGGGAATTGGCTAGTGTTAGGTTTCTGAGATATGGCCATGCTGATTAATGATCACACATAAAAGTATTGCTTCCCCTAGCGTGTCTTTCATGAAGTATTCATTATTTTTTAACGCTGTCGGCCATGTTACCTCAAGATAGTTGTGCTTCTTGTGGAAGGCCTTCCGTAGGTCTTCAACTAGTTCCTTTTGGCCTAGGACTTCTTCAATGGATTTGTCTAACTGAGATGAAGGGAGCTCTTTAGTTAACTCCTTTATTTCTGTAATACGATTTCACTGTCTTCAGGCTCTCAGAAGCTCAGTGGGTAAACGCTCTGTAGCCACACTGCGGGTAATGCGTTTTACCCTTTTTAGTGTAATAGACACTACAGCATTTGTAGTTTCCATTGTTTTCTTCTTCCCGAGGTTTGCCATTTTTTAACGGTGATGTAGTATAAGAGAATAAACAATAAATGGGATACATACATTAACCAACTTTAATTTTAATAACATTCATATTTAATAGATTATATTTCTTTTCCATTTTTTACAATACTAAGCGTATAATTTCTGTAGAAACTTAATTTATATAATTGAGACCTTTTACTTTATGGTGTGAATCTCAAGCTGTACAAAATATATTCGCCGTTCCGGCTTGTTTTACCAAGGCCGGCTCGAAGGATACAAATTGATGCCGTTGACAACTCTGTTACCACGGGTGTTGTGTGGTAGCGATGAAAGGTCACAAGTGGAAGGGATATTATAATAATACAATATAAATATAGCTGATGTATGCTGTTTATTCTGTTATTTATTGATTTACTATTATTAATTATTGAAATAATTCTTGGATTGAAGTGATGTGTTTGCGGTGGCAAACGTATACTCGTCTATGCAGCTTGATTGTTTGAATGTGAATGTAGAACGGCGCAGGACGTATAAGCACTGTTCCCTTGACAGCGGTAATGGACTTCCACTTCACTTATTTGAATAAGTACTGTATTAAATGTTATATCGAGAGTATCACGAGAGGTATATCAAAAGTGTTCTATATCGAGTGTTATATCAAGAGGTATATCAAGTGTGAAAAATGCGCCCCTTAAATACATTTGCTGACCATGAATTTCACTTGAATCCCTTCCTTTATTTTTCGTCCAATCAGAGACTCCTCCCTTACAGAGCAAGGGCAGCGCCTCTTGTGGTCTCATAGTTAGTTAAGGGCCTAGTCGTCTCTTGGTCTTCATGGCAAGAACAGCTCTCGTTGCCGATGACGCATCTGGCGATAACGTGACAACTTGTCGACAACCGTAAAGGGGGGCATAGGTCCGCTAGACATAATGCCTGAACTAATTACCGAGCAGGGCGAATTCGTGCATATGCTTCACTGAGTGGGTTTATCCGTGTTTATTGTATTGTTTTTCCAGATGTTTTGTAAACATTGTAAACCGAATGTATTGTAAACATTTCATCTATTCGCAATGAAATCTATATTCTTACATTTATCTTATATTAAACTATCTTTTCTTTGAATTAACGCGCTTGAGACCTAAATTCTTTTAATTTAAAATGAACAATGTTGTCTTTGTAATATTTGGTTATTCTGATTTTTCAGATCTCACAACCATACTACTTACTTATTTTTTTAATACAGTTGTAAATTATTTAAATTATTAATAATTTCATTAATTTGGAATAATTCTGTTAAAATATTCTATTTTTAATTTGAATAATATAATACCAATTACACAATCAATACATAAATTAATATATACAGCTATTGGTTTAAAAAAACAGGTACATGAGGAGATAATGCAAATGTTTTCATTAACTTTTGCTTCTAACGATGATCGTAAGCAGTATAGTCATGTATGTGGAGCTGTAACTAATGCTCTTGCAAATATTGCTGCAAATCTAGAAGGAGAAATTGAACTTAATAAATTGTTACTTAGATTATTAGAGTTATTTGTCCAGCTTGGTCTAGAGGATAAGCGAATATCTGATAAAATTAGTAATAATAGCACCATGGTAAGTTTCACGTAAATTTGGCGAATATCAATTAAAATTTTATCTCAATAATTTTTATAAATTTTTAACACTAAAAATAAAATATCAGTTTTTAATATTTTTACCGATAATTTCATAATAAAAAAAATAATGATTTTCAAAACTGATCCTGCTATAATTTATATTTTTAATAAAATACTGTTTTGTTTCATTGGTTATTATACAATTAAATAAAAAAGTATATATGGATTTTTAATAATGTTAACATTCATATTATAAAATTGTCATATAATTTGTGGCAGATGCATAAATATTACTATGTAAGTTAAACCAAGACTAATTATGTTTACGTAAATTAACAATCAATTTAAGTAACAATATAATGTATTTAATATATTGGTTTTCAAATGAATTCGTATTATAATATCGAATATTAAATAGATTTGAAACCATTATTGTGAATTAAATAAAAATTAATTATACATACTACACTCATATATACATACTATATATATATATATTTAAATTATATGAAATATAAGAAATTTAATTATACATTTATAAGATACTTCAAATTTATGTAAAATATAGCTCTTTCTAATTTTATTAATTTTTTGTTTATTTTTGTTTTACTTTACAATAAATCAATAGTAACTGCTTAAGTTATTACTGATTAATTACTATTTATAAATAAATAATAATGTTATATTTTATGTCATATGTTTCAAGGAAAGTATTTTTTATATTGTTTAACAAAATTTCTTATTAGCCATTTTACATTTTTTTACTGAAAAATTTAATAAATTATTGGCTATAAGAATACTGTAAATATTTATTGTTTTTATATATTATATTTATACATATAACAATATTTATATATTATTACTGTACATATTTTTTCAGGTATTACGTAATAACGAAGGCAGTTTAGGTGTTTTAATACCTGTGATTGCAATACTTGTACGTCGATTACCACCAATTCGTCATCCACATCCGCGTGTATTTAAACTTTTTAAAGACTTTTGGTTATACTGCGTTGTACTAGGTTTTGCATCAAACTCTAAGTCCCATCTATGGCCAGTTGATTGGCACGAGGGTGTTAAAGAGATAGCTGTGAAATCACCCTACTTAATTTCACCCAATACTAATACACGCATTGAAATGCGAGAACTATTGTATACACCTGCAGTTCGTAACGATTGTGTATCAATAAATAAGTTGCAGGAATTGAAAGATCAGATACTGCAGATGAATAATAGGTACGTATACTCGTCAGTTAAAATTTTCAAAATATAATTTTGGACATTTCAATACAATGGTTTTGTTCAATGATGTAAAAAAATTTATTAACATTTATCCGAGATTCAGAGAATCTCTCGAATGTTATCTTTTGGGGGAAAATCCCACCGGCTATCATTTCAAACAAAAACTTCAACGGTTATCATTTCGAGGAAATAATTCAACAGTCATAACTTCTAAGAAAATTTTCAGAAAAGCCGGTACATCCGAAATGAGTGCACAATCACCTCCATTGTTCTAGCGCTATGATCGGTCCTTTATCTTCAGCTAGCAAAGGAGCCGCGTAGATAATTAAGGCAAGCGCACCATGAGATCATGGTACTCAGTCATGAGCCAGTCAACCAAACCGAGTCAAGGAAGCAGTCGCAACCCTTTCCAATACTAGTGCAGCCATTGCACACACTCTCTGCAAAGCCGCTATGGAAGGTCCTCCTCATTTCTCCACACCACAAGTCAGCTTGAAGGAGACAAGCAATCTAGTTACTACCACGTGGCTCTACACGAACAAGTGTCAAGACCCTTACAACCTCTCAGTTTCTGTGTAGTATTTCACCACTAAGTGTACTGCATCAAGAGGATCCGGAGTTTTACGACCTTCTCCCTCTACATGTAGTGAATGCTTACACCACGTGGCAACAAACAAGAAACGGCAAGATCTCACCGATTCTTATTATCAACGTTGAATCATTATATTGTAGTAGTAAAATAAACGAAACGCCAAGTATGTAAAGCAGACTTGTTAAATACTGAATTCAAGCGCTAACCTTTCTACTTGCCCACACTTATCTCACATCAGGCAACTGGTGGCTATAGTCTAATACTAAACACAGCTATATAAGAAAACATATTTTATTAAGTATTTATTTTATCGGATTTTATTGATTTAAAAAAATTATTTTCTTATTGTAGTTTTCAATGAAAAGAATAATATAACGTTATTTATTTTAAAAATATGTATAAAAAATATTACTTTTTATTATCATTAATCGAGATACCGAGAATCTCGAGTATTTAGATTTCGGGAATTTCCCAATCGTTATAATTCCTGGAAAAAACGCTAAGTATTTTTTCACGGTCCCTTTATAGCACCACAAATGCATTCATTGTTATCAGTATTAGCTAGGCTGTTGTGTGGATATTTAAGGCAAGCGCGCTTCGAGCAAACGCTTGCTCTTACTGGGGCCGCCATAGAGAACAAGTTCTCTCAAAGTAAGATCACCATAGAAGGAAAACGCGTATGTTCTCTTGTGCTACATGATATTGACACTATCTTCTTCATATCAAGAACATGACTGTTTGAGAATGAAAGACTCCGTTTAGTAAGGCAATAAAATATCTGACAAGTAATATCATGAAAACTGTATTTAAGACTTCAAAACTTTCCAGCTCATAATTATGTGTACTAGTGTCATAAAACATCTGGAAAACTCTAGCGGAACGTGCTCATACTGCCAGTGCAGTAGAACCTAATGGGTTTACTGCCGCGAGAACCCCAAAGTAGATTCAGAACGAATATCAGATATGCGTAAAGCATTGAGTACAAATATTTATTGCAACCCAAAATCCGTACGAGCAACAACATGCAATGACCATACATGCGCACTCGGCCTTTAAGACAATGCTTGCATTGTTCTTGGCTATGCCACATCTGGTCGATCGTATTGGAAAATTGACCACGCCCAAGCGGACCCTTCTTCTAGCCAAGTCCCAGAGAAGGATGAGGCAACCAATGGAAAAGGCTCGCCATCTTCCGACACTTTCCCGATTAGCAAATTCGGAACTGAGCCCGGAAGGAAGTGGAAATGAAGGCGTGCATAATCTATTGTGCGACCCAAGATCAACCTCCTTCCAAATACTTCTCACAGTTCCGAACACAATGCAATAAACACGGGAAAACCTATTTAGTTAGGCATCTGTACGAATTCGTTCCGCTCGGTAATTACTTCAAGCATTATGTGCGAGCGCCCCCCCCCCCATCCGCTGTCTACAAGCTGTCATGCTGTCGCCAGATGCGTCAGCGGCAACGAGACCTCTTCTTGCCATGAAGACCAAGAGACGACTACGCCCTTAATTAACTATGAAACCACAAGAGGCGCTGCCATCGCTCTGTAAGGAAGGAGTCTCTAATTGGACGAAAATTAAGGGAAGGGGTTCAAGTGAAGTTCATGGTCAGCAAATGTATTTGAGGGGTGCATTTCTCAAGATTCAAACACTCTCGATATAGTTCTTATTCAAATAAGTGTCAAGTGAAAGTCCATTAGCGCTATTCAAGGCAACAATAGTTACACGTATGTCCACTAACACAGTTCAAGAAACCGTCGTTACATGTTTAAGGGAGCGACGACTTCCACTAATCGGTTTGTCCACTAACGCTGTTCAAGACAACAGTAGTTACACGTCCCAGAAAAACGACGAAATATTCCCGTATGTCCATTAACGCAGTTCAAGAAACCGTCGTTACAAGTTCAAAGGGAGCGATGACAATCCGCCTATCGAAGTCCGAAGACGAGTCAACAATTAGTTTTCGTAAGTAGTCTCAGCACTACAATAATTAAATAAAACTTAGGATTCAGAATACGTCATCGACAATCAATCACGAAGAAGAGGCTCTCACCAGAGAGGCAATTCGGAATAATTCCAAGCTCGTCAAGGTCGCATCATTGATGCGAGACTTGCCGGCCTTTATCCTCATCTTAGTGGAAGGTCTGAAGCTTATGAATCCACAGCTTGCTATTCAACGCTTGCAGAAGACACAACAAGTAGCAGTATTCTTCATGAGGTAAAAGCCTTTCAAACTCTTACTTCCATCTGAATTTATTGCAGTACGCCAATATCAATACAAGGTACGTTTGCTACGATACGAGTATATCTCTCGCGCACCTACAGTTACATGTGTCACGCTACACAACAACCATAACCTCAATTACGCATGTGCTCATTCAAACAGCGCGAGTGTCGACGAATCAAACTTCGCTCCATTCTGCGCTCATATTTAAACCATCACGCTGCGTAGATGAGAACACATTAATCCACCCCAGAGGTATGTCAATAATTAATAATAGTAATACTAGTCAACCTTGTCATCAATAAATAACAGAATAAACAGCATATACATCAGTCAAATTGTGGGATTATTTTCCAAACAATGACAAACATACTCCATATCAAGGAATTGACACAATTCATAGCTGATCCTTGCAAAATCAGTCACAAATCATCACCAAGATCAAGGTGCATTCGTGATGGTAAAACAGTCATCGCAAGATCAGGTCAAGGCTACTGTATTACTATGTAAAACAAGTCTAAGGCATATTCATTGCTATTCTTTACAAGAGTAGCAGGACGCTATTATTAACATAACATAAGACATAATCCCTATCAAGGAGTGTGCATAATCAGTTGCTGATCCTTGCAAGATCAACAACATCATCACCATCAACAAGGAACATGTCGTGTTGGTAAACTATTCACTACAAGATCAATTCCAAGTAACTGAATCGTTGTGATTGAACATAATATAATCACTTCCATCACATAAATCGAATACTTCAATAATGTAATTGTAAATATACAATAATAAACCATATTTAATGAAGAAGCGCCCACTGTATATCCCTACAGCCCTTCCACTTAAGTCCTTTCCAAGCATCCAATGGAGCGGATGGAAAATTATTATAAAGCTATCGAACAAATATAAATTTTACTGGAAAATAATTAACTTATATAAGGCAAAAAATGTTAATTTTCTTACACTGTAATACATTTTATTTATTATTTTTTTTAATATTAATAACTTATCTATATTTTATTATTTACTAAAGAAAATTATATATTCTTTTAGATCTAATGAAATAGCTGCTTATGTAGCAAAGCTTCAGTTTGCTCAGTGTACGTATTTGTTATCTGTATATTGGCTAGAAACACTCAGAATAACGAATAGTCCGGAACCAAGCCTTGAGCCGATAATGGAATATTTAAGTGATACCGAACTTCAAAAGGATAAAAATGGAATGTGGCAATGTATATCTAGCGTGGGTGATTCTGTATTTTTTAAGTTTAAAAATGTAATGCAAAATAAACTTAAGCATGAGCAACGAGAGCGTGAACTTGAAAAACATGCCCAATTTCTGCTTGTTTATTTTAATAATGTACATAAACAAATAAGACGAGTTGCCGTTAGATATCTTACTGACTTAGTAGATGCTTTTCCTCATCTGTTATGGAACTGTCGTGTACTTTGGTGTATGCTTGATATACTTCAAGTTCTGTCATTTTCATTACAACGTGATCCAAATAAAGAAACACCTGTCCTCAAGATCCCTGATACACCTTATAGTATTCGTCTTACCGAGAGCCTTGATGCTAGAGAGGTATATATATATATATATATATATATATATATAGGTGTGAGCATATAATTGCATATTTTGCATTTAAAGACAATACATCCTATATGAGTTTTAATAGTGAAATGCACATATAATAATAATGAAGTTATTAAATGAATAATCTGATTCACTATATTTATATATAACAATTTTTATATTTTTATCCGATAATTGTCTTCATGGATTTGTTTACTTGTGTGATTATTTTTCAAAGATTAGTATCTCCTATCTAAAAATTTCTGCTTTTTTGTATTCGGTTATATACTTTTTACAGTTTGAACATATAGAATTAATATCACGGGATAATTTTAAAAAGAAATTATATCGAGTTTTTAACTTAAAATCTGGTTTGTGGTATTAGATCCTTTTATATATTGCTAGATTTATATTACATATAATATTTACATAATTATAATACTAAACGTTCTGAGTTTGAAAAGCAATAATGAAATTTTTTTATGCATAGCATTATAATGTTCATATATTTTTTGTGATTATTAAATTTATTGTAATACATGAAATTATATCTAATTAAATAATTTTTTCATTTTTCAGTAGTCATATTAGATTATTTATTCACTCTCTGATGATTTAATAATTGATTAAAATTATTAAATCCATTTTATATTCATGCATTTGTTGATAATTTTTTGTTTTATGTTTTTGCAGTTTTATTTGTATACTTTATCATACGTTTTCATTTTTCTGATATAAATATATATCATTTATAGGTACTGATTATATTTTTTAATACAACGTTCCTTTTAGGCACCAAAGAAATGTAGTGCAGACGCTTATCTCAACAAACTGTATTTTTTGATAAATATATGTGTTAGACCTCGCTCATAATATAAGAAGAGCAAGTTTTAGTTAATGCTAATAGAAGTTAGAAGACTTGCAATAAAAAAGTTATGAAAGAACTGAAAGTCACTGTTACGGATTGCAGCAGTTTTAAGCGAAATAAATGTGGGAGAGGTATGAGCGCGCGAACATTTGTTTTATAAACAAATGGCAAACAGACTCGAAGAATGCTTCGAACCAAAAAACTCGAATATACGACTATAATTTCGAAAAGTAATAACAAATGAACCCTACAAGACTATGCCCTGTTGACGTCACGACAAATATCGGCATAGCAACAGCCATCGATGCGCTATCGGCGCAGCAAGTTCGTACGAGAACATTTAAGGAGCTGTACTTAACTCCCTCGTCCTCTTACTAGTTCAATCAAGCAGTCATTAAAATCGGATCGCCGTCCTACAAGTCAAACACCACTTACATAGAGATCACCTTCAATACACAAGGATCGACATCCACACACGTAAGCTACACTATTACACACGTCCTTACGTACCATCAATACAACTGAGATCGACTCCACACACGTAAGCGAGGCTATTACACACGTTCTTACGAATCACTAACACACGGCTCCGTGAACTAAGTAAGCAGCAATACCCAAACAACGGCATCAACGCCCCTCCTCACCAGTGACGTCACACCATCACCACACTCAGACCTCTCCAGCTTATCGGTAGAGGCAACGGCGGCATCATCAGCGCATCTCCCTCTACCACTACGAATCATAACCACGAGTAGGACAATCACGCTCCACATCAAGAATACATTTAAAAGATTATTATCACTCATATTACCTAAAGAAACTCTCACCTATTCATTGTATTCTACTTTCAATCTCACCTTAATAGACCACTGATTATTTATTATATCATTATATTCAATAAAAGGAAAACCAACTTATACAAAGGCAGTGTTGAATTATTGCATTGTCCATTCCACTTGCCAGCAAGCCTCCCTTCAACATCTCAGGGAAGCTTTTAGTCTGATCCCAGACAGTCACAAAAGAATTTACATATAATATACAATTAAAAACTTGTAAATAATATTAATAAAAAGATAATGAAAACAGGTGGAAATATTATTGAACTTGAAAAAAAATAACAGTTAAAAGAATTATTTTATTGATGATAAAATTTAAAGTGAATTTTATTTCTGAATAAGTGTTGTGTGTACTAAACAAATCTGATAAAAAATGTTATATATTTTTATAAATAATAATTATAGCTGATAATATAGAAAACGGAAGACAATTTTTCAGAATATTTGAGTTACAAATTACAATACATTTATTATTATTTGATGATAGATATTAGTTATTAGTTACAAAAATTCAGAAATTTTTTGGATTATAATTAAAATATCCGTAATTCTAGCGGAACTGTTTTACTGTATAGTTGTTCGAGATTGATGCGGTTCCATGAATTTAAGAAAAAGTAGGTCATACGCGCTGTGCGGCGCACGTCACGCGCGATCGGACCGGGACGCGCACTTGGGTGAATGTTTATAAACAAAACTCGGCAAGTCCGAGCACGTTTTACGACATGTAATCTAATATACTATAAGATCACACAAGGCTATTGCGGCTACTTTTCTCTTGTCGAACATTCTCGAAGGTTCTAGATTTTTCTTTCTACACCTCTTGTAATAATTTGTGCAACAACGACGATGCTTTGTTGTCAGCTCAGTGAGCCGCCGCGTGGCTATATAAGGGACGCCTCGCGCTCTCGTTGAAAATCTCTCTTGCTGAAAGCTTCTTGGTTGCTAGCTGACTCTCTTGCCGAACCACCCTCGCTCAACTGCGCTTGCGGCTAACATCTTGCCGTGACTCGACCGCAGTGACCATAGTGAACAGATTTAATCATCTACCAGTAGAAGCCATGGCACACGGGTCTTGATCTGGACTCAGTAGGACTGCCATGGAACGTCCGGTATTTTCAGCAGAGCCGTCACGGAACGGTCAAGCCTTCGGTTCGTGCGCGTATTCACAAGGCTCATTGTAATCTCACTTCGTGCCTACTCAAGTGTAATTGCCGCTCAGTGTTTCAGTATACTGTGAAGACAACACGTGGCCATATATTCAGTATTAACGTTAATAATACACATGTGCATTAATAAAGGAAATCGGCAGATTTAGTGCTGATTACAGGGAAGCCAATTGGAATAGTAATCAAAGGGGACATCAATTACGCAGCAACTAATACACCTTGCCTGCAGCTCACAAGGTACATCTTTTTATATTAATAAATGAATTAGTCACATCTCGCACAAGAACAAATCGGGTACA
>NW_011948443.1:350721-384765 GCF_000503995.2 Ceratosolen solmsi marchali
TGTGTGTGTGTGTGTGTGTGTGTGTGTGTGTGTGTGTGTGTGCGTGCGTGCGTGCGTGTATCTTACTCGGCATGATCCTCCACCATGTTTTTCTTTCCACCATTTGGTTTTTAGTATGTGAAGTTTACCTTCTTCTTGAAGTTTTAAAATAGCTCCACTTATGGCTGTCCTATATGGGGAATCTGAAATTTATTTCTTACTACAGTTTGAAATTATACTGGTAATTAGAGAAGATATAACAGTATTATCATAATATTATGATGTAAAGGTAAAAAATATTGATCTTGTTAATTAGAAATAATAAATCTTAATTATTACAATTAAACAATAAAAAAAAATGTTGTCAATAAATAAGTTTTTTTAATGATATACTTTATTTTGTAAATTATACAATAATATAATTTATAAATTTTATTTTAAATATTAACTTTATAAAAGAAAAAAAACCTTAATAGAATTACTATTTAATTGTAATAAAATATATAATTTATTTTTATGAAGATTTCAACTTCGGATGAAAGTACCGGATATAAAAATGTAAACAGTGTTATGGTCAATTTGAAATTACTGAATAAACATCATATATTCTGTAATTATTGTACATGATAACTATGTCATGCTAAGTGCAGGTCAAGATCAAGAATCATTGTCTTAAAACAATAAAAAATAATTAATTATTTAGTAATTAATCCTTTAACAATCAACTGTTTATTTATTCGGTATTAACGACTTTCGTGAAATTACTTCAGTAAATTCACCTTTCAATATATTCATTAACATTTACTTTTCTCTTTCAAAAAGAATTAGTGACTTTTTTTAGTACATTGTTCATGTAAACTACAATTGGATTATACAGTATCTACGAAATAATAAGTTAAATCAAAGAAACTATAAACACATTACATGAATTAATCATCAGCTAACTAATTATAACTATGAATTTGATATAAACTGAAACATTACGTTACATTCAGTTTATGTTACGTAATTTTAAGTATAAAGTTGAAAATCAATCGGCCTTATAATTACTTTTAATTAATATTTTTTATTATTTTTTATTTTAATATATTAATTTTATGATAATGAATAATAAATTAAAATGCTGAAAACACTTAACAATTTAATTTAACTTATTAGCAATTTAACTTATTACATAGTAAGTTGTTTTAAACGCAAAATGAATTTAACATTCCATCTTTGAAAATTTAAAATAACATTATGAAAAATACTATTATATTTAAGCTATGCCAAATGAAATATAAATTACAAATTATATAGTTTGCAATTTTTTATATCTTACTTGGAGGCATAGCGATTCCATAACCTTTTGAATCTAAAAGTCCACCAATTTGTGTTAATTCACAATTTCTTTCAATCACATATTCTATTGACGTTGATTCCATAAGAAAAGCATAATTTCCTTTTCCTTTAACAACTCGATTAACACCCTCAACATTGCTTTTAGTAAATACTTCGTTTGGTGCTTTTGCAGTTTCCATAAAATGCCACATTCGCTGATATGTAGAAAAATTCGAGTCCTGTAAACATAATATATTATTTAAATTTTCTAAATTATTATGTGTACGATAAGTATGTATACAATAAATATGAATCTAATATTTTTTAAAAAATTGAAATACAGAATACAAAAATATTTATTATATCACTAAGTAAAATATGACTACAATTAATTGACTTTTAAAGAAAATAATTGCAGGTATAAAATATTTTAATTCTATTATAGATATTCTTATGAATATTTAAAATTCGTATAATCAACAAATTTTACTGTTAGAGAAATACTGTAATATCCCGAATGAAGTAGCCATGGAATCCGTGTTTGTATAACTGCAATACAGAATTGATTTATATTTGCATTAATACTAATATAACATTATTTTTTAACATTCATTTCAATAATAAAGTAAAAATCGATTAATAAAATTAAAGATTAGTAAAAAGAGCGGCATCAAGACCACCCATCATGGAGGGGAGTTGAGCAAGACCCGCTCTCATTGGAGCCTACATCTTGGAAAGACTCACTGGTGGGAGACCCCACCACTCAAAAAGGCGCCGTGATTAGAATTACCATAAACTAAAGAAGAATTCTGATTGGATACACTAATAAGACTAATCTCATTGGCGATGCCATGATCGACAAGACAGCTCTGATTGGTGACACCAAAAGAGAGGGAATTCTCTCCGACCACCGCGTGGTCGACAGAAGGCTTTAAAAAGGCGACGCTGGCAAGGCGAAAAAGAACAAGTCAATTAAAACGCAGTCAAACAATTAGAAAGTCCAAGTTAATTACGCAAGATTATTCTATTCAACACAAGTGCTAGATAATCAAATCATACACTCGCAGCAGTGCAATACAAGTAAAAAGGGGAATCGAGAATTACGAAAATCAGTTCGCACAGTATACACAATCAAACTGCAAGGAGCCACACGAGGCAACTCAAAAAACAAGAAAAAACATAGCTATACACAACACGCAGAACTAAGAGGTAACGTTCCATTCCTAATTAATACATAACTATATCAAGCTATACGCGCTAATCTGCAGATACGTAAAGCTATCTGCAAAACATACCACAAGCAATTCAAGCAACGCCACGTGCTCATATACAAGGAAGCGCGGGGGTTTACGACCTCGCTCTTCTGTGTGTATTATTCCATCTACACGTGTGTCACATATAGAGGACCAGCAAGACGTCAACTTCTTCCTGTGTATGCGACGTACGTGATAGCTCAGTGGCAATAAAACATAAAATCAAGAAAAGCAAAACACAATTATAAAAATCATTATAATCCAACTAATGCAATTATCACAATAAACTAAAACAAATACCAAATCTATTTATTATTGAATACATGCACTATCCTGTCCACTTGCCCGCAATCCTCTCTTCCACCATCTGGAAGTTTACACCTAACTCTAGATATTTGGCCCTCCTAGCCCGGTACTCTATTTTTAGACAATCACATTATATGTTATGTTTTAATAAAGTACAAATAACTCTATGTATAAAAAAAGTGAAATACCCTATCTCATCTTATAATGATGACCAAATAATACAAGCAACAGAGAATACTATTGAATCATTTCATAAGTAGTTGTGTCTAGAATGCGAATTTCTCGTTCATTATTTTTAACGATACGTATAGAATATTTAATATTAAAATTCGGTTAAATTTCGAACTATTTAATCTCTTGAAGAGCGTAGATTATCTTGAGCAACATTTTTTGTTCTATTGTTTGTAATAAATGTTGCACGTATAAGGCATTCACATTTCATTATAGACTTTATATGGAATTCTTTTTGAACTTAATAAATTTGAAATTTTTATAAAATATCTTGAAGATATATCTTAAGGTATATCATATTGTTTCAGATATTTGGTTTATTAATACTTAAATTATAAAATATATAAATGTAGTTGTTTTATGGGGGAAGACTGTTGATTGAGCATTTTTTAAAGTAAAAATAATAGCAAATTAGTCATTGCAATGCAATAATTTTGTAAATATATACATGGGTTAAAATTCTGTTTAAAATTTTTATAATGTCATATATGGCACAATCTTATTTTAGAATATCATTTGCTGAATTTGCAGTAATAATTATAACATCATATTTTAATTATTAATTTTATATTAATAATTACCTGTACATGCAACGCATATTACAACTCTTAACAGTTCTTCTGAAAAATAGAATAAATATTTTAACTAATATTGGAATTTCTATACAAAAAATAAGTACAAAACTTAGTATATAAGTACAAAATTTAATTCTTGATCCTCACTGTTTTTGCTCAAGTTAATTTTACTCTGATAGTTTAAAATATTAGAAGATTTTATATAATTACTTTTTATTTTTTTTTATAGTATCGTAGATAAAGCATACGATTGCATGCCTGTTACTTAAAATACTAAAAATTTATTATTAAAATATAAATTAATTTTTGGTTTGTCATTTATTTTATAGGAATACATAGACAATTACTTCATAATGTATCTTGCTCTCAAATCGAACTTTTCACGGAACCAGCAATGATGACCGCAGTCGAATGCTGGCAGTGGATGTTAACAGCTAGACCAGATTTGAAACTTCGATTTCTTCAAGAAATGTTTTCAGCCTGGCAGTATACAGTTGATAAACGTATGGGATTGTTTTCAATAGAAGACGATCAAGTCAATCCATTAGCAGTATACGAAGGTTGTAAGTTGGAGCCGAATCCACCCATCGTTAAACCTCATGAAATCTGGATTTCTTTTATTATAGAGCTCGTTGAAACAACTAAATCTTGTTGTCAGGAGACTGTTGAAATGGTTGGACTTTTACTTCATCGATCGTTACCAATGTGTGTAGGTGCGGCCAATGACGAACCTCATCTTAATCGTCATATTGCCGCAGTTGGCGTTCGATTTAAACTTCTATCTTGTGGATTAAACTTGTTGCAAGGTGATATTCTTCCAAAATCACTTAATAAAGATATATTACGAGAGCGTATTCACTGTAATTGTCTTGATTATTTTTGTCGTACAAAACAAAGTCCTACTCAGGAATTAGAACAGTTAAGAGAAGATATAGGAACATTAATACGATTTTGGAAATTAATACATAGTGATAAAAAGTATTTGAGTAAATCCAATGGTGAAACTGACTTGGAAATAATTAGACATTCACAAGTAAATACACTGCCAAGTTTTCTGAGTCATGAATCAGTAAATGCCTCTTTCGTCCCGACCGGTAACGAGTTCGCCAAGTCTTGTAATACTACTTGGATAAATACAATACCACATTCGATAAGTAGTAATAATATAAGTAAACGTAGTAATCGTAGCAAAAGATTCGACATAAAAAATATATGCGTTAAAGACTATATTAGAAAACGTAATATTATTTTGGAACTTTTGGTTGTGGAGATTGAATTGTTATTAGTAAGTAATAGTTTTATTAGTTTATTAATTACTATGTATAATTATATTAATATATCATTTAATTTAATAAATCATGAACATAGTTATTTATATCAGTTTCGGGCCAATACAAGAAGAATAAATAAATTATTTTGTTTTTATATTTTATTGGTTTAAAGTTATAAATTATATAAATATATAATTATAAATAATAAAATTATATAATATAAATTTGGTTCTATTAATTAATGTAATAACAATATTAAAATAGCAGACGTTTAAAAAAAATGGTAATTCAGAATGTATCATAAATGATTGAATATAAAACAAATTATATAATTTTGCTTTTATTGAATTATTATATCAATACAAGTTATATAATTTTAAATAAGAATGTGCATCAAAATTGATTAATTTTATTTTATTTGTTTTTACCTTTTTAAATTTAAATTTCTTTACAACATTAAAAATGTATTTTTTAAATATTAGGTTACAATACTTTGATTCTAAGAAAATATTTTATTTTAATTATTTTCAAAATTTTAAGTCTTTAGAAATGGAACAATTGAAAAATAAATATATAGTTATCTTAGAGTTATATAGTTAACGTAGATTATTTAACTTAATAATAAATTAATATAAAATCTGCATGTATTAAATATTTTATTTTTATCAATAATTAATACCAATATTGATGTGCTTGTTATTTAATTTAAAGTTAATTTACTCATTTTATCTGCCGATTTTTTGAAAGATAAAGTAAAATCAAATGTTAAAAATCTATATTAATTTTTTCATAAATATAATATAGATGAATTATTATTTTTTTAAAATTGAAAACAATAATTATCTGTAAAGACCCTTTTATATTATTTAATTCTTTTTAACAGTTTCATTAACGAATAAGACAATATTTATTAATATAAATTTCGATTTGAAACTTTTAGAAGTTCAATATTTTTTTTAACCATTACAAAATACGTATATTGTTAATATATATTTTCTACAATGTTATGTATTTTTTATTATCAAACTTATTTTTGCTGCACACAACTCTCGGAATATCTGAATTTGATACGATAATTTATTTACACAAGTTAATAGGAATTACGGGTTTATTATAAATTATATATTATATATAAAAAACATTATAGTTTTCAATTAAAGATACAATGAATTATATATCCGGTAATTATGTTTTATTTTTATTTGGTATTAATGATAATTTTATAATTAGCCTTCTATATAATAAAATTATAACCATACGATAAAAATATTTATAAATATTTAACAATTTTTATGGCTTAGTTTATTTCAACTGTACAACAGAGATTATTTTACAATTTAATTATTGTTCTTTGCCGATTGGATATTAGGCATTGACATATTTCCATATTTATACGATACATTAATTATTTTAACCGTTGAACCATGCGAGTTAGTTTAGTGTTTGTTACCTTTTGCATGTAACGGCTTTTGAAATTATATTAAAATACAAAATAAATTAATACAGTTATTAAAGCTTTCAACTTTATCATTACATCCGCCGTTAAAAACTTTCTATTTGTATATTCTTCAGTGGTAGAATTGTTAAATTTTTAATTAATTTCATAATTAAAAAAAATATATATTATATAATTTTACTATTTAAATAGTATTTTAAATATAAATTTATCCATATTATATTTTCTTATAGAATCTGTTATTAGAATTTTATCTATTTATATACCTTAGGTCTGGGCTAATCCAGGAGGTCAACAAGACTTTACAGTTTCGGGAGAACAAATTATAGCTAAATGGCGTGCAGAATCTAAGAACGGTAGTTACCGTGAGTGTACGCGTCTTGCTTGGGAAATTAGTCCTATACTTGCTGTATTTCTACCTGTACGCTTAAAAAATTCTGAAATTGTAAAAGAAGTTTGTCGACTTGTACAGCTTCAACCTATCCCAGCAATGCATATACCAGAAGCTTTGCAGTATTTTGTTACTACTGAGACTTTACTTAATGATATATCAAAGGTGTTTAATCAAATTCCTTCATTATTTAAAAAAAAATTGATATTTTATATTCAATTAAATAATATAATTTTGTAAATTATTTTTATAGTTATTCTACATGTTAACTTGGGCTAGAGTTTCACCAATTCAAGCCTTAGCATATTTTTCAAGACAATTTCCACATCATCCAATTTCTGCACAATTTGCTGTTAATGTTTTAGAAAGTTATCCAGCAGATGCTGTATTATTTTACATTCCACAATTAGTACAAGCAGTTAGGCACGATTCATTAGGATATGTTACTGAATTTATTAAAGCAATAGCTAAACGCTCTCAGGTAAAATTAGGTAACAAATAAAAATACATTCATATTAAAATTCATATTTATTCCAGATTGTTGCTCATCAGTTGATTTGGAATATGCATACAAATATGTATATAGATGAAGACAAACAAGTAAAAGATCCAAATCTTTTTGATACTTTAGACGCTTTAATAAAAAATATCTTAAGTACTTTATCAGGCCCAGCAAAACAATTTTATGACAGGGAATTTAATTTTTTTGAAAAAATTACTAGTATATCAGGTGAAATAAGGCCATATCCAAAAGGACCTGAGCGAAAACAAGCTTGCCTTACTGCTTTAAAAAAAATTAGAGTTCAACCTGGATGTTATTTGCCTTCAAATCCTGAAGCAATGGTAATTGATATTGATTATGACAGTGGTACGCCTATGCAAAGTGCTGCCAAAGCTCCATTTTTGGCTAGATTTAAGGTTCAACGTTATGGTATAAAGGAATTAGAAAATATTGCAATGACATCGACTAATAATGAAAAACTCAAAATAAACAATTCCAGTCAAGAAAATTGGCAGGCTGCAATTTTTAAAGTAGGTGATGATGTGAGACAAGATATGCTAGCTTTACAAGTTATTAGCATTTTCAAGCATATATTTCAACAAGCTGGATTGAATCTCTTTCTTTTCCCTTATCGAGTTGTTGCTACTGCACCTGGAGTAAGATTATAATTTAAAATAGAATCATGTAATATGTTTATTAAATTATTATATTCGATTTATTACTTCATAGTGTGGTGTAATTGAATGTGTACCTAAAGCTAAATCACGTGATCAACTTGGTCGACAAACTGATTATGGAATGTACGAGTACTTTTTATTTAAGTACAGAGATGAAACATCTGAAGCTTTCCAAAATGTTAAACGAAATTTTATTAAATCTATGGCTGCTTACAGTGTAATTACTTATTTACTTCAAATTAAAGATAGACACAATGGAAATATTATGATAGATGAAGATGGTCATATTATTCACATTGATTTTGGCTTTATGTTTGGAAGTTCTCCAGGTGGAAACCTAGGTTTTGAACCAGATATTAAGCTTACTGATGAAATGCTTCTACTAATGGGAGGAAAAATGGAAGCAGCACCTTTCCGTTGGTTTATGGAACTCTGTGTTCAAGCATTTCTTACAATACGGTAATTATATTATATTAATTTATATTATATATTAAATAAAATAAATGTTATTGATATTATTCATATTAATTGAAAATTATTATAATTTTTAAGGCCATACCATGAAGCAATCATATCTTTAGTGTCTCTGATGTTAGATACAGGTTTGCCTTGTTTCCGTGGACAAACAATTGAAGATTTAAGAAAAAGATTTGTACCTATGGCTACTGACAGAGACGCTGCAATTTCTATGTTAACTGTTGTTAAAAATAGCTGTTTAAATTTCCGTACTA
This sequence comes from Ceratosolen solmsi marchali, assembly GCF_000503995.2. Lineage (NCBI taxonomy): Eukaryota > Metazoa > Arthropoda > Insecta > Hymenoptera > Agaonidae > Ceratosolen > Ceratosolen solmsi. The sequence goes on from NW_011948443.1 coordinate 359,414, forward strand.
AAACATATGACATGATACAATATTATCAAAATCAAATTCCATTTTAAAAAAATTAAAATGTAGATTAAATAAAATAAAATAAATAATTCAAACACATAATTAACAAGCATTAATTATAATTTCCCTATAATATTGTAAATCTTACAAAATTAGAAAATAAAATATTTATTCACTTTAGGAATTACTACCTTTTTAAATGAAAATAGAAATTAAATAGAATATATAATAAAACTAATAATTTGATGATCAAATTTAATGAATATATATTTAGTTATTCATTTCATAATTGATATTAAATAAGTATTTCCACAGCTTCTTTTTATTAACAATATATATCATAATTAGACATAAGCCATGATTTAGGTACATTTTAAATTAATTTTGATTGAATTCTACTGTTGAAGTTGATTTTCTGTGGTACATTGATATCACTTATTTTGAGTAAAATATGTTAATTTCTGAATATCCTCCCTGCAACAATATTAAAAAATATATAAACTTACTAAATCAATTATAATAAATTGTATAATAAAATATGAATTTCTTACTTTATTTATAACATGTTAATATAAAAATATCAAACAACTTTGTCTATTGTATTTTCACATTAAAATTAAGATCAATAAAAATTCAAACATTTTTATTTTTATTAATTTATGAGAAGTATATTGTTTACTAAAAAATATCTTAATACTAATTATTTCATATATTTTCTAAACATTTTGAAAATTCTATTTTAACTATTTTAAAGTTAAATTTTAGAAATTATAAAAATATAAAACTTTATTCATTTACCCAGGCATCAATCGAGTACTTTTAAATAAAATAGTTGGCAACTGAACTTGTCGTTTAGCATCTCTATCAAAATAGTACATTTCTATCATTTTATTATTAGGTCCAACAGGTATACTCGGGTGCGGCTGTGTTCGTGCAGCCATTTTTTCAGGATATCTCAAATGTGTTACAAAAGGTGTCTAGCATGGTTGAATAAAATATATTATTAATTGTTACAGTTAATCAATGTTTATTATAAATTAAACTAAATAAGTTTCAAAAATTAATAATACAAACACTTCTGCAAGCGGTGTGCAAAATGTATGTGAAAAAAGAAATCGATCGATTTAATTTAAATTCAGACATTTTAAGAACAAATAAAATTATAATTTGACTATGTGATCTGTTCAACTGACTATTTCTTTAAGAATAGTCTGCTCAGTGATAACTTCATTCTGATTGGTTGCAATGTATATGTATATAACAAATTGTTAGGGTAAATAGAAGGAAAATAAATTGTAAATAAACAATAATTAATAAATGTACGTAACATATATAAAAACTATTTTGAAAATATCTTTACTAAATAAATTTTTTATTTTAATATTGTGATATTATTTATACTATATATTTTATATGATATATGTATTTAAAACTTTAAATTAAATGAAAATTAAAACCATGTTTCCCAATATTTATAAATAATTTTTAGCTGTAAATTTAATTGAATTAAATATTTAATTGTTATAGAGGAATAATAATTTATAAAAAGGCTTTACATTTAAAATTTTGATGTTTTATAATAATTATTATGTGCAAAATAGAGTATTTTTCTGACTTAAAAAAAAAATTTTCACAACATAAAATATAATTATTTAAATTATTGTATTAAACTTACAATTATCTATGACAGCTCTAGTAACCTATGTTATACACATCGATTTCAATTTCTGCACGTTTTTTTTCATAAAATTGTTCATTGTTATTTAAATACACGATGAAATATTACATATCGTATTATTTATATCATATTTAAAAATGTGATTTAATAAATAATATATTTTTTTAATAATTACCGTAATTCACTGTAATAACTATTTTATTACTATCCATGATTTAAAATTACGAACAAAAGATAATCCATTGTATTATTTATTCATAATTAAACATTTATGTATTTGTAATATCTGCAACCATACATTACATGGAAAAAATGCGAAAAAATGTCGATAATGAATAAAAGATAATAACCATTATAAGTATACTAATATATCATATATATATATATATTTTTTTTTTTATTAATGAGTATGATTTTAACGAATATTTTGACGATTGTTTATTGTTTTGTTGAATGGGATACATTGTGTATGCAATATTGTCGATCTAACAAAACTGACATATTATTAAATACGTAAGTACTATATGAACAGCTCTTTTTTGTTACTCATTAGTTTCTTATCTTTATTTTCTATTTAATATACAATTTGTTAACATGTGAAATATACCAATATATTAATAATCATTTCTTGAAATATGATCAAAACATTAGATATTAAGATTACTTTCACTGTTATATTAATTCCACGAATAAACTTAAAAATTTTAAAACTATTAAATATGAAAATCGTAGTCTTAAATATATAATGATTTTTTAAAAGTTTTTTAATTCTTAAATTAGAAAATAGGAAATATTTAAAACAAAATATATTTTAAAACAAATAATAATTTGTAAAATTATTTATTAATAGCATTATAAGATTATCATATAAATAATTAACTGTTATTGCAATTATTTAGAGTTTTCATATTTTCTTCCTTTTAAGATTTTTTCCATGTCAAAAAATTTACGTTAAAATTATTTGTTTTTGTTAAAATTTTATTTATACCGTGTTTGTCGAATTTAGATGAAATTTGAATAATATACAATTTATTAAGATTAATTATCAATATAATAATTAAATCAATCACATATACGAAAATTTTTCGATATCACTTTTTATGGATAGATTACAATTTTCTTTAAAATATATTATTTATACTCATGTGTTCTATAAACTATAACTATTTCTCTTCTATAGAATATATATTCAGCTTTTCTTTTTCCATGTTTTTTTTTAATTATACATATTCGGTTTTCATAATTTAGTCATATAACCAATCTTGTATTTTCTTTATATATTAATAATATTTTTCTTTTGATTTTCTTACCTTATATGCAATAATTTCCACACGATAGAACGAAGAAAATTTTCTTTACAATGTGTGCTGTACTATAGCAATTAAAAATTTGTATTATTATATATAGTATATATTACATTATATAAATGAATAATTTTTAACTTAAAAATTTCTATTAGAATTGAATTTATATAATAGAATTATCATTATTAGAATTATTTAATTATGTAGTTGTTATGATAATAAGTTAGATATGAAATATTCATAAGTTTTAATTTTCCTGTTTTAAATAATATATTATAATATTTGATTTATTTTATAAATAAAGTAGATTTTATGCTTACTAAGTTGTTATTGAGCCAATAGTTGGTTTAATATTTAATTATTCATAAATTTACAAGTAAATATAATATTAAGATTCACTATCCTTTTCAACACAAAACCTTTGGCTAAAAGTTGTATTTTTTATTATTATTATATATTATTATGTTCATATTGATTATATAAATGTTAAAGTTGTTTTATATATCTTAAATCCTGTATACTTTAATATATTAAAAAATAAAGACATTACAATTAAAAAAAAAGAAATATATCACTAAAATTGGAGTTCCATAATTGAATAGGTAAATATAATAAACTGGCACTTTTTTATCGTTATGAATGCAAATAGAATAGTGATTTCGATGTGTGTAAAAATGGGGGTTATGTTATATCATATATTGTTTTTTTATAATTTTTAATGCAGAGGTCAACAAATAATTATAAGCAATGATTAAATTATGGTGGTTGTTTACATTGCTATTTGTTGAGTATAAATTATATCAATATAACATTTTTTGCTTGTGGCTAATTGGCCATTTCGTGGACGTTGACAATATGTAGTATTTATGAACAATGCATATATATTATATGTTAATGTAATTTTTATCAGTTTTATTTTTGTACACCACATCACCATCCAAATAGCCTATATACCATGACGTTTATGCCTCTGTTTTATGGTTGGCACTATTATAAGAAATGTCGAATTTAAAAAAATGACGGATGTGAAAAATTTATGTTACAAATGCAGGCAAGATGAAGTAGATGCTGATGTATAGGCAAATATAACAAAGTTTTAATCAAGTTTATTAAAAGGCTTAGCCATATATCACAAAACATGCACGATATTATATTATCTAATAAGTATTAAAGGTTGAAAGAGAGGTTGAAGATTCAAAGTGTTTGATTAGATATATTTAATGACGGTTTCTGGATATGAGAGAGATAATCTAGAAAGAATAATATAGAATGAGGATATTTTTCAAATAGATTGGAAATCGCAAATTTTTTATGCGATTTATTATTTATAAAAATCAATGTTTCATGTGGTGCGCGTAGTGGTGTAATTATACACGTAGAAGTGCAAGGTCGTAAATCCCCGCGCTTCCTTTTGTAATGGCACGTGGCAGTATCTTGAGTTTGCCTTGTTATTGTCTTATTGCTTACCTTGTAAACTCTGCAGGTGTGCTCTTGGTGGCACTTCATCTTGGTCTGCAAATATTGCCGCGTACGGTGCCTCGTAAGTCTATCTCGTGGGAGCTAAACTTGCCCCTTATGCGTTTGCAGATTGTGCGCGCTTGGTCGCTCTACAGTACTTTGTCTTGTGAGGCATAATGTGTATAATTATCATTATTAAGGAATGGAACTTTTGAGTTCTGAGATTTGGTGCTCTTGATGACAACTCGTGATGTCTGCAGGCTTTGCCTCATGCGGCAGCTTGTAGTGTCTGTTTTGTGTTTTGCTGGCTATACCTCGTATTGTTTACTGAATTTGCCTCGAGTGGCAACTTATAGGTTATGATTATGTTGTGCTCTGTGAACCACTGTTTTCTTGTTCCCTTTTTCTTTTCTTGCACTGTGGCGAGTATATGATTTGATTTGCACTTATCTTGTAATTGTCATGAGTTGGATATGACTTGCCTTTGTCTCTTAATTCTTGGCCTTTACTGCATATGTCTATATCCTTGTTCTTTGGCGTCCTTTTCGAGAAAAAGCCTTGCCGGCTTCTCTTGTGAGAAGTTGTTGCGCCTTACCAGTGTCTTTCTTAAAAGCATTCTTCACCAACGCGTGGTCTTTACGAATTGTCTCCTTCTTGGCATTTCCAATCAGAACGCCTCTTACTTGCATCCCCACCATGAGGGGGACTTTTTTGGCGCGTTCTCGCTTTACTATCCGAGCCACATGTAGCTGGGTTTGACAACAGCGTATGCATTGCAATGTTGCCTTTAATATCCTTTTTCCGAATGTTAAACCACGTGGTTTTTTGCTTATATTTTTATCACTTGTTTTTCACAATTTTGAATGACATGTTTTTGCCAGATGCTTAACGACTTGGTTTTTCGGAACTCTAATAGCCAGTTTTCCTGATATCTAATGACTTGGGAATATTATTACAATTTCGAACAAATAGTAATAGTTATGCTGAATAATATAAAGTTTTTTATCATCAAAAAATAAATCGATGTAATGGACTTATAAAAATATTAAAAATGTTTTTCGAAAAATATAGTATTTATGAAAATATATATTGTTTGAGATTTAGAGAATCTCTCGAATGTTATCATTTAGGGGAAAACACTCAATGGCTATCTTTCGAGGAAATGATTCAATGGTCATAACTTCTAAGAAAATTGTCCAACGGTCGTTGGAGGTTCGGAATTGCTGGTACATCCGAAATGATACAAGTGCACAATCAGCTCCATTATTTCTCGCACTACAGTCGCACCCATTATTTCTAATGCTGTGATCGGCCCTTTGTTTTCAGCTAATAATTCAGCTAATAACGCTGCCGCGTAGATATTTAAGGCAAGCACGCCATGAGATAGGCGCTACTCGAGCTAGTCGATCAAGGTGCTACTCAGTCATGAGCTAGTTGATCAAGACGCTAGTCAGCCAAGAATTATTCAGCCAAAACGAATCTTACACATATTAGTGCCTCGAGCACGATGCTGTTGCGGTTCTTTCTCATACTAGGTGCAGCCATTACACATACTCTCAGCAGAGCCGCTACGGAAGGTCCTCCTCATTTCTCCACACTACAGATAGCTTGGAGGGGACCAACAATCAAGTTACCACCACGTGACACTACACCAAGAAATGTCCAGGGATTTACGACCTCACATATCTCCGGGTGAACATCCACCACCAAGCGCATCACGTCAAAAGGATCCAGTGATTTATGACCTCCTAGCTTTGCAAGTAGTGCACGCTGACACCATGTGGCAATAACCAAGGAACGGCAAGATCTCACCGATTCTCATAGTCAATATAGAATCATTATATTGGAGTAGTAAAATAAACGAAATACCAAGCACGAAAAGTAGATGTATTAAATAATGAATCGAAGCACTACCCCTTCCACTTGCCCAAACCTTTCTCCCACCAGACGGTGCCTATAGTCTCATTTATAAGGATATATATTTATTAATTTATTATTTTCATTAAAAGAAACAGAAGATTTTATGAATTTTAATGGACGAACATTGAACATATGAAAACAAAGAATAAGGGTTGAATTAAATGGATTTTTGTTATTATTTTTAAAAAGTAAATATGTTTACATGAAAATATAGTATGAGTTCAATTATAATAAATTTATTCAATTTTTGACAAGCATAGTATGTTAAATCATTTTGACAACGGAATTAAACCTATTGAAATATTAAATAAATTATCTAACTATTGATCAACACATCATATTAATTTAAATGTCATTATATGCAGATGATAGTTGTTACAGTGAAGCACACGTTTGAAGTATGGCTGAATTTTGTTTTCGTTCAACAAATATATCTACATAAATACATTTTCAATGCATCAATTTAAAATAAATTTCTTAAGCCCTATATTTTTACTAGTACTTTGAATCCCTAAACAACATTACATTATACACATATATATTATATTAACATAATATTATATTTATAATTGTTAATCAAATGCGTGAACAAGATGTGAAAAAATTACAAGGAAAAAACATTTTGAAGAGTATTAATAAAAGATTGTTTTACAAGGAATAAACATTCAATTATTAATGATGATCATTTGGTAAGAAAATAATTATTCATATTGCTAATTTAATTTATTTCCATATGTATATTGTTGACCTCATATGGATTTATAGGTTAGTCTGGTATATTGAGATTAATGTACAAATTTTGTAATTTATGGAATTTATTTATTATTTTATAAGTAATCAATATTAAATATGAAATTATTAAAAATTCATGATTCATTTATTTATAAATTTAGTTTAAATGATACAAAATCTATATATATATATATATAGTGAAGTAAACCATTTGTCCATAATTAATGTTATTTATTGATGTATTTTTAACTATTTTTAAATATTTCTCCAAACATGTATAGCTTTTTATGGAAAATAAAAATGTTAATCATATTTGATAATCTGTTTCTTTAATTCTGCATAAGTAAAATTTATGTGATTTTATTTTACTGATATATATCATTTATATATTCTAAATTTAATTTTTTTTATCGATTCTTCATGAATAGATTAACAATAGTTTTAATCATTGAATAGTTTTTTTTTTTAAACTAGTAAAGTTTTACAATATACAATTTTAATTAATGTTGAGATAAACATAAACATCCGATATACAATATTTATTAATACTGTTTTACAAATATTTTCTAAATAATTTAATATCTAAATTATATGTACAATAATTTATCAAAGCACAAAAGATATCGTGAAAGTGTATACTAAAACTAATTGAGAATATATATTGTATAATTTATATATAAATTGTAATATTGTAATATATATATATATATATATATATATATATTGTTTATATACCATAAAGGTTGCTTCTTGAATTCATAATTCATAATTGATTACCTTATAAAATATTGTACAAAAGCACTTATTCATTATTAAATTATTATATTTGATACACATATTTTTATTTACCCTCAAATTGAATAAGTATAATATTAAATTGTAAAGTAATAATATAATTTCAAATGTATTACCAGTGTCTTTAAAATTTTTGGATAGTTATAATATTTAAATATATCTAGATTATTATTTTATTTCGTATGTATGTATATATATATATATATATATATATATATATATTTATACATACACAGATATACATGTGCTTATTGAGTTTTTAATATAAAATAGAAGTGCTTAAAAAAATAAAAAATAATTTTTTAAGTTAATGTAATTTAATATAAATTGATTATAATGTTAATTTTTAATATAAAGTGTTTAGGATCAAGAATTCTTAAAAGTATTAAATATATTATAATTGTTCTCAATATAGGAGTAAAGATAGGCATTCAATTGGAAGAACATTATCAAATTGTATATCTGCTGATTTTTGATAAGTTAACAGTTTATATATAAATTTTTTTTTTAAATTGTTATTTAAAAAATGTATAGATATAAAATAAATTAGGTATAAATAAAATAATGTCAATACGAATTAATGTTAAATAAAAATTGTATTTATTATCAGTATTTCTTACTTATTATATTTTTTTTATGGACAGATTTGTAGCTTAAATATGCAAGGTGGATTTAATTCAAGTGTATTAAATCTTCATTCGATTACAGAAGAAAGTTCCTATAATAAATTTTATTCTACTATTGAATTAATTGGGTCAGAATTTCAAGCACAAAAATTTAATGTTAAATTGATTGATACCAAAAAAAAAATGAACTCATTATTTAAAGAAAAGTGTACCTCAGTTAATTTATTGGGAAACAGAAATGAATTTTTAACAATTGCAAGAAGACCAAAATGGGATAACAAAATGACAATTCAAGAATTTAAAATTTATGAAAAAAAAGAATTTTTAGAATGGAAAAAAAAACTATCTGTATTAGAAGAGTTACATAGTTATGTAATAACACCTTATGAAACAAATATAGAACGTTGGAGGCAATTATGGAGAGTAATTGAACATAGTGATGTTATTGTTCAAATTGTTGATGCTCGTAATCCTTTATTATTTCGTTGTACAGATCTAGAACAATATGTTAAAGAAGTAAATCATAATAAAGTTAATATAATTTTAATTAATAAAGCTGATTTTTTGACATTAGATCAAAGAAAAATTTGGGCAAACTATTTTTCTATAGTTGGTGTCAAAATTGTTTTTTTTTCAGCTACTTCAGCTGTAAAGAACAATGGTATTGAATGTAGTCAATATGCAGAATATAGTTCTGAAGAAAAAAATAACACAAACTTAATATACAATTTTAATGCTGAGTTACCTACATTTGAAAAACTAAAAAACAATTTGAATAATACAGTAACTAAAATTATTCCAAATCTTGACATAAATAAAAATTTGTGTAATAAAAGAAATGATGAAGCACTAACTTTATTAAAAATTTCAAACAAATCTAAAATTTTAAATAGGAATGATTTAATTGCATTTTTCAAAACTGTATCTACCAAATCAAATTTTACAAATCCTGTAACAATAGGTTTTGTTGGTTATCCTAATGTTGGAAAGAGTTCAATAATAAATGTTTTATTTAATAAAAAAAAAGTACCTGTTTCTGCAACACCGGGAAAATCAAAACATGTTCAATCATTAAATCTAGATAACGAACTAATTCTATGTGATTGTCCAGGTATTGTGTTGCCAAGTTTCGTACGAACAAAAGCTGAAATGATATTAAATGGAATTTTACCGATAAGCCATATACAAGATTATATTCCTTCGGTAAATTTATTAGGAACACTAATACCAAGACAACATATCGAGGAATTATATGGAATTATGATTCCCCTTACTTCGGAACAAGATATTACTCATTCACCAATGGCTGAAGAAATTCTTAATGCTCATGGATGTATTTAAATCTTATTATTTAATTTAACTGTTAATATCTAAATTGAAAGTAAAATATTCATAATTATCTTAATTTTATAGACAACCGTGGATTTATGACTCAAAATGGTCAACCAGATAATGCACGATCAGCTCAACACATATTAAAAGATTTTGTTAATGGAAAATTATTATATTGTTCAGCGCCTCCCAATTATAATCAAAATGAATTTTATTCCTTTACATTAGAAAAAAAAAAAGTTAATTCTTCATCCATAGTATTAGATAATACTAAAAGTAAAAAATATATTCAATCTACAATTGCAGAATTAGATACCACTTTTTTTAAAAAAAATACAATAAATGTCCATATAAAAGGAAGACATATGCAATTAAATAGGTATATAATAAATTATTGAACATTTTACAATTTATGATGTACAAATTTTTCTTCAATTATATTTACTACAAAACACATTCCTATATTCAATTACTATGCAATTATTAAATTTTTTTATTAGTTATGTCTAAATTTGTATGCATTGACTAACCAATTTATGAAATTAGTTAAATTTTTAGTTATTTTTAAAGAGATATATGATTAACATAATTATTCAAATTTTTTGACAAATGTATAAATTTTTCTACATGCTTCATTAATATTTATTTTATAGAATAATTTTGTATTAGTTTGAAAGTTGTATGATACTAAAAAATATATATTTTTAATAAGACTTAAACTTAAGTTGTTATTTGTTAATAAATTAATATTTATATTTTAAAATTTTTTAAATATTTTATACTTAAATGATAAATTCTTTATTCAATTTATTGCATTAAGAATATCTGGATTCTATATTTATGTTTTATTTACTTTTATTTCAAATGCTTATGTTCTTTATATGTAAATTGCAAAAGTAAATGCAATATTTAATCTATACACATATATAAACTAACAAATTTTCTATATATTTTTTAATACATTTAATAATTAAATATTAAATTACTACATAATTTTGCGATTTAAGCAAATGAAAAAGCAAATTTTATGATTGACTATAAAAATTATTGATGGTAATTTTATTTTCCAGTTCTCATACCACGATAGTTCAATTATTACCAAATGAATGCTATACAAGTAAAACTTGGAAGAAAAATAAGAATTCGATAAATAAAAAACATGAAAAGAGTAGAAGAATTTATGCTCATCTTGACCAGCATTAAAATATATTTTAAATTTCATACATAAGTACATTCATTTATTGCGTATGCATGCATATGTATCTATTTATATACATGAATAAAGTTCAGATAATTAATATGTTAAAATGCATTTGATTTAAATAATTATTTTGGTTTATTAAATATTTGTAAATACATCTTATTCGTAGCCTTGAAATAATGCGTATGAGTGTGTGTATTACTGCAAGGCAGTTCAATTTCGTTCAACTGCTTAATATTAATATTAACGATTCCATACAATTATTGATTTAAATTCCTAATCGACCCATGAAGATTATTTCAATAAAATAATACAGTGTGTAATATTGACTTATCAAATTTAGATTCAAACTCATGAAGAAGTTCATCAATATCATTATCAAGATCGTCACTATTTGCTAGCTGCAAAAAAATAATATATTTATAAATTTAATTATTAATTAATTTTTATTTGTATATAGGTATTATTTTTTATTACCACTGAAACCAATTCACAAATAAGAAATGATCCTACAGTTGCTTCTTCATGATTATCTTGAATATCAATATTAATAAGATGAGCAGTTTGATTATCTTCTTGTGATCTTGATTCCATGCATTCAATTACTTGATCATACACTCGTTCTTCACACGTTATTAAAATGTCAAATTTATCTTTTGACAACTGAAATCTTTCAGGTTTAGATTTAATTCTACGATTACGATCTAACATGTGTAAAAGGCCATTTTGTGTATAACTAATAACTTACATAAAGGAAAAAATGTATAAATAATTTTATGATGATTTCAATAATTCGTAGGATACTATTGTTTGTCTTTAGTCAGCAAATCATTGTAGATATCTTCATATGTTGTACCAAAGTCATAAATGTTTGGACGATCTGGAGCATTTCCGGGTAATTTAACTTTATCGCCAGTACCAAAAGATTTGACATTGAAACCCTTTTTACTGATCACATAGGAGAAATTAAATCATAAAATAATAAAAAAATAAAATAATATAATATATACCTAAGAAATGCATGAGCTTCCATACTTCTGTTCATATTACTTGAACAAATAACAGCAACACTTATAGAATTTGAAGCTGGCATTATCTATACAAAAAAGAAATATTTTAAAAATAAATGAAACTAAAATTTCTGTGTACCCATTCTCACTAAATTTAATAACTTAATACCGAACAAAATAAACTTAACCAAACTTTTACCAATGAATTTTTATAAATTACTAACCAATTATTATTTTACAATTATGAAAGAATTGATCATAACAAATTATTTGATTGTTGCTTGATTCATTCAAATATATAGATATTTTGCGTTTTCAATTTTTCTTATCAAAAATCAATAGGCGAATGGATATTTGGACAATGATATAAATATATATATATATATACAACTAGTTAACGGAACACTAAATAATTTAAAATATGCGCAATAGGAGTTTAAAGTTGCTTTTTCTTTGAAAGATTTTAATTTCAATCAATTTTCATATTTTACCAATAGATAAATTTTCGAACAATTTTCGTAAAAATAACTTCGTAAAAAATATAATTTATTACATTTTAAATCTATGTACTTAAGATTTTTATATTTTATTATGTTTTGATTGAACTATTTTTAATTATACGCTTATTACCTTACTTTCAGAAATATTATTAATTGTTACAATTATGTACAATTTGTTACATGTAATCAAATATGTATATGTAAATAATTTTTTTAATTTTGCAAAGATAAACTTCCAGCGTACAAAATTTTTATATCAATATTTTTAACCAATTGTATGCCTATTTTTTTATTACTTGTAAATTTAATTTCATATTTTGAAGCGTACCATTTAAATATATAAATTTTATTATGTTAATGTAATTTTAGTAAAATATTCCTATACATTAAAATTAATAGTAAAAATTGTAATATTTTAAATTGTAATTAAAAATAATTTATTACTACGTGTGTCTTATAATTTATTAGATCTAATTAAAAAAAAAAATATAATTATTAATAAATAATTATTTAGGTAATTACTGTGCATAGCTATTTTCAATCCCATATACAGTAATTAATAATTTATTCTAACTTATTTTAAAGCTTCATTCAATAATTTATTCTTTTAATTAATTCTTTCAAGTTTCGTCTTTTTTATTACTATATTTTTTATTGTACACTTTTGTACGCACTATATATGATATTTTATAATATTAGAAGTATTATAATATTAGAGTATTGGGTTATTAATATTAATTCATAAAGAATCTTATGTAATTTCATCTTCATTTTACATGCAATTGTAAACAGTAGACATTCAGATAAATAAAATACACGTAAAAATGTATTTATTTAAAAACATTTATTATGTATACATAAAATTTAATCATTATATATTTCATGTACGGAACTTGAATACAAGAATTAATAAAAAAAATGTATCTATTATCGAATTAAACTTACACGCAATCATTATAAAAGATATATGCAACACACGTTATTATCTTTACAATATAAATTGAGTTTTTATGATGCACACAAAGCTACACGCATACACACAGTCGCACAAACACACACACACACATATATATATATATATATAAATATATAACGTTATTCTACACTAATCCTTTTATTATATAAGATAGGATCGATTTGCTTTTTATGAGGTATCTTAATGGCTACATCAAACTATATAATTTTATGCTAATTAATTATTGCATAAGAAATATAATTCAATAAATATCACTTAAATTAAATAAATATTGTTTAGGTTTCATTATATCATGTCAATAAAATTTTTAATTAGAATGAATAAGACTACAAAACCGAATGACGTTCTCATGCTGAGATTCACTTATCACCCAGTAAATTCTAAATGTAATAACAGAATATATAACTTTTTGGACATAAATTCGCCATTAGCGAGTTAAATTCATTTCGATTGAATTGTATGAATTTTCTAAAAAATGTTATTGAATATTTTATTTGAAAACAATTTTTATTTTGTTTTTGTCATTTAGATTATAAACTTAATGGTCGTTTTATATCTATATTTTTAAATGGATTTGTAATCTATTTATTTATATTTATGATAATATTCAATAATTGAGTTTCCATTTCATTTGTAATTTCATACGAACCGCCTTTTTTATAACTACTTTATAACAATAAATGATAAATATTTTACTGGTTGAAAAACAATGTAAATAGTTTTGCATATTAGAAATAAACCAAAAATCAAAAATTTCTTGTTCACATGGCTAATCATTCCTTACATTAATACTATGTACTTTGTATTTATATAAGCATGCCATGCATGGAAATTTATTCATAAAATTTTTTAATTTTGTGAAAATTATAGGTTAGATTAAAATAATTTTTAAATTAATTATTTTTAAAGTATTTCTGAGGTTTTTAAAAATAAATTTTACATATTGTTACATAAATTAAACAGAAAATTATATATATTTCTTAAATAATTCGTATAATCTATCATACTTTCTTAATTTTGAGTAAATAATAAAATTGTTAAATTTAAAAGATTTGTATAAAAATTACTTAAATTAATTTTTATTATTAAATTGATATTTGATTAATATACATGGTTAATGCTATACCAATAATATCACTACTAATAATCTTAATTATAATGTTCTACTAGCATATTATAATGTCATAGAATATTTTAGAAATTAATTGTTGGATATAATTCATATATATTACATAGAATTTGCATATATGACTTAAGAAATATTTAATTAAATAGTTAATGATATATTAATAAATGTTTTTAATAAATAACTGTATATTTTAGTGTTCATGTTTTACTTTTGATTAACGATTAATAAATAAAATAAAATAAAATATTTAGATTAAAAATTTGGTATTGTATTTAAAGAAATTATAAATTATTCATTAATATTATGGAATAAAAATACTATATTTACAAATTTATATAAATAAACATTATATGTTAGTTTGTGCAAGTACATATTATAATATAAATTATCAATTTTATTATTTAACTGTTAATACAATTTTCGATGAATATATTGTTTTCTAATTCCCATATATTAATATTAAAATTTGTAAGCAGTACCATTTGTTTTTATATTACAAAATTATTTTACAAACTAAATAATTTTACTTATGAAATATTTTTTATAAAAATTTATAAAGATACTAATGATACTAGTTTGTCACTAACAGTTCTTCCTAAAGTCTAATGTCCCTTTCTCAACATGCTTTGTACTCAGTCTTTCATTTATTCATAATTTCATTCGTAATAACACATATATTATTTCATTTGTTCATTTACATGCTACATAAAATTAGCGTAGTAGGTGGTGGCAATACAACACAAAACAAGTGTTTCTCTTTTCTTAGATATAGTTCTTCAGCATATTAAAATCTGTGAAGCTAAAAATATAGAAAAATTAAAATGTTTTTATTAGTTTAAAATTAATTTTTAATTTATAAATATTCTTTTACTGCATATATACAACTTACATATGAATTTTTATGTACATAATAGAAAAATGGAGAATAAGTCAATTTTTCAATTAGATCATCATATTCAAAAAAATTTATGCTATACTAGACCATTTTACAGACAAGGAAGGAAATTTACTGCTATAAAGGTATTATATTTTATGCTAGTTTTGTATTAATAATATTTATATTCAAGTAACATTTTTATTTACATTTTTCTTTGATAAAACTGATATACAAAAAATGAATAAGTAACGAGTAAAAATTATCTGTTCAATGACAAAAAAAAAAATATTGAAAGATTTAGTAAATTCACATTCAAATAATAATTATGAATTCACATGATATCATTTGCATAAAAAAAGTTGACATATACTAAAGGTGTTATTAGCAGTACTGCTCGATTCTCATATTAAAATATGTATGTTTTTGAAAAGCTAAACATATGAGTATTAATGCATGAGAATGTTTATAATTATCTACATATTGCCATTTGCATAGAATAGAAGAAAGGAGATACTCATCTGATTTATCTATTTATTATTAATATTATTCCTCCTATATGATTATAAAGCTCCAGTATTAAACAAAGGTCATTTGCAGATAAATATCTCTTTATTAACTTTCTTATAATTGGTATTAACTGTTTATATATATTGTTTACTGTTTATTACTTATACATATACGTATTATTACCCTGTTTTGTTATAAAGATAATATTTCTTATTTATATTATACATTTTATAAAAATGTACAAACTATAAATTAGTATTTCAAACCCATTTAAGTTTTTAAATAAAATCTTGATCAATAATCAAGATCAGAATTAAAATTCAGATGAATTTTAAGAATATGACATACAAATTAATAGAATTATTCAATTTTACAATACTTTTCATAATAAAAAAATAACTTTCCCGTAAAGCAATTATATATTGCATATACGACCAATACATTAATATATGGATAATTTATTGTCATCTTTTAATGGTATAAGCGGTTTTGAATTTCTTATTTTAAAAAGCTGTAATATGAAAGCAGTTACAAACTAAAAAATCATGAAAATATATATTTGTTACTCATCGTTAATATGAATAGTTTCATGAACATAAGTATATGACACTCTATGAAATCATATTTAACACAACACATTTGGAAGGTAGTATGTAATTTTTAGATGAGTTAAGTAACACGATAGAGATTATCCTGTAAGTTTATAAGAAAGAAACTTAAATTAAACTAATTTAGTGTTTTCAGCAATCACAGAAAATGCAGTCACGTTATAAAGCATATGTAACAATTCAATTATAGAACTTAAGTGTTTTCGGATAATGGCATGAAAATAGAGTTGTTAATATAATTATTTTATTCTATATTAATAAGCAGTTATTAAAACATTATTCAAATTTCTTTTTTGGTAATTCTTTATTTTTCATTTTTATATAAGAAAATTAAATGAATTTCGGTGTATACTTAATTAAATATATTTATTATCTTTTACAGGCTATATATCTTTTTAATCTTTCATAGCAGATATTTAAAATAGAAAATAATTTTAACCTTATACATTCGATTAAAGTAACAGTAATAGACAGTAGTGTATATTAAGATAAAAAAAAAACAGAAAATGTAATTTATTTCAAATTATATGAAATAGTATTAAAAAATAAATATATTCTAACAAATTTAATTAGTGCATAAAATCTCTTAAAGACAAATAATTAGTATTTTCTTGTTTTATAAAAATTTAATATTTCCAAACAGAAGACACATTTTTACAATATTATTTATACATTACATATATGATTACAAAACACATTGCATGTAACATTTTATACTTTCTTCAAACAAATTCAATTGAAATATAAATTTCTCAATTTCAATTTTAAATTAAAATAATTACTACTTGTTTTATTTCTCACATATCAACTATTCCATATTAAGAATCACTAATTACTTAATAAATTATATAACTGACATATCAATAAAAAATAAAATTTTGTATTTTCTATATATTTATATATTTTTTTTAAAAATAAATTACTAATTATTTTCTATTAATTTCTCTTGTGTCACTGACCAAAATAAATAAATTGTTTTTAATATAATATCGCTAATGAAAACTGCTTATCCATTTTTTAATAAATATTTTAAAGAGCATAGCCCGAGTAAAGAGAAAGTTATCTTATTATTGGTTGAATATAAATATTTGAAAATAAATATATGCATATACTAGAGTACTTGAATACAATCGAAAATTTTAATACAATTCCAATAAGGTATTAAATTCTTTTATTGATAAGACTGATAGGTAACTCAGATATGCACAATTTTGAGATATTTTTAGAACCCCATCTTTTATTGCATATATGTTTATCATTGTAAAGCTCAATGTTTATACAAAAACTTAAAACAAATCGATTGATTATGCAAATAAAAGGATAAATATCTTTTAAACCTGATATCTTGAATATAGTGGTTACAAAATAATTAAGCTATAATATAATGAATGTAGTAAAAAGTTGCAAATAAAATTAAATTACAATTTTCGAAAATTTTTAATTAATTTAGAAAATTGCATAAATTTTTTAAAAATACTTATTCAAATTATACAAAAAATTCTGTCAATTTGACGTTTGAATTATTTAATAATGATATTGAAGTATAAATTGAATTATGGTTACTATCATGTGTGATGTTCATAATATATGTAATCATGTTTTTCATTCGGCATCTGTTCGAGATTACGAGAATCTCTCGAATGATACCATTTCGGAGAAAACTCCAACGGCTATAATTTCTGGAAAAACCTCCAAGAGTCGTCGGACATTCAGAAAAGCCACACATCCGGAAAAAACAAGAGCACAATCACCTCCATTGTTTCTCGCACCACAGTCGCATCTATTGTTTCTAGCACCATAATCGCCTCCATTGATGTCAGCTAATAAAGCTGTCGCGTGAATATTTAAGGCAAGCGCACCACTAGATAGGCGCTATTCAGCGATGAGGTATTCATGTAATCACGCTCATTGAAGCCACTACACAAGAAACCCACCTCAATTATCTAGTGAGTATCAACTTACGAGCAGTCAAGGGTGCTGACTGCATTACAAGAAAATATTCGACAACAAGAAGCATGATATCGAAGTACTCCTTATCACGAAGGTATACCAGTATTTTCTATTGAGGGTAACTATTACACAATTCAGCCATACTCCCTCTAATTGAGTATGCATAACTCTTTGCAATTATTAGAAAGCCATTGAAACATTGGCAGTTCGAGCCAGGAAATCATACAGTTTCGAACAGTATCATTTTTACGTAGATAATAATACTATTATACGCTATTATAATGTATATTAATTCCTCTATATAAACTACTAAAATATTAATTAAAGTGATTAATTTTATAGTTTATAGTTTACCTTACTATACATGTTGAATAAGCCATCATTTGGAAAACAACTATCCATTGTCAATTTTTAAAAAATGAATTATTTAAGAAGCCCATTTTGTTGAGTATAATAAATATGATGACATACGAATAAGTAAATGAATAAATAAAGAAGTTAAAATAATATTTCATTTTTAATAAAAAACAAAAAAAAACATTAAAAATATTCAATTTTCACATTACTTTTTAATTATAAGTCTCAGATATTTGTTTTATATCGATAGTTTCTTTATTACAAAAATTATTAAAAAATTTTTTTTTTGTTTAAAGTTAATATTGCTGCATATACTGTAAATACAAATTTTTAATAAATATCTTGGATTTATATATATGGTTTTATACAGTTACAGTAGGTTCGAAGGATTAAATGTTGAAAATATATTTAATTTTCTGAAAGGGCTTTAATTTTCGGAAGGGCTGTAAATATGTACATTATGTAACTTTGATTTAAGACATCGTTTATTCTGGTTTATTAACAATACAATATTGTAGTTCGATGATTACTTCTAGTGAGAGAGAGGGAATTATTCTATTTCAATGGTGAGGTTACTTCTTCGGAATGGTGGCAATGTCGTTGATATTATAGGAATTTGCAATAAATGTTGATTATTGGGTTCTATGCTGATGTTGTAAGGATCGGCATGAGCAGTCGATCATGCTTATCAATGAGCATGAAAAGATAGTAATGGCAGTTAGCAGTGCTTAACAGGGAGAATTAATAATACATAAAAGGAGAGCATGTCAATGTCTCTGTGGTCGTTATCATGTAAAATCGACTATACTCCAAGGGGAGTATGGGAGTATTAGTGAGCTAGTTATACGCAAGAACAATAAATGATATACCTTCGAGTGCGGAAGGACTTGATATTATGAGGTTATAGTCGACTATTTGAAGAACAGCAGTCTGCCCTTTACAATTGTAGGTTATGCGGACTGGAGAAGAGAACGAACATTCTATGCAATTAAGGCACTGAGAAAGCGTACTGCGCCATCTGTCCTTCATGTGGTGAAGTGAACGAACGCTCTCTGCAATGGAGGCACTTAGAGAGCGAACTGCGCCACCTGTCCTTGATTTAGAGAAGTGAACCAACGTTCTCCGCAATGAAGGCAATGAGAGAGCGCAATACACTACTTTCTTGGCAGACTCTATATAAAACGTGGTTTGAGTGTGAATGCTTGGACGAATAATTATATGGTGGCACATTATAAACTACCGACACTGCGTACTGATGACTACTTGGCTTGGCGCACTTAGTGGTTATAAGTCTTGTGGCTTCACTTTTGAATTACTAACCTTTTCTGGTTAATTATGATTCTGGTAGAATTATGTGCTTGTGTATTGTAGGCTGATTGCTACGTACGCGGCTGAGTTTCGTAGTTGTGCGAATAATAACTGATACTTGAGAGAATGATTGGTAAAATTACAGTGAGCCATAACCAATGACGAGTAGATGGTAAAGGCATCGTGAGCCCCGGCGCGTGGCGAGCTGCTCTTAAGTATTCGCGTAATAGCTTACGACGCTGGCAACAGCGCTTGGGCTTGTTGCTAGGCCGAAAATCTTGATGATCTTAATGTTTACAAACATGAGCGACTGAGAGCTTGTACTTTTCCCGATTTTTAAATTCTTCAAAGTTGTTCTAACCCCGAATACAAATGTATAATGATATTCCTATATTCGTCTTCCAAATCAATTTTAAATTAATAGCACGTGAATAAAGTACTACCTCATTTATACAATTAAAAGAAGTTTATTTATATTTAACTTTACTATATTGTTTAATAATGAAATGAATTTTGACGTGTTCGTTTATCATAATAAATTACAAATCACTTATTAGTGGGATTACCATTGTGAAAATTATATTTTTAATAAATTTTTATTAAATTATATTTGTTATCACATTCAAATTTATATTATTTATGTCAATAAATAATAAATTAATTAATGATATTAATAAATATATAAAATATAAAATAAATCAATTGACAAATTTATAATATACATTATTAGTTGGCAAAGCCGACTGAAACAATTTCTGAAATTTAACATTTATTAGTGTAAAGAACGTTCATTTTTAATGATTTTTATCTATGAATTTATTATTTATTTTTACTTTCTATTTTCTCAATAAGATTTTAATTTTTAAAAAGTATTTTAATTTATTTTTGAAAATATACTTTTATTTAAAATTTGTATAAAGAATTTTGCTAATAAAAATCTTTAAAATTATTATATGCTTTAATGTAATTATATTTACGTGAATTTGATTCATTAGGTTTATACAATCAATGATGAGTCACAACATTTAATAGTATGTGGTGTACCAAAATTGAATTTATTTGAAGAATTGAAAGAAAAGTTTTCTCTTTTTGGACATATAAAAAAAATAATTTTTATACCAGAATATCCTAATGAAGATTTTACTGAATCATTTCATGTGCATTATAAAAGAATACAAAGTGCCAGGTAAAAAATTATCTTTCATTATATTTATAAATGTAACATGATTTTATAAATATATATAAAATTCAATGCACAGTATAGAATGTAATATTTATTATGCTACATATTGTAATCTAATACTTTCATTAAAATTTCATCAAAAGATATTTTCAAATATATTATTTTTTGTTCTTACATGATTTGTAAGACATTCAAATGTATTTATTTATAAGTTTATCATAAGTAAATATCTTTATCGAAATTAATATAAAATTAATAATTAAAATATGATGTTATAATTATTACTGCAAATTCAGCAAATGATATTCTAAAATAAGATTGTGCCATATATGACATTATAAAAATTTTAAACAGAATTTTAACCCATGTATATATTTACAAAATTATTGCATTGCAATGACTAATTTGCTATTATTTTTACTTTAAAAAATGCTCAATCAACAGTCTTCCCCCATAAAACAACTACATTTATATATTTTATAATTTAAGTATTAATAAACCAAATATCTGAAACAATATGATATACCTTAAGATATATCTTCAAGATATTTTATAAAAATTTCAAATTTATTAAGTTCAAAAAGAATTCCATATAAAGTCTATAATGAAATGTGAATGCCTTATACGTGCAACATTTATTACAAACAATAGAACAAAAAATGTTGCTCAAGATAATCTACGCTCTTCAAGAGATTAAATAGTTCGAAATTTAACCGAATTTTAATATTAAATATTCTATACGTATCGTTAAAAATAATGAACGAGAAATTCGCATTCTAGACACAACTACTTATGAAATGATTCAATAGTATTCTCTGTTGCTTGTATTATTTGGTCATCATTATAAGATGAGATAGGGTATTTCACTTTTTTTATACATAGAGTTATTTGTACTTTATTAAAACATAACATATAATGTGATTGTCTAAAAATAGAGTACCGGGCTAGGAGGGCCAAATATCTAGAGTTAGGTGTAAACTTCCAGATGGTGGAAGAGAGGATTGCGGGCAAGTGGACAGGATAGTGCATGTATTCAATAATAAATAGATTTGGTATTTGTTTTAGTTTATTGTGATAATTGCATTAGTTGGATTATAATGATTTTTATAATTGTGTTTTGCTTTTCTTGATTTTATGTTTTATTGCCACTGAGCTATCACGTACGTCGCATACACAGGAAGAAGTTGACGTCTTGCTGGTCCTCTATATGTGACACACGTGTAGATGGAATAATACACACAGAAGAGCGAGGTCGTAAACCCCCGCGCTTCCTTGTATATGAGCACGTGGCGTTGCTTGAATTGCTTGTGGTATGTTTTGCAGATAGCTTTACGTATCTGCAGATTAGCGCGTATAGCTTGATATAGTTATGTATTAATTAGGAATGGAACGTTACCTCTTAGTTCTGCGTGTTGTGTATAGCTATGTTTTTTCTTGTTTTTTGAGTTGCCTCGTGTGGCTCCTTGCAGTTTGATTGTGTATACTGTGCGAACTGATTTTCGTAATTCTCGATTCCCCTTTTTACTTGTATTGCACTGCTGCGAGTGTATGATTTGATTATCTAGCACTTGTGTTGAATAGAATAATCTTGCGTAATTAACTTGGACTTTCTAATTGTTTGACTGCGTTTTAATTGACTTGTTCTTTTTCGCCTTGCCAGCGTCGCCTTTTTAAAGCCTTCTGTCGACCACGCGGTGGTCGGAGAGAATTCCCTCTCTTTTGGTGTCACCAATCAGAGCTGTCTTGTCGATCATGGCATCGCCAATGAGATTAGTCTTATTAGTGTATCCAATCAGAATTCTTCTTTAGTTTATGGTAATTCTAATCACGGCGCCTTTTTGAGTGGTGGGGTCTCCCACCAGTGAGTCTTTCCAAGATGTAGGCTCCAATGAGAGCGGGTCTTGCTCAACTCCCCTCCATGATGGGTGGTCTTGATGCCGCTCTTTTTACTAATCTTTAATTTTATTAATCGATTTTTACTTTATTATTGAAATGAATGTTAAAAAATAATGTTATATTAGTATTAATGCAAATATAAATCAATTCTGTATTGCAGTTATACAAACACGGATTCCATGGCTACTTCATTCGGGATATTACAGTATTTCTCTAACAGTAAAATTTGTTGATTATACGAATTTTAAATATTCATAAGAATATCTATAATAGAATTAAAATATTTTATACCTGCAATTATTTTCTTTAAAAGTCAATTAATTGTAGTCATATTTTACTTAGTGATATAATAAATATTTTTGTATTCTGTATTTCAATTTTTTAAAAAATATTAGATTCATATTTATTGTATACATACTTATCGTACACATAATAATTTAGAAAATTTAAATAATATATTATGTTTACAGGACTCGAATTTTTCTACATATCAGCGAATGTGGCATTTTATGGAAACTGCAAAAGCACCAAACGAAGTATTTACTAAAAGCAATGTTGAGGGTGTTAATCGAGTTGTTAAAGGAAAAGGAAATTATGCTTTTCTTATGGAATCAACGTCAATAGAATATGTGATTGAAAGAAATTGTGAATTAACACAAATTGGTGGACTTTTAGATTCAAAAGGTTATGGAATCGCTATGCCTCCAAGTAAGATATAAAAAATTGCAAACTATATAATTTGTAATTTATATTTCATTTGGCATAGCTTAAATATAATAGTATTTTTCATAATGTTATTTTAAATTTTCAAAGATGGAATGTTAAATTCATTTTGCGTTTAAAACAACTTACTATGTAATAAGTTAAATTGCTAATAAGTTAAATTAAATTGTTAAGTGTTTTCAGCATTTTAATTTATTATTCATTATCATAAAATTAATATATTAAAATAAAAAATAATAAAAAATATTAATTAAAAGTAATTATAAGGCCGATTGATTTTCAACTTTATACTTAAAATTACGTAACATAAACTGAATGTAACGTAATGTTTCAGTTTATATCAAATTCATAGTTATAATTAGTTAGCTGATGATTAATTCATGTAATGTGTTTATAGTTTCTTTGATTTAACTTATTATTTCGTAGATACTGTATAATCCAATTGTAGTTTACATGAACAATGTACTAAAAAAAGTCACTAATTCTTTTTGAAAGAGAAAAGTAAATGTTAATGAATATATTGAAAGGTGAATTTACTGAAGTAATTTCACGAAAGTCGTTAATACCGAATAAATAAACAGTTGATTGTTAAAGGATTAATTACTAAATAATTAATTATTTTTTATTGTTTTAAGACAATGATTCTTGATCTTGACCTGCACTTAGCATGACATAGTTATCATGTACAATAATTACAGAATATATGATGTTTATTCAGTAATTTCAAATTGACCATAACACTGTTTACATTTTTATATCCGGTACTTTCATCCGAAGTTGAAATCTTCATAAAAATAAATTATATATTTTATTACAATTAAATAGTAATTCTATTAAGGTTTTTTTTCTTTTATAAAGTTAATATTTAAAATAAAATTTATAAATTATATTATTGTATAATTTACAAAATAAAGTATATCATTAAAAAAACTTATTTATTGACAACATTTTTTTTTATTGTTTAATTGTAATAATTAAGATTTATTATTTCTAATTAACAAGATCAATATTTTTTACCTTTACATCATAATATTATGATAATACTGTTATATCTTCTCTAATTACCAGTATAATTTCAAACTGTAGTAAGAAATAAATTTCAGATTCCCCATATAGGACAGCCATAAGTGGAGCTATTTTAAAACTTCAAGAAGAAGGTAAACTTCACATACTAAAAACCAAATGGTGGAAAGAAAAACATGGTGGAGGATCATGCCGAGTAAGATACACGCACGCACGCACGCACACACACACACACACACACACACACACACACACACACACA